>NC_086106.1:19775436-20090436 GCF_963921235.1 Mobula hypostoma
GTTGTGGATAGTGAGGATGATTCCCTAAGGGTGCAGCAAAATATAGAGTAGATAGAAAGATACATACAACATGGGCAGGTGGACTGTAGTCTCAACAAGTGTGAAAGATTATGGGGACCAGGCAGGAGAATGGGGTTGAGAGGGGAAATAACTCAGGCATGAGCGAATGGCAGAGCAGACTCAATGGCTGAATGGCCTACTTCTGGTTCTATGTCTTATGGTCTATGGGCATAGAATTCAACTAAGGGTAGGACATACACAGTGGTAGCTAAAGAATGGGGGACACATGGATAGAATGGTGAAGAGAAGGTTTGCCTTTATAGATTGGAACATAGAGTATTAAAGCTAGATGGTTATATTACAACTTTGTAAATCATTGATTAGACCACACTCGGAGTATTGAGATCGCATCTGGCTTGACGCTACAGGAAGGCTGGGGTTGAGCTGAAGAAGGAGTAAAAGAGATTCATCACAATGTTACCTGAACTGGAGGTCCTGAGCTTAATAGAGATATTGGATCAGGTGGACTAGTTTTCCCTGCAGCAAAAGAAGCAGAGAGGTGACCTTGTACAGTTATATAGGATCAGAGAAGGATAATTAGACAGAATCTTGTTCTAAGGTTAGGGACAGAGGCATAAAAATATGAAGGTTTTAAGATGAGGTGAAGGAGTTTTGAAGAAAATTTGAGGGGCAGTTCCTTTTTGTTTTGTACACAGACATCTGGAACTCACTGCCAGAGGAGGTGAGAAATTTTGACAGGCAGTTGAACAGACAAGGCACAGAGGATACGGGACTAGTGCAGGCAAGTGGGCTTAATGTTGATGGGCAGGAAGATCAATATAGAGATCGTGGATCAAAGGACAGTTTCTGTGCTGTATAGTTCTGCAGCATTTCATGTACGCCAAACAAGAGGTGGGAGTTTGAGATTGGGTATCTCAGGAGGTACTTGGCTTGGTCCCACCAGGTTGAGCCACTGGAGACCTGGTTCTGTGGCAGATATACAAATGTGAAAAGGGTGCATTGAGGGGCCTCCAATGAGAGATCACAAGACCAGATTTAGCCCAGGCCTCGCACTTCTGCTGGTTTTTAGAGTGGAAAACCCATTGCACTGAAGCAGTTCCACCCTCTCGACCTCAGAAACCTGGGTCCAGTGGTACGAACAAGTGTCTCCCTTGGCTGCAGTGGGTGACTCCAGGGAGGTGGCATCGGATGCCAGGGCATGTCCCTATCTCACTGGGGTATGAGGCCACCGGCTACCCTCACCTGGTTTAGCCCACCTGTTGAAGCAGTGTGCTAGTGTGTGGCCACTGTCGCATGCAAACAGCTACTTGGAGCAAGGGGTGAGAGCTGAGTGTCCAGTGGAGACCAAAGGTGAGTGAGCCGCCTCAGAACGGACACGACAACCCCCTTCACCAGAGGTGCTACCCCTCCCTGGACACCCCATACACCCCAAGCACTCGCCTTTCTACTTGTTGGAAAAATGTCCACGGGTTTATAAGCTTGAAGTTCCACCTGGATTGAGGCATTGGGGACCTGCCCTTGTGGCAGATGTACATGCAAAAAGTGTGTATTGAGAGACCTCGAGCTTGAAGTCATCAAACCCGATTTAAAGAGATCAGAGAAACGTGCACAAAATGCTAAAAGAACTCAGCAGGCCAGGCAACATCAAGAAAAAGAGTACAGTCGATGTTTTGGGCCAAAACCCTTCCTGTACTCTTTTCATATCCTTCTCCATATTAAAAGCAGAGGAGAAATATTCAGTTAATGACCTTGCCATTTTCCCGTTGCTCTGCACAGAAATGTCCACCTTGGTCTATGAAGGCCAAAATTGTCTCTCTCCAGCTACACCCTCCATTATTATTCTTACAAAATCTCATTGCTTTCTCTGCTAAAGACATCTCATACATCTTTTTTTGCCAAACTGATTTCTTTCCTGCATCCCCTATACATGTCCGGGTGTTCACTTGATCCCAGCTGCCTATATGTGACCCGTTTCTCCCTTTTCCTGACAAGATTATCAATGTCCCTCATCATCTAGCTTCTCTACTCTTGTCAGCCTTGACCTTCTCTCCAATATGTAGACATTGAACTCTCAATACTTCACTTTCAAAAGCCTCCCACTTTCTAAATGTCCGTTTTGCCTGCAAACAACCTTCTCTAATCAACTTTGATAAGTTCCTGTCTAGTGCAATAAATATTTCCCTTGCCCCAATTTAGTTCAACTTGTGAACCTGATCTGTCCTTTTTGTATAAACATAAAACCTTGGTCATTTGTCCAAAGTGCCCACCCTCACTGTCACATCAGACACTTGTCCTGCCCTATTTCCCAAGAGTAGGTCAACCATTGTCCTTTCCCTCATAGCATACATCTGTATACCTGCTCGTTAATGCAAGTATCTAATGAGCCAATCAGGTGGCAACAAGTCAATGCATAAAGGTATGCAGATGTGGCCAAGAGGTTCAGTTGTTGTGCAGACCACACATCAGAATGGGGAAGAAATGTAATCTAAGTGATTCTAACCATGGAATGCTTGTTGGTGCCAGACAGGGTGGTTTGAGTATCTCAGAAACTGTTGACATCCTGAGATTTTCATTCACTGCAGTCTCTACAGACTGCAGAGAATGGTGCAAAAATCAAAGAATAACATCCAGTAAGTGTAAGTTCTATGGAAGAAGATGCCTTGTTAATAAGAGGGGTCAGAGGAGAATGGCCAGACTGGTTCAAGCTGACAAGAAGGCAAGAGTAACTTAAATAACCACTCGTTACCACAATGATTTGCAAAAGAGTATCTCTGAATGTACAACACATCCAACATTGAAGTGGATTGGCTACAACAGCAGAAGACCACAAACATACAAGACGAGCCTAAATGAGTGAGGAAACCTTTCTGAACACTCTTAAACTCCACCCCATCTCAGCCTTTATTACCATGAGATTTCCTGT
This sequence comes from Mobula hypostoma, assembly GCF_963921235.1. Classification (NCBI taxonomy): domain Eukaryota; kingdom Metazoa; phylum Chordata; class Chondrichthyes; order Myliobatiformes; family Myliobatidae; genus Mobula; species Mobula hypostoma. The sequence goes on from NC_086106.1 coordinate 19,778,381, forward strand.
CTATCTTAGGAAAGTTAAAATCTCCTACCATGACAGACCTATTCTTACAACTATTTGTAACCGCACTGCATATTTGTTCCTCTGATTCCCTTGAACTCTAAAAGGGTCAATAGTACAATCCCACCAAGGAGACCATCCCCTGCTTGTTTTGCTGATCCATCTATGAAGCCTGACTGGATAGTGCCCTCGGTAATTTCATCTTGAGCTACTGCTGTCACATTCTCCGTAATCAGAAATGCAACCACACTTTCTTTCCTCCACTTCCGTTCCAGCTGGAGCACCTGTACCCTGGAACATTTAGCTGCCATTTCCTGTCCCTCTATTAGCATTGTTCTGTAATGGTTATAATATCCCAGTATAATTGACTACCCATTGTCCTGAGTTCATCCACCTTATCTATCCGGCCTTTTGCATTGACGTACATGTAATTTAATCCAACAGCCTTACCTTGCTCTCTGCCTACCACAGTTTGTCTAACTGGCATTGAATTCTGTCTCGATTTCTGGCAACGTATCTGCCTCTCTGCTACTCACCCTCCCTGGTAGCATAAACCAGGTTAATTGGCACCCCTCCAGTTCAAGTACAACCCGACCCTCTTATACATGTCACTTCTGCCCCTGAACAGACCCCAATAGTCCATAAGACTGAATCCCTGCTGTCTGCATCAAATTTTCCACCATGCAGTCCTCTTCCGCATCATAAGACTGTAAGACCATATCCTCCTTGTCTTATTCTCGTTAGCACATGGCACAGTGATTAATCCAGAGATTTCCACCCTTGTCCTCTTCCCTGACTCCCTGATATTCACTCTGCCGGCTCTCATCCCTTTCTCTACCGATTGGTGTTGGTGCTAATGTGCAGCACCATTTTGAGTTGCTCACCCTCCCTGTTAAAAATGCTCTGCATGTAGGAGTCAACACACCATCCTGGGATCCATTTTATGACCACAGAGCCTCCTGTCTGTCTCCTCCCAGCTATTGAGTCTCCTGTCAGTAAAAGCCCATCTTGCCCACAGTGCACCCTGGTACCACAGCCTTGGCAGAATAGCCACTCACACCACAGTATCCAAAATGCTGTATTTGGTTTGCAAGTGCTTTCAAGAAGAGTAGCCACAGGATCAACCTGCATTATTGTCTCCACTCTCTATTTTTCCTGATGGCCACCCAACTACCTTCGGCCTGCATCTTATGTGAGGCTACCTCACTGTCACTCTTATCTATGATGCTCTCAGTATCGCAGTTTCTTAAGTGCATCCAGCTTCAGCTCCTTATTGCAGCCTACAAGCATTTTCTACAGGTGTAGTCCTCAGTGACACTGCGAGTCTCCACGGTCCCCCACATTCTGAAGAACAAGCATACCACTATCCTAACTGCTACCCTGGAGCTCCAAGAACAAATATTCAAGTTGTTAAACCTTGCCTGTGCTTACATTGATTCTTACCTCCGTTCAGCCTCTTCGCTGATATGTCACAGCTAAGGCATCATCATTCTAGCTTCAAGCACCCCATTTGCAACCCAAGCAGAGCTCCTCTGCAGCCTGCCTCACTGTTATATCTGCAAAACCGAGTTTGAAACGATGTTGCTTCCTCCCTTCTGCTGCTAAAGCTGCTGGGTCTGTTGTCTTATATCTTCAATTTGTAAATGGCAACATTTCAACATTTTATCTCCTTGCGCCCAAATTAATTATTGCTAAATATATTTTTTTTTAACCCCAGATTGAAATCCTTACTTCCCCAACATTTTTTCTAAATGTTGAGTTTGCTTCCCTTCCAATAGCAGAATCGATCTGAAGCCTGCGTGTGCCTGTTGACCATTTTACTGTTGGACGACAAAGCCTTCATCTACTGCAATTCACACTGTCTGACACATACTTTCCCGCTAGTCTCCTACTCCCAGAGTTCCTGCATGTTCTGCTGTGTCCACACAGTCTTTTTGGGGGATCTTAACCTCATTCACCAGCAACAATCTGTCATCGACAGAGTCAATCACGAGATAAATGATGTCACATAGGTGGGTCAGAACAAATCCAGTCCACAACACTGTTCAAGGTAATTCTGACAACTGGTCAAACCACATCTTCTCATTGTGTCCACCTGTCAAAGCTCTTAACGTAAGCAACATTCAAAAACTATTCAAACAACTAAGAATTTAAAATAGATTGTGCAAACACATCTATAAACATCCATAAACATGTGAAATTATTTGATGGAACTTGACGCTTCTCCTTTTCCAGTGAAATGAATTGAGAACCCATGCTTTCAAGTGCATTTTGCACCTTAAGTGGTTGGCAATTGCCACAATCTGCATTTCCTCACTGGGACTCTCTGAGCTGGTCGTTCAGTGAGAATATCACCTACATCTAATGACATTTTGAGATTTCTCCATCTGCCCAGGAATCTCATCGTCACTGTCGGTTGTGTTGGCCAACACTTCTCCACAGAGTCTGGGCTAATGTATTTCCACAGTTCCTCTCTCCTTTCTGATGCACGTTACCATTCCCTCCTGGTTGGCCTGTAGTTTACCAAGACTCTCTGGAGTTGAAATTCTTCGTCTGTCACCTATGCTAAATGTGTTATGCAGTGACAACAGCATCATGCAGTCAGTACAAATATATTTCAGAAGCAAAGACAGCCATCACTATATCACACACGTGGTGCTGGAGACAAGCTACAGATTTCTACACCAGTCCTCTAATCAACATCACATTCGAAGAAATTATAATTATTTGAATAAGGATACTGCCAAATTCTTCCTTTTCCTGTAAAATCCACTAAGCTGGTGCCAACAGTCTTATCAGAATAAGAAATTGTATTTGGAGGAGAGACAAGGTATCACTTTGAAACTTTGACTGAAATCTGGCACATCCAATGTTAGGTCATTCCCTCTAGGGCACTGGGGTGCTGGCCTGTATAGTGTGCCCAAGCATCCACTATGGGATTGATCCATTCCCTCCTATCTGAGTATTGAAGTGGTCAGAGCTTTGTTTAATGGGTGAATCATTTTGGAAGTTACTAGGAGAACAGCAATTCTGGATTGGCTGTTATGGAGTGATTAGGGAGTTTGAGGTGAAGGAACCCTTAGGAGACAGTGATCATAATATGATTGAATTCAAACTGCAGTTTGATAAGGAGAAACCAAAGTCAGATTTATCAGTATTACATCAGAGTAAAAAGAATTACAGAGGCATGAGTGAGGACCTGGTCAAAGTTGATTGGAAGGGGACACTAGCAGGAATGATGGCAGAGGGCAATGGCTGGAGTTTCTGGGAGCAATTCAAAAGGTGCAGCAGAGATACATCCCAAAGATGAAGAAGGGAGGATGAGGCTGACAAGGGAAATCAAAGACAGCATATAAAACAAAAGGGAGAGCATATAATAGAGCAAAGATTAGGGAGAAGTTAGAGGACTGGGAAGCTTTTAAAAGTCAACAGAAGGAAACTAAAAAGCCATAAATAGAAAAAGATGAAATATAAAGGTAAGCTATCCAATAATATAAAAGAGGATACAATATGTTATTTTTAGATATATAAAGAGTAAATGAGAGATGACAGTAGATATTGAACTGTTGGAAAATAGCATTGGACGGGTATTAATGGGGGACAAAGAAATGACAGACAAACTTATAAGTATTTTGCTTCAGTTTTCACTTTGGAAAACACTAGCAGAATGCCAGAAATGTGAGAGTGTCAGGGGGCAGAAGATGATATCAATGCAATTACTAATGAGAGGGTGTTGAGAAAGTTGAGAAGTTTAAGGCAGATATCACTCAACCTGATGGACTACACTCCAGAGTTCTGAAAGCTGTAGCTGAAGAGATTGTGGAGGCATTAGTAATAGCCTTTCAAGAATCAATAGATTCTGGATTTGTTCTGGAGGACTGAAAAATTGCAAAAGTCACTCTGCTCTTTATGAAGGGAGGGAGGCAGAAAAAAGAAAATTATAGGCTAATTAGCATGACTTCAGTGGTTGGAAGGACATTGAAGTCTATTATTAAAGATAAGTTTTCAGATTACTTGGAGGCACATGACAAAATAATCCAAAAGCAGCATGCTTTCCTTGAGGGGGAAATCATGTCTGACAGATAAGTTGGAATTATTTGAGGAAATAACAAGCTGGATAGACAAAGGAAAGTCTGCAGATGTTGTTTATTTGGATTTTCATAAGACCATTGACAAGATGCCACACATAAGGCTGCTTTAACAAGATAGGAGCGCATGGAGAGAACATTGGCTGATTGGCAGGAGCCAAAGATGGCGTTTGGAGGGATAATAAATCAGGCATGATGGAATGGTGGAGTTGAGTTGATGGCCTAATTCTGCTCCTATGTCTTATGGTCTCTGCTTTGACTGCCAGTAATACATTTATTTACAAAACCGTTTGTGAATTTCTTTCCATTTCAGAGGTCAAGTCCACACCATCAGTCTACATCACTGCTTCCTGGAATGCAAAAACTGACCAAGACATCAGCCTCCTCTGTCTGGTCAAGGACTATCAGCCCGAGAGCATCAGTCAGACATGGTCCAATAACAGTGGAGACATCAGCAATGGAATCAAGAAATACCCAGCGGTGTTGGGGCAAAATTCAAAGTACACGATGAGCAGCTTGCTCCGAGTCTCTGTGGCAGACTGGAAGAAGGACAAAGCCTACTACTGCAAGGCAGGGTACACACCGAACGAGATTGTGACAGTGAAGATCCAGAAATCTCAGCGTTAGTATGATCAGTTCTCTTTAAAGCTTCATTGATGCCGGGAAATATATCTGCAATAGGAAACTTTGTCAAACAATGTAGGAACATGGCAAATAACCCTTTTGTTCATGTATTCTATTTCTGCTTTACAACGGTGATGCTGTTAAAAAACAAGGCAGAAAGAAACTGTGTGGAGTATGATTTATATATAAGGAGGTAAACTTGATCCTGAGGTCATTGTAATGAAGGGTGGATGAAACAACTTGTGCTGATCTGCCTCACTTCTATCCACTCCTTTATCGTTTTTCAGAAGCTTCTCTACCACCCAACCCCAAACAGTTCCCTCCAAATCAGCTTCCGTGCAGAGAATCATACAAAGACCACTGGCCCATTGTGTCCCTGCAACTTTAAGCTTAACCCACCCCTCTCACACTTTCCCCTCCACCCGGTGGCTGTCACATCTCCAAATAAAGTCCAATCCCATTGTGAATGTGATGGAATAATCACAATCAGAATCAGAATCGGGTATAATATCACTAGCATATGTTGTGAAATTCATTCTCTTTGCGGCAGCAGCACAATGCTATACACAATCGAGAGAAAACATCAATTACAGTAAGTATATATAGATTAAATAGTTAAATTAAATAAGTAATGCCAAAGTAGAAATAAAAAACGAGTGAGATAGTGTTCACGAGTTCAATTTCAATTCATATATTGGATGGCAGAGGGGTAGAAGTTGTCCCTGCATCATTCAGTGTGCACCTTCCATCCACTGTACCTCCTTCCTAATGGTAGCGATGAGAACAAGGCATGACCTGGGTGCTGGGGGCCCCTAATGATGCACACCGTCTTTTTGAGGCGTCACTCCTTGAAGATGGCCTGGACACTACGGAGGCCAGTGCCCATGATGGAGTTTACAACCCTCTGCAGCTTACTTGGATCCTGTGCAGTACCACCCCCACCCCTCCAGACCAGACAGTGATGCAGCCATTCAGAATGCTGTCCATGGTACATCGGTAGAAACTTGCAAGTGTCTTTGGTGACATATGAAATCTCCTCAGACTCCTAAAGAAATACAGCCACTGTCAAACCTTCTTTGTAGTTGCACCACCACATCGGGTTCTGGATAGATCCTCCGAGATATGGACACCCAGGAACCTGAATTCTTTCACCACACTCCTTTGACATTACGTTCTAGATCTGAACAAATCATTGCAGATAATACAAAATAATTTCCCCCGTCCATTCAATTCTTCCTTCCTCTTTATCCTAAAGTTGTAGTTCCCAAGTTCCATCCCATCTACTCTAGCTCACAGGAGATGGTATTAGCCTTTCTGCACTTTGTGTCTACCCCACCAGCGTTATTGCAGTCTTGCACCTCCACACTATTTGCCCACCTCTGCCCATAGTTACTGCCAAGTGGGACCCGTTGCTAAAGAGGATTGGATCATACACCCAAAACCCCCCGCTCACAGTTCTGTACAGCATCTCTGTGTAGAGCCAGCACATCAGCAGATCACTGGTAAATATTGTGGCGGGAGAATGCAGTCCAACTACGCTCTGGCTCCAACAAACATGTAACAGCAGATGTTAAATGTATTGCAGTTCTGAACCTCATCTCCCTTGTTCCATCCCCGGAGGATGTCCAAAGTCAAGCCACTGCTGTCCTGGGCTGTATGATCTATGGATTCCATCATCGCAAATTTAATATTGCCTGGAAGAAAGATGGATTGATTCAAACGGGCAACATTGTCCCTTCCACTTCAAGAAGCAATGCTAGTTCTGAAACCTTCACTTACCTGTCAATGCCTATGAAGGACTGGATCAACAAATCTGAATATACTTGTGAGGTGAAACATCCCTATGGCTTCAGCAGAATGGTCAGCATGAGATATGCAGACGGTGAGTCATGCTTGAAAGAAATTTACTTATCATGTCAAACTATCTCACTGACACTCCTACCCAATTCTTGACTCTTATATCAGTCTTGTTCAGCCACGCATGTTCTTTTGCACACTGAATCAATACTTTCCAACAGTAACTTTAACCCCTGACTACTGGACAGCAAAGATTCAAGGCAGGATCCCCTACCCACTCAATCTCACATAATTTTTTACTGTTAATGGTAAAACCCTCAACAGTATTACCGTACAGAGAAATCTTGTGTTCTCGATCCATAGCTCCCTGAAAGTGGTTGCATAGGTTGATATAGTGTAAAGAAGGCAAATGGAATGCACGCCATTATTAGTTAAGGCATTAAGTTCAAGAGTTCAAAAGTTATGTTACAACTTTTGAAAATCCTAGTTAGGCTGCATCTGGAATATTGAATAAATATTATTCCTTAAGGAGCAGAATCGGGCAATGTGGCCTATCGATTATGCTCCACCATTCCATCGTGGCTGATTTATTATCCCTCTTAACCCCATTTCCCTGTGTTCTCCCTGTAAACTTTGATGCCCTTGTTAATCAAGAACCTGTTAACCTATTAAATATTCCCAGAGACAGCCTCCACAGATGCCTGTGGCAATGAATTTCACAGTTTCACCACCGTCTAGCGAAAGAAGTTCCTCCTCATTCCTTCAAAAGGGGTGACTTGTATCCTGAGGCTGTGAGCTGTGGTCCTGGGCTCCACCACTACAGAACGTATCATCTCCATGTCCACTCGATCTAGTCCTTTCAATATTCAATAGGTTTCAATAAAATTTTCTGAACTTCAGCAAGTAGAGGCTCAGAGCCACCAAACAGACCTCATGCTGACCCTTTCATTCCAAGTATTGGTCACATGAACCTCCTCTGGATCCCCTCCAGTGTCAATACATCCTTTCATAGATGAAGGGCCCAAAACTGTTCACAATATTCCAGTTGCTGTCCAACCTATGCCTCATAGAGCCTCAGCTTTATTCCATTATTCCTGTAATGGTGGCCCCATTATAGGAAGGGTTTGTAGGCTTCGGAGAGGTTGCAGAAGAGGTTTATCAGGATGCCTCTTGGATTAGAGGGCATCAGCTATGGGGGAAACTCTGACAAACTTGGCTTGCTATCTCTGAAGTGGTAGATCCTGAAAGGAGATTTGATAGACCTTCATAAGATTGTCACAGCAATATAGTGTAGAGATCCAGGGTCTAAACAACAGGGTTGAAATATCGAAAGCTAGAAGACACACATTTAAAGGTAGGAGGGGATTAAATTCCAAGGAGGTGGATAGGGCAGGATTTGTACACACAGAGAGGTGGGTGCGGGAATGTGTTGCCAGGGTAGCAGCGGAAGCAAATGTAAAGATATTTCAGAGACTTCTATGTTGAAGTTCATGTGGGAGGCGAAGGCTGTAGAGATGCGGAGAGGCGTAGTTGCAGTATGACAAATGTTGTGATGCAAAAGGGCTCTAATCAAAGAATATATTTGATTATCTCTCTGCTATGAAAACTGCATTCTTCCATCTCAGTGTGTAAAATACATGTTTGGTTTTGCAGTATCGGAACGTCACAAGAGTTCTGCAGTCCCAGCGGTGAGCCTCTTTGTCCCAGTTATGGGAAAGGGACTGGAAACCCAGTAGAAAGGTTCTTCATTCTGATTTTACATTGCAATAATATCTGACACACTGTTAAAATCTGGGTGTTTTTGTGATTCTGCTTCTAACGATTACAGGCCTGCTGTTCAGTCCCAACCTAACATAATCAACAGAAAAGTCTCCACTAAAGTTCTGAAGTTTCCATTTCTATTCCACAGAATTGTCTGTCTTTATTCGAAATCCCGACATTGAAGAGATATGGATCAGCAAGACAGCTACTGTGAAGTGCATGGTTCTCTGTACCAATCCACAGGAAATCAACATCAGTTGGTTAGTGAACGGGACGAAGTCAAGAAACCCTGTTTTCTCTGAACAACCAGAAAGTAAAGGAATCGTAAAAATAGTGATCAGTACAATGAATTCCAGTGTAGAGGAGTGGCTCAGCGGGGTGGAGTACAAGTGCGTCATTGAAGATTTCTCCACGTCCACTCAAATGTCAGCAAAGACAAAAAGAACCAAAGGTAGGCAAGATGACCAGCAATTAAAAGGTCAACATTAGATAAAATGAGCAAAAATATTTTATAGTACTATTGTCTGCTTGTCTCTTCCAGGAACAACAAAAAGACCTAATGTCAGATTGCTGCCTCCACCAGAGGAAGAAATCAAGTCCAACAGTGCTGCCGTTCTTGAATGTGTGGTCTCAGGATTCTACCCAGACCATATAACTGTCACCTGGGAGAAGGACAGCTCTGTGATCAGCTCCAGCACCAGACCTACACCAACCGCTCTGGAGCAAGGGGGCACTTTCAGTGTCAGACACTTCCTGACCGTGAGTTTACAGGAGTGGGAGACCGAATCAGTCTTCAGCTGTACAGTGACTCATCCCCCCTCCAACACCCGTATCAAGAAGCAAGTGAAGAACGTCCAAGGTGTTCCCTCGGACCCTATGAGAGGCAAGTGCAGAAATTGCTGGGGCTCTAGCAGAGATATTTAAAGCATCCTAAGCAACAGGACAGGCACCAGAGCATTGGAGGTTAGCCAATCCTGGTCCACTGTTTAAGAAGGGTGGGAGGTAGCAGAAAGGAAACTATAGACCTGTTAGCCTGACATTAGTGGTTGGAAAGCTGCTGGATGTCATTACAGAGGACCTGCAGGCACGTGACAGAATAGGCCAAAGCCAGCATGGTTTCCTGAAATTAAAATCCTGCCTGTCTAACCTACTGTAATTTTTTGAGGAAGTTACAAGCAGGGTAGACAAACGAGACGCAGTAGATGTGTTATGCTAGGATTTTCAGAAGGCCTTTGACAAGATGCCACACATAAGTCTGCTTAGCAAGATAAGAGCTAATGGAATTACAGGGGAGTTACTAGAATGGGTGGAACATTGGCTGATCGGCAGAAAACAGTGAGTGGGAATAAAGAGATCGTATTCTGGCTGGCTGACAGTTACTAGTGGAGTTCCAAAGGGGTCGGTGTTGGGACTGCTGCTTTTTACAGTGTGTGGGAAACCATGTATATACGTTGTAACTCGGTTACTTGTCTGGACACACACCTCTGCTGACTGCCCCTGTGGCTCCTCTGACTGCCCTTGTGGCTCCTCCCACAGAGTCCTGTATAAAGGTGTTCGCCTTGCCCCTCACCCTCAGTCCGGGGGCAGACACTCACTGTGGAGGTCGTATTGTACAGCGAATAAAAGCCTTTCAGTATTTTACCAAACCTCAGTCTTTTGGAGTAATTGAAGGTGCTTCAATTTTATTCGCTGTACATTTTAAAACATGGAACAGCCCCTGACACCAGACAAATTAGACCTCGATCTGCAAATGCCTGACGCTGGAAACGCTTTCGAACTCTGGCTGGCCTGCTTCGAAGCGTATCTAGAGGAGATTAAAGCGACCAACTCCGTAGCGAAGCGCAGAGTTCTACTCTCCAGGGTCAGTCCACGGGTTTATTCGCTGATCAGAGACCAGCCGAACTACGACGGCGCGACGAACGCACTCAAAAGACAATACCTGCGGCCGATAAACAGCGTCTATGCTTGGCATCGCTTAGTGACATGGCAACAATGGTCCGGGGAATCGAGTGCTGAGTTTGTCCGGGCCCTACAGACACTCGTGCGGGCCTGCATTGCCAGGAGCTGACGGCGGCGCAGCATGCAGAGCTCCTAGTGAGAGACGCCTTCGTTACGGGGACCAGGTCAGTGTAGTGCGCCAGCGGCTGCTGGAAAAAGCCGATCTGACCCTAAGTTCGGCGATCGAGCTGGCTGATACGTTGGAGGCCGCTCTGCATAACTCCGAGGCTCTCCAGGCACGCGATCCCCCAATGGCCTCGTGGGCGCCGCAGACCCCGCAACCCGCCGGCGAATCGACCTCGGCTGCAGCCAGTCGTGAGTCCACGAAGTGCTACTTCTGCGGACTGGAGAAGCACCCCTGGAAACGCTGCGCGGCCCGACAAGCTACCTGTTCCAGCTGCGGAAAGAAGGGCCACTTCGCCAAGGTCTGTAAGTCAAAACCGCGAGCGGGATCAAGCAGCGCCGCGTGCGAGACGTGGGGGTCGCCATCTTCCCTGCACACTGCCACCACGTGCGAGACATGGGGGCCGCCATCTTGGTTGGCGCCACCTCCCACTGCCTACGACCAACGGGTGCTCACGGGCCACCGCACCGTGCCGGACCAAGACAGCGACCCCCACCCTGGCTTCCGTGACCCTCGGCCAGAGCGATCCCCACCAGCTCGCAAGGTCAATGATGGACATCCTGGTGGAGGGGCACAGGACAAGCTGCCTGTTTGACACAGGCAGCACAGAGAGTTTTATCCACCCGGCCACGGTGCAGCATTGTGGACTCATGTTACGGCCGGTAAGTCGGAGGGTCACCATGGCCTCCAGGTCGCATACAACAGACATCCGGGGGGGTTGTGTAGCGACACTAGTGGTGCAGGGCACAGAATATCGGGACTTTACGTTACTAGTCTTGCCTCAACTGTGTGCCCCTGTGCTGTTGGGGTTCGACTTCCAGATACACCTGAAAAGCGTGACAATGAAGTATGATGGGCCCCTCCCGCTAATTACTGTTATAAATCCCCTGTTTTGTAGAGATATGTCACATATCCCGCTACTGACCACACACACACACCGACCCGCGCATCCCACCCAACATCATGCCAACTGCCACACTACCGACACCACTTGCGGCCTCTCCACCCTCAGGATCCCTCCCCCACCGCTGTTCGCCAACCTGACCCCCGACTGTAAACCTGTGGCAACTAAAAGCAGGAGGTACAGCGCGGGGGACAGAGCCTTCATTAAGTCGGAGGTGCAGCGGCTGCTCAGGGAGGGGGTCATTGAGGCAAGCACAAGTCCTTGGAGGGCGCAGGTGGTCGTTGTTCAGAACGGGGAGAAAAATAGGATGGTCGTGGACTATAGCCAGACCATCAATAGGTTCACGCAGCTCGACGCGTACCCTCTATCCCGCATCGCGGATATGGTCAATCAGATAGCACAGTACAAGGTGTACTCGACCACAGACCTAAAATCCGCTTACCATCAGCTCCCCATCCACCGGGAGGACCGCCCTTACACTGCCTTCGAGGCGGACGGCAGGCTTTATCAATTCCTGCGCGTCCCCTTTGGTGTCACGAATGGTGTATCTGTCTTCCAGAGGGCAATGGACCAGATGGTGGACCAGTGCCAACTGAAGGCCACGTTCCCATATCTGGATAACATCACCATCTGCGGTCACGACCAGCAGGATCACGACAACAACCTCCAAAAATTTCCCCAAGCGGCCAAATCTTTCAACCTCACCTATAACAAGGACAAGTATGTATTTGGGACCACCTGACTTGCTATCCTTGGGTGTGTCGTGGAGAATGGAGTCATTGGCCCAGACCCCGACCGTATGCGCCCCCTGTTGGAACTCCCTCTTCCCAATACCCTCAGAGCCCTCAAAAGGTGCCTGGGCTTCTTTTCATATTACGCCCAATGGGTCTCTAACTATGCAGACAAGGCCCGCCCCCTGGTCAAGTCCACCACATTCCCCCTCTCTGCCGAGGTCCACACGGCCTTCAGCCGCATAAAAGAGGACATTGCCAAAGCAGCAATGCATGCGGTGGATGAGGCCATTCCCTTCCAAGTAGAGAGTGACGCCTCCGACTTTGCGCTGGCTGCTACCCTCAACCAGGCAGGAAGACCAGTGGCGTTCTTCTCCCGTACCCTTCAAGGCCCTGAAATTCAGCACTCTGCGGTAGAGAAAGAGGCCCAGGCCATAGTGGAAGCTATAAGGCGCTGGAGGCACTATTTTGCCGGCAAAAGGTTCACCCTGCTAACTGACCAGCGCTCAGTCGCGTTCATGTTTAATAATCAGCAGCGGAGCAAAATCAAAAATGATAAAATTCTGAGGTGGAGAATCGAACTCTCCACCGACAACTATGACATCATGTACAGGCCTGGGAAGCTCAACGAGCCCTCCGATGCCCTATCCCGGGGAACATGTGCCAGCACGCAGATCGACCGGCTAGACGCCCTACATGTAGACCTTTGCCACCCGGGAGTCACCCGGCTTTTCCACTTCGTGAAAGCCCGGAACCTGCCTTACTCCCTTGAGGAGATCAGGATGATGACCAGGGACTGCCAAGTCTGCGCAGAGTGCAAACCACACTTCCACCGACCCGAAAAGGTACCACTCATCAAGGCCACCCAACCCTTTGAGCGACTGAGTGTCGACTTTAAGGGCCTCCTTCCCTCCACCGACCGCAATGTGTACTTTCTTAACGTAATTGACGAGTACTCGCGGTTCCCCTTCGCCATCCCCTACCCCGACACCACTACCACGTCAGTTATAAAAGCCCTGCGCAAGCTCTTCACTCTGTTCGGATACCCATGCTATATCCACAGTGACAGAGGGTCCTCGTTTATGAGTGATGAGCTGCGCCGATATCTACTGGCTAGGGGAATTGCAACCAGTAGGACCACGAGCTATAATCCCCGGGGGAATGGACAGGTAGAGAAGGAGAATGCCACGGTGTGGAAGGCCACACTCTTAGCCCTCAGGTCAAAGGGACTGCCGGTCTCCCGCTGGCAGGAGGTCCTTCCCGAGGCACTCCACTCCATCCACTCCCTGTTATGCACGTCCACCAATGCCACCCCTCATGAGCGGCTCTTTTCATTTCCCAGAAAGTCGACCACTGGGACCACCCTACCAACTTGGCTGACGACCCCGGGGCCAGTGCTGCTTCGGAAACATGCGAGGAGCAATAAATACTCCCCGATGATCGAGAGGTTTCACTTACTTCATGCGAACCCCCAGTATGCCTACGTGGTTTTACCTGATGGGTGGGAGGACACGGTCTCCATCTGCGACCTGGCGCGTGCAGGAGCTCCGGGCCCCTACCCTGAACACTCCGTGGTGACTATTGACCCTGTACCCACCAATGTATGTACCTACAAGACACCGTGCACCCCAAACCCTATACAGACACCACACGACACTCCCATACCGGGCGCGACGCACACGCATGAGGGATTACCGACGCCTAACGTGCTGGCACCTGAAGTCAGGCCGGAGCCAGCACAACCACCATCGCCGGTGCAATCACCACCGGTGCTACGTAGATCACAGCGACGGACTCGACCGCCTGATAGACTTAACCTGTAAATATACTTCTTGTAAATATTGTCAGTCACTTCACCCCACTGGACTCTTTTTAAAAAAGGAGGGGTGAATGTGGTAAACCATGTATATATGTTGTAACTCGGTTACCTGTCTGGACACACCCCTCTGCTGACTGCCCCTGTGGCTCCTCCCACAGAGTCCTGTATAAAGGTGTTTGCCTTGCCCCTCCCCCTCAGTCCGGGGGCAGACACTCACTGTGGAGGTCGTATTGTACAGCGTATAAAAGCCTTTCAGTATTTTACCAAACCTCAGTCTTTTGGAGTAATTGAAGGTGCTTCACAGTGTATGTCAATGATTTGGACTATGGGTTTGGACTAGTGTTGAGGAAACAGACAGCCTGCAGAGAGATTTAGATAGTTTAGGTTTAGGGGAATGGGCAGAGAAGTGACCAATGAAATACAATGTTGGAAATTGTGTGGTCATGCACTTTGGTGGAAGAAATAAACGGGCAGGCTATTACTTAGATGGGGAGAGAATTCAAAATGCAGAAATGTAAAAGGACTTGGCAATCCTTGAGCAGGATACCCGAAAGGTTAACCTCCAGGGTGAGTCGGTGGTGAAGAAGGTAAATGCAATGTTGGCATTCATTTCTAGAGGTATAGAATATAAGAGCAGGGATGTGATGTTGAGGCTCTATTAGGCATTTGTGAGACCACACTTAGAGTATTGTGTGCCGTATTGGGCTCCTTATCTTAGCAAGTAAATACTGCCATTGGGGAGAGTTCAGAGAAGATTCACGAGAATGATTCCAGGAATGAAAGGCTTACCGTATGAGGAACGTCTGGCAGTTCTTGGGCTGTATTCCCTGGCGTTCAGGAGAATAAGGGGCGATCTCATAGAAACATTCTGAATGTTAAAAGGCCTGAAAAGATTAGATATGGCAAAGTCATTTCCCATGGTAGGGGAGTCTAGGACAAGAGGGCATGATTTCAGGATTGATGAACGTCCATTTAGAACAGAGATGCGGAGAAATGACTTTAGTCAGAAGATGGTAAATCTGTGGAATATGTTCCCACAAGTGGCTGTGGAGGCCAAGTCATTGGGTGAATTTACGTCAGAGATAGATAAGTTCTTGATTAGCCAGGGCATCAAAGGGCATGGGAAGAAGGCAGGGGAGTGGGGATGACTAGATCAGCCCATAATTGAATGGCGGAGCAGTCTTTATGGGCAAAATAGCTTACTTCTGCTCCTGTATCTTATGGTCTTATGGTCATATAAACAGAATCCAGGAAATTGTAAGCCGGTGAGTCTGACATCAGTTGTGGAAAAATTATTGGAAGCTATTCTATGGGACCGGATACATGAGTATTTGGATTGATATGGACTGATTAAGGATAGTCAGCATGGTTTTGTGCATGTAGGGCACATCTAACTAATCTTATGGAGGTTATTGAGGAAGTTACTAGGAATGTTAATGAAGACAAGGCAGTGGATGTTGTCTACATGCACTTTAGTAAGGTACGTGACAAAGTACCACATGGGAGGCTGGTCGAGAAGGTTCCTTCGCTTGGCATTCAAGATGAGGCAATAAATTGGATTTGTGGAAGAAGCCAGAGTGTGGTGGTAGATGGTTGCCTCTGGAGACCTGTGACTAGCGGAGTGCCACAGGGAATGGTGCTGGGTCCATTGTTTGTTAACTTTGTCAATGATCTGGATGATAAAATGGTTAATTGGATCAGCAAATTTCTGTTGACACCAAGATTGGAGGTGTAGTGTCCAGCAAGGAAGGCTATCGTGGCTTGCAGAGCGATCTGCATCAGGTGGAAAAATTGAATGAAAAATAGGAAATAGGAAATGGAATTTAATGCAAACAAGTGTAAGGTTTTGCACTTCAGGACGAACATCCAGGGTAGGTTTTACACAGTGAATGTTAGGACACTGAGGAGTGTGGTAGAACAAAGGGATCTGGGAGTACAGATACATAATTCATTGGAAGTGGTGTCACGGGTAGATAGGATCATGAAAGCTGCTAGCAAATTGGACTTCATAAATAAATGTATTGAGTACACGAGGTGGGATGCTGTGCTCCGTGCCTGCTAATATGATGAACTGATAAGTGAGGCTTTGGGCCTGCTCCAGGCTGCTCTAGGGTTCAAACCTGCAGACTCAGTTTTGGTTTGGAATGTTGTTGTTTGCTACAATTACATGCATGCTTTGCATTTTGTTTTCTTTCTCTTGTGCACTGGATGTAGTCTTTTATTTTTTTTAAATGAGTTCTCTCGGGTTTCTTGGTTGTGGCTACCTGTGAGAAAGCTAATCTCAAGACTGTACAATAATGAATTCTTCGATAATAAATGTACTTGATTATTGAACCTGAACTTGAATGTTCTGTTGAAGTTGTCTAAGACATTAGTGAGACCTAATTTGGAGTATTGTATGCAGTTTTGGTCAGCTACTTACAGGAAAAATGTAAATTAGGTTGAAAGAGTGCAAAGAAAATTTACAAGGATGTTGCCGAGTCTGAAGGACCTGAGTTATAGGGAAAGATTGAATAGGTTAGGACTGTATTCTTTGGAATATAGAAGGTTGAGAGGAGATTTGATAGAGGTGTACTAAATTAGCAGGGGTATAGATAGGGTCGGCTGGCTGGTGGCGTAGTGGCATCAGCGCCAGACTTCGAAGCGAAGGCTCCCAAGTTTCAATCCAGCCAACTCCCTTGCAGGCTTTCGATCCATGCCGGGTTGAGCGTCAAACTAGCAACTCGGCCTTGAAAAAATAAGAAAGCCTGCTAAAAAGATGCCATCGTAACAGCATCCCGATGACACCACTCAGAGTTAAGGGCTTTCTTCTTCTTCTTCATAGATAGGGTAAATTCAAGCAGGCTCTTTCCACTAAGGTTGGGTGAAACTACAACCAGAGGTCATGGGTTGAGGTGAAAGGTGAAAAGTTTAACGGGATCACGAGGGCAAACTTCTTCACTCATAAGGTCATGAGAGAGTGGAACGAGCTGCCAGTGCAAGTGGTGCATGCGAGCTCAAATTTCAACACTTAAAAGAAGTTTGGATAGGTACTTGGATAGTAGGGATACGGAAGGCTAAGATCCTGGCGTAAGTCCATGGAAATAGGCAGTTTAAATAATTTTGGCACAGACTAGATGGGCCGAAGGGCCTGTTTATATGCTGTACTTCTCTATGACTCTCTCACTTTGCTGCAAATCCCTCATATGAAAATGCTCTGTCCCTCTGCCGTTCAACGTAATCCCAGCCTCTGATCAGTGCCTCAGTTGTGACTGAATTTCCAGCACAGCAGCTCTCCCTCTGCTCCTGTGTGGGAATATTCAGCCTGAACAATGTGTAGAAGCCTCTCGAGGGCGGCTTGAACACACAACATTCTGAAAACGCAGCTGGAAATTTCAGTTACGAGTTTCCAAAATGATTAAGATTCTTAGGATACACAGTGACTTGGCTGATTGCATTCAGAATAGGCTTGCCCATTGAGGACAGAAGGTAGTGATCGATAGGTCCTAATCTGGAGAATAGTTCGTGTCCAGTGGTGCTCAGCAGAGGGATGTAATGGGAAAGTCTGCAGTTTGTGCTACATGTAACCTGAATGAAAATGTGGATGGCTTGGTTAATGAGTGTGCAGAGGATACAAAGATTGTGGCAATGAATTCCCCAGATTCAATATCCACTTGGCTAAAGAAATTCATCCTCATATCTGTTTTAATGGCATGCAGTTGTGACCTCCGGTCGTAGATACCACAACGACAGTACATATAATCTCCATGTCCACTTTATCTTGGCCTTTCAATAATCAATAGGGTTCAAAGAGATTTTTAAGGCTCAGAGACATCAAACATTCCTCATAAATTAACCGCTTCATTCCCAGAATTATTCATGTGAACTTCCTCCGGACCCTCCCCAATGCCAGCACATCCTTTCTTAGATAAATAGCCCAAAACTGTTCACAATGCTCCACGTGGTCAGTAAGACCAATGCCTTTCAGAGCCTCAGCTTTATAACATTATTCTTATAATGGTGGCCCTATTATAGGAAGGATGTGTAGGCCTTGGCAAGGAAAGCACAGGAGCACTGTCAGGCCTGCTTTGGTTCGGTGGACTGGACTGCATTCAGGGATTCACCTTTGATTTTGGATGAGCATGCTGCAGATGTTACTGACTTCATTAAACCTGTGTGGATGAGTGTGTGCCTGCAAAAACCTGCTGTACATTCCCAAACCAAATGCCCTCGATGAACCAGGAGGTCCATCATCTGCTAAAGGCTAGATCTGTGGCATTTAAGTCTGGTGACCTAGGTCTGTACAAAAAATCCAGATATGATTTGCGGAGGGCTATTCCTAGAGCGAAGAATCAATTTCAGTTGGAGGCGACATCCAGTGAGTGTCAACTCTGGCAGGTTTGCAGGATATTAATTCCTTACAAAGCAAAACCCAATAGCATGAATCGCAGGGATACTTCACCACCAGATGAATTCAATGCCTTCTATGCCCATTTTGAAAGGGAGAATATAACTGCAGCTGTGAACATCCCTGTTGCACCTGGTGACGCTGTGATCTCTGTCTCAGAGGCCGATGTTAGGCTGTCTTGAAAGAGGGTGAACCCTCATAAGGTGGCAGAGCCAATGCAGTATCTGGTAAGGCTTTGAAAATTTGTGCCAAACAACTGGCGGGAGTATTCAAGGACAACTTCAATCTGTCACTGCTATGGTCAGAAGTTCCCACCTGCTTCAAAAAGGAAACAATTATACCAGTGCCTAAGAAGAATAATGTGAGCTGCCTTAATGACTATCGACCAGTAGCACTCACATCCACATTAATGAAATGCTTGGAGAGTTTAGTCATGGCTAGAATCAATTCTCGCCTCAGCAAGGACGTGGAGTCACTGGAATTTGCCTATTGCCACACAAGGTCTGCAGCAGATGTGACCACAATGGCTCTTCACACAGACTGAGACCACCTGATCAATACAAACACCTATGTCAGGATGCTGTTCGTTGACTATAGCTCAGCATTCCAACAGTACTGATCGATATGCCACAGAACCTAGGCCTCTGTATCTCCCTCTGCAATTAGATCCTTGACTTCCCAACAGAAAGACCATAATCTGTTCAGATTGATGATAATATCTCCTCCTCGCTGATGATCAATACTGGTGCACCTTAGCCCAATGCTCTACTCCCTCTACAACCATGACTGTGAGGCTAGGTATAGCTCAAATACCATCTATAAATTTACTGATGATACAACCATTGTTGGTAGAACCTCAGATGGAGACAAAAGGGCCTACTGGAGCGAGGTATGCTAACTAGTGGAGTGGTGTTGCAGCAACAAACTTGCTCTCAAAGTCAGCAAGAAAAAGAGCTGATTGTGGACTTCTGGAGGTGTAAGAAGAAGGAACACATACCAATCCTCATAGAGGGATTGAAAGTGGAAAGAGGGAGCAATTTCAAGTTTCTGGCTGTCAAGATCTCTGCGCATCTAACCAGGTCCCAACATATCGATGCAGCTTTGAAAAAGGCAAGACAGTGACTATATTTCATTAAGAGTTTGAAGAGATTTGGCTTGTCAGCTAAAACACTCAAAAACTTCGATAGATGTACCATGGAGAGTATTCTGACAGGCTGCATCACTGTTTAGTTTGGGGGTGCTACAGCACAGGACCGAAAGAAGCTACAGAAAGTTGTAAAAGTTCCCTCATGGTACTATCCTCGGTTGTATCCAAGACATCTTCAAGGAGCAGTGCTTCAGGAAGATAGATAGTTAGCTAGATAGATAGGAACACAGAAACATAGACAACCTACAGCAAACTACAGGCCCTTCGGCCCACAATGCTGTGGGGAACATGCCCTTACTTTGGGAATGACCTATTTTTTGAGCCCTCTATTTTTCTGAGCTCCATGTACCCATCCAGGAGTCCCTTAAAAGACCCTATTGTATCCGCCTCCACCACCACTCCCGGCAACCCATTCCACACACATCACTCTCAGCATAAAAAACTTACCACAACATCTCCTCTGTACCTACTTCCAAGCACCTTAAACCTGTGCCCTCTCATGTTAGGCATTTCAGCCCTGGGAAAAAGCCTCTGACTATCCATACAATCAATGCCTCTCATCATCTTATACACCTCTATCAGGTCAACTCTCATCCTCCGTCCTCCAAGGAGAAAAGGCCAAATTCGCTCAATCTATTCCCATAAGGCATGCTTCCCAATCCAGGCAATATTCTAGTCCATCTCCTCTGCACTCTTTCTATGGTTTCCGCATCTTTCCTGTAGCGAGGCGACCAGAACTGAGCACAGTACTCCAAGTGGGGTCTGACCAGGATCATATATAGCTGCGAAATTACCTCTCGGCTCCTAAACTCATTCCCACGGTTGATGAAGGCCAATGCACCATATGCTTTCTTAACCACAGAGTCAACCTGTGTAGCAGCTTTGAGTGTCCTATTGACTCAGATTCCAAACTTCCTCTGATCCTCTACACAGCCAAGAGTCTTACTATTAATACTACATTCTGCCATCATATTTGACCTTCCAAATTGAACCACCCATCACTTATCTGAGTAAAACTCCATCTGGCACTTCTCAGCCCAGTTTTGCATCCTATCGATATGCCGCTGTAAGCTCTGACAGCCCTCCACACTATCCACAACAGCCCCAACCTTTGTGTCATCAGCAAATTTACTAACCCATTCCTCCACTTCTTCATCCAGGTCACTTATAAAAATTACTAGGTAAAGGGGTCCCAGAACAGATTCCTGAGGCACATCACTGGTCACGGACATCCATGCAGACTATGAACCGTCCACAACCACTCTTTGCCTTCTGTGGGAAATAGAACATAGAACATAGAACATAGAACAGTACAGCACACTACAGGCCCTTTGGCCCACAATGTTGTGCCGACCCTTAAACACTGCCTCCCATATAGCCCCCCACCTTGAATTCCGAATCCACAAAGCAATGTCCACTTGGATCCCATGCCTCTCTACTTTCTCAATAAGCCTTGCATAGGGTACCTTATCAAATGCCTAACTGAAATCCATATACACTACATCTACTGCTCTACCTTCATCAATATCTTTAGTCATATCCTCAAAAAATTCAAACAGGCTCGTAAGGCACGACCTGCCTTTGACAAAGCCATACCTGACTATTCCTAATTCTATTATGCCTCACCAAACGTTCACAAATCCTGCCTATCAGGATCTTTTCCATCAACTTACCAACCACTGAGGTAAGACTCACTGGTCTATAATTTCCTGGGCTATTTCCACCCCCTTTCTTGAATATGGGAACAACGTCCACAACCCTCCAATCCTCTGGAACCTCTTCCGACTCCATTGATAATGCAAATATCATTGCCAGAGGCTTAGCATTCTCCTCCGTCATCTCCCACTGTAGCCTGGGGTACACCTCGACCGGTCCAGGTGACTTATCCAACTTGATGCTTTCCAAAAGCTCCAGCACATCCTCTTTCTTCATAGCTATATGCTCAAGATTTTTACTCGCTGTAAGTTATCCCTACAATCACCATAATCCTTACCCGTAGTGAATACTGAAGCAAAGTATTCATTAAGTACCTCTGCTATCTCCTCCGGTTCCATATGCACGTTTCCACTGCTGCACTTGATTGGTGCTGTAATCTCACATCATATTCTCTTGCTCTTCACATACTTGTAGAATGCCTTGGGGTTTTCCTTTATCCTGTGCACCAAGGCCTTCTCAAGGCCCCTTCTGGCTCTCTTAATTTCATTATTAAGCTCCTGCCTGCTAGCCTATATTCTTCTAGATCTCCATCATTACCTAGGTTTTTGAACCTTTCGTTGGCTTTTCTTTTCTCCTTGACCAGATTTACAACAGCCTTTGTACACCACGGTTCCTGTACCCTACAATCTTATCCCTGTCTCATTGGAACATACCTTGGTAGAACTCCACATAATATCCCCTGAACATTTGCCACATTTCTGCCGCACATTTCTCTGAGAACATATGTTCCCAATTTATAATAGACAGATAGATAGGTACTTTATTGACCCCAAAGGAAATTACAGTGTCGCAGTAGCATTACAAGTGCACAGGTATACAAATATTAGAAGAGAAGTAGGAAAGAATAAAAAAAATTACCTCAAACAGTCTAACAGGAGGGGGTCATCACTCCCCCGACTATAGGTTGACTCATTATACTGCCTAATGGCTGAGGCCAAGAATGACCTCATAGAGCACTCTCTGGAGCAGCTCTGTAGTCTTAGTCTATTACTGAAAGTGCTCCTCTGTTCAGTCAAGGTGGCATGCAGAAGGTGAGAAACACTATCCAGAATTGCCAAGATTTTCCATCGGGTCCTTTGTTCTACCATAGCCTCCAGTGTGTCCAGTTTGACTCCTATAATAGAGCCAGCCTTTATAATCAGTTTACTGAGCGTGTTGGCAACACACTTGTTGACACCATTGCCCCAGTACACCACCACATAGAAGATTGTACTGGTGACAACAAACTGGTAGAACATATGCAGGAGGGACCTGCATACTCCAAAGGACCTTGGTCTCCTCTGGAAGTGGAGGTGATTCTGGACCTTCCTCTACACAGCCTCTATGTCGGTGCTCCACTCGTCTGTCATACAGGTGAACCCTCAGGTACTTGTAGATCCTCACAACATCCACGTCCGCACCATCATTGGTAACAGGGAGCAGTGCAGGCTTAGTCCTCCTAAAGTCCATCACCATCTCCTTTGTCTAACTGATGTTGAGCTGCAGATGATTCAGCTTGCACCATTTGACAAGATCCTCCACCAAGGCCCTGTATTCATTCTCCCATAATCCCCTTATACACCCAACTATTGCTGAGTCAGTGAATCTTGGCAGATGACATGACTCAGTGTTATATCTAAGGTCCAAGGTAATCAGGGTAAACAGCAAGGGAACCAGTACAGTTCCCTGTGGGCCCCTAGTGCTGCTGATAACATGTCTGACACACAGCTCTTAAGCTGCACGTACTGTGGTCTGCCACTCAGGTAGTCTATTATCCAGGATACAATGGAAATGCCAATCTGAATCGAATGGAGCTTTCACCCAGCAATGAGGGCTGTATGGTATTGAGGGCACTTGAGAAATCAAACAAACATCATCCTCACACTGCTGTCCTGCTTATCCAAACGGGAGAAGGCGCTGTTCAGCAGGTAGATGACGGCATTGCAACTCCAATGTGCTCCTGGTAGGCAAACTGCAGGGGATGAAGGACTGATCTGACCAGGAGTCAGAGGTGAGCCAGGTCCGGCCTCTCTAGGATGTGTGAGGTCACGGCCACCTCCATTATTGAGGACCCCCATCACTCAAGATATGCCCTCTTCTCATTGTTACCATCAGGAAGGAGGTACTGAAGCCTGAAGGCACACACTCAGTGATTCAGGAACAGTTTCCTCCCCTCTGCCATACAATTCCTAAATGGACATTGAACCGATGCACACTACCTCACTTTTCGAAAATATATCTTATTTTTGCATTTCCACTACTTTTAATCTAGTTAGTATATATATATATATATATATATACACTTCCTGTAATTGATTTACTAATTTATTTTAAATTGTTTCTTTTTATATATATTATATGGAACTGCTGTTGCTAAGCTAACAAATTTCACGACACATGCTGGTGATAATAAACCTGATTCTGATTCTTTGGAGAGGTTGCAGAAGAGGCTTATCAGGATGCTACCTGGATTAGAGGGCTTGGGTTATGAGGGGAAGTCAGACAAACTTGGCTTCTTTTCTCTGAAGTGGTAGATCCTGAAAGGAGATTTGACAGACCTTTATAAGGTTGTCAGAGGTATAGAGTGTAGAGAGCCAGTGTCTACATTCAGTAGCAGGGGTGAAATAGCTAAAGCTAGATGGCATGCATTTCAGGTAGGAGGGGATTTAATTCAAAGGAGATAGGCTGTGCAGGTTTTGTGCACATAGAGAGGTGGCTGGAATGTGTTGCCAGGGGTGGCATTGGTTGCAAATACAGAGATATTTCAGAGACCTTTATATGGGAACATGTTGAAGTTCATGCGGGAGGTGAAGGCTGTAGTGATGGGGAGAAGCATGGTCACAGTACGACTGAAATGTTGTGATGCAAAGGGGCTGCAATCATAGATGTATTCTATTGTTTCTGTCCTATGAAATTTGCACGCTTCCCTCTCACTGTGTTAAGTTTGGTTTTGCAGTATCACCCCATCACAAGAACTCTGCAGTCACAGTAGTGAGCCTCTTTGTCCCAGTTATGGGAAAGGGACTGGAAAACCAGTAGAAAAGTTCCTCGTTCTGATTTTACTTTGCAATAATTTCTGATTCACTGCTCAATTCTGGGTGTTTTTGTGATTCTACCTCTAATGATGACTGCTGTTCAGTCCTGACCGAACGTAATCTACGGAAAAATCTCCACTAAACTTCTGAAGTTTCCATTTCTATTCCACAGAATTGTCTGTCTTTATTCAAAATCCCGACATTGAAGAGATATGGATCAGCAAGACAGCTACTGTGAAGTGCATGGTTCTCTGTACCGATCCACAGGAAATCAACATCAGTTGGTTAGTGAACGGGACGAAGTCAAGAAACCCTGTTTTCTCCGAGCAACCAGAAAGTAAAGGAATCGTAAAAATAGTGATCAGTACGATGAGTTCCAGTGTAGAGGAGTGGCTCAGCGGGGTGGAGTACAAGTGCGTCATTGAAGATTTCTCCACGTCCACTCAAATGTCAGCAAAGACAAAAAGAACCAAAGGTAGGCAAGATGACCAGCAATTAAAAGGTCAGCATTAGATAAAATGAGCAAAAATATTTTATAATACAATTGTCTGCTTGTCTCTTCCAGGAACAACAAAAAGACCTAATGTCAGATTGCTGCCTCCACCAGAGGAAGAAATCAAGTCCAACAGTGCTGCCATTCTTGAGTGTGTGGTCTCAGGATTCTACCCAGACCATATAACTGTCACCTGGGAGAAGGACAGCTCTGTGATCAGCTCCAGCACCAGTCCTACACCAACCGCTCTGGAGCAAGGGGGCACTTTCAGTGTCAGACACTTCCTGACTGTGACTTTACAGGAGTGGGAGACCGAATCAGTCTTCAGCTGTACAGTGATTCATCCCCCCTCCAACACCCGTATCAAGAAGCAAGTGAAGAATGTCCAAGGTGTTCCCTCGGACCCTATGAGAGGCAAGTGCAGAAATTGCTGGGGCTCTAGCAGAGATATTTAAAGCATCCTAAGCAACAGGACAGGCACCAGAGCATTGGAGGTTAGCCAATCCTGGTCCACTGTTTAAGAAGGGTGGTAGGTAGCAGAAAGGAAACTATAGACCTGTTAGCCTGACATTAGTGGTTGGAAAGTTGTTGGATGTCATTACGGCGTATCTGTAGGCACATGACAGAATAGGCCAAAGCCAGCATGGTTTCCTGAAATTAAAATCCTGCCTATCCGACCTACTGTAATTTTTTGAGGAAATTACAAGCAGGGTAGACAAACGAGATGCAGCAGACGTGTTATGCTTGGATTTTCAGAAGGCCTTTGACAAGGTGCCACACATGAGGCTGCTTAGCAAGATAAGAGCTAATGGAATTACAGGGGAGTTACTAGAATGGGTGGAACATTGGCTGATCGGCAGAAAACAGTGAGTGGGAATAAAGGGATCGTATTCTGGCTGGCTGACGGTTACTAGTGGAGCTCCAAAGGGGTCGGTGTTGGGACCGCTGCTTTTTACAGTGTATATCAATGATTTGGACTATGGGTTTAATGGATTTGCGGTTAAATTTGCCGATGATACAAGATAGTGGAGGACCGCGTAGTGTTGAGGAAACAGAGACCCTACAGAGAGACTGAGATAGTTTAGGTTTCGGGGAAGGGGCAAAGAAGTGGCCAATGAAATACAATGTTGGAAATTGTGTGGTCATGCACTTTGGTGGAAGAAATAAACGGGCAGGCTATTATTTAGATGGGGAGAGAATTCAAAATGCAGAGATGCAAAGGGACTTGGAAGTCCTTGTCCAGGATACCCGAAAGGTTAACCTCCAAGGGGAGTCGGTGGTGAAGAAGGTGAATGCAATGTTGGCATTCATTTCTAGAGGTATAGAATATAAGAGCAGGGATGTGATGTTGAGGCTCGATAAGGCACTCGTGAGAACACACTTAGAGTATTATGTGCAGTATTGGGCTCCTTATCTTAGAAAGTATATACTGACATTGGGGAGGGTTCAGAGAAGATTCACGAGAATGATTCCAGGAATGAAAGGCTTACCGTATGAGGAACGTTTGGCAGTTCTTGGTCCGTATTCCCTGGAGTTCAGGAGTATGAGGGGTGATCTAATAGAAACAGTCTGAATGTCAAAAGGCCTGAACAGATTAGATATGGCAAAGTCATTTCCCATGGTGGGGAAGTCTAGGACAAGAGGGCATGATTTCAGGATTGAAGGACGTCCATTTAGAACAGAGATGCAGAGAAATGACTTTTGTCAGAGGGTGGTAAATCTGTGGAATATGTTCCTACAAGTGGCTGTGGAGGCCAAGTCATTGGGTGCACTTAAGGCAGAGATAAATAAGTTCTTGATTAGCCAGGGCATCAAAGGGCATGGAGAGAAGGCAGGGGAGTGGGGATGACTGGATCAACCCATAATGGAATGACGGAGCAGACTTAATGGGCTGAATAGCCTACTTCTGCTCCTGTATCTTATGGTCTTATGGTCATATAAACAAAATCCAGGAAATTATAAACTGGTGAGTCTGACATAAGTTGTGGGAAAATTATGGGAAGGTATCCTATGGGACCGGATACATGAGTATTTGGGTTGATATGGACAGATTAAGGATAGTCAGCATGGTTTTGTGTGTGTAGGGCGCATCTAACTAATCTTATGGAGGTTATTGAGGAAGTTACTAGGAACGTTAATGAAGGCAAGGCAGTGGATGTTGTCTACATGTACTTTAGTAAGGCACTTGACAAAGTACCACATGGGAGGCTGGTCGAGAAGGTTCCTTCGCTTAGCATTCAAGATGGATCACTAAATTGGATTAGACACTGGCTTTGTGGAAGAAGCCAGAGTGTGGTGGTAGATGGTTGCTTCTGGAGACCTGTGACTAGCGGAGTGCCACAGGGAATGGTGCTGGGTCCATTGTTTGTTAACTCTGTCAATGATCTGGATGATAATGTGGTTAATTGGATCAGCAAATTTCTGTTGACACCAAGATTAGAGGTGTAGTGGACAGCAAGGAAGGCTATCATGGCTTGCAGAGCGATCTGCATCAGCTGGAAAAATTGAATGAAAAATAGGAAATGGAATTTAATGCAGACAAGTGTAAGGTTTTGCACTTCAGTAGGACCATACAGGGTAGGTTTTACACAGTGAATATTAGGGCACTGAGGAGTGTGGTAGAACAAAGGGGTTGGGAATACAGATACATAATTCATTGAAAGTGGTGTCACAGGTAGATAGGATCATGAAAGCTGCTAGCACATTGGACTTCGTAATCAGTGTATTCAGTACGCAAGATGGGATGCTGTGCTCCATGCCTGCTAATGTGATGAACTGATAAGTGAGGCTTTGGGCAACCTCCAGGCTGCTCTTGGGTTCAAACCTGCAGACTCAGTTTAGGTTTGGAATGTTGTTGTTTGCTTCAATTGCTTACATGTTTTGCATTTTTTTTCTTTCTCTTGTACACCGGATCTGGTCTTTTTTTTAAATGAGTTATTTCGGGTTTCTTGCTTTGTCGCTACCGATGAGAAAGCTAATCTCAAGACTGTACAATAATGAATTCTTTGACAATAAATGTACTTGATTATTGAACCGGAACTTGAATGTTCTGTTGAAGTTGTCTAAGACATTAGTGAGACCTAATTTGGACTATTGTGTGCAGTTTTGGTCACCTACTTACAGGAAAGATGTAAATAAGATTGAAAGAGTGCAAAGAAAATTTAAAAGTATGTTCCCGAGTCTGGAGGACCTGAGTTATAGCAATTACAGAATGGAAACAGGCCATCTCGGCCCTTATAGTCTGTATAGAGAAAGATTGAATACGTTAGGACTATATTCTTTGGAATGTAGAAGATTGAGATAAGATTTGATAGAGGTGTACTAAATTAGGAGGGGTATAGATAGGGTGGGCTGGCTAGTGGCGTTGTGGCATCAGCGCCGGACTTAGGAACAAAGGCTCCCGAGTTCAAATCCAGCCAACTCCCTTGCACGCTTTCCATCTGTGCTGGGTTGAGTGTCAAGCTAGCAACCCTGCCTCGTAATAATAAGAAAGCCTGCAAATAAAAGGCCATCATGATGGCATCCCGATGACTCCATTCGGAGTTAAGGGCTTTCTTCTTCTTCTTCTTCATAGATAGGGTAAATTCAAACATGCTCTTTCCACTGAGGTTGAGTGAGACTACAACCAGAGGTCATGGGTTGAGGGTGAAAGGTGAAAAGTTTAACAGGAACATGAGGGGAAATTTCTTCACTCAGAGGGTCATAAGAGTGTGTAATGAGCTGCCAGTGCAAGTGGTGCATGCGAGGTTGATTTCAACACTTAAAAGAAGTTTGGATAGGTTCTTGGACAGTAGGGATATGGAGGGCTAAAATCCTGGTGCAGGTCAATGGAAATAGGCATTTTAATAATATTGGCATGGACTAGATGGGCCGAAGGGTCTGTTTATATGCTGTACTTCTCTATGACTCTATCACTTTGCTGCAAATCCCTCATATGAAAATGCTCTCTCCCTCCGCCTTTCAACGTAATCCCAGCCTCTGATTAGTGCCTCAGTTGTGACTAAATTTCCAGCAGAGCAGCTCTCCCTCTGCTCCTGTGTGGGAATACTCAGCCTGGACAATGTGTAGAAGCCTCTCGAGGGCGGCTTGAATACACAACATTTTGACAATGCAGCTGGAAATTTCAGTTACATGCTTCCAAAATGATTAAGATTCTTAGGAGCCACAGTGACTTGGCTGATTGCATTCAGAATAGGCTTGCCCATTGAGGACAGAAGGTAGTGATCGATAGGTCCTAACCTGGAGAATAGTTCGTGTCCAGTGGTGCTCAGCAGAAGAATGTAATGGGAAAGTTTGCAGTTTGTGCTACATGTAACCTGAGTGAAGATGTGGATGGCTTGGTTAATGAGTGTGCAGAGGATACAAAGATTGTGGCAATGAATTCCCCAGATTCAATATCCGTTTGGCGAAAGAAATTCATCCTCATATCTGTTTTAACGGCATGCAGTTGTGACCTCTGGTCCTAGATACCACCACGACAGGAGATATCATCTCCATGTCCACTTTATAGAAACATAGAAACATAGAAAATAGGTGCAGGAGTAGGCCATTCGACCCTTCGAGCCTGCACCGCCATTTATTATGATCATGGCTGATCATCCAACTCAGAACCCAGCCTTCCCTCCATACCCCCTGACCCCTGTAGCCACAAGGGCCATATCTAACTTCCTTTTAAACATAGCTAATGAACTGGCCTCAACAGTTTGCTGTGGCAGAGAATTCCACAGATTCACCACTCTCTGTGTGAAGAAGTTTTTCCTAACCTCGGTCCTAAAAGGCTTCCCCTCTATCCTCAAACTGTGACCCCTCGTTCTAGACCTCCCCAACATCGGGAACAATCTTCCCGCATCTAGCCTGTCCAATCCCTTTAGGATCTTATACGTTTCAATCAGATCCCCCCTCAATCTTCTAAATTCCAACGAGTACAAGCCCAGTTCATCCAGTCTTTCTTCATATGAAAGACCTGCCATCCCAGGAATCAATCTGGTGAACCTTCTTTGTACTCCCTCTATGGCAAAGATGTCTTTCCTCAGATTAGGGGACCAAAACTGCACACAATACTCCAGGTGTGGTCTCACCAAGGCCTTGTACAACTGCAGTAGTACCTCCCTGCTCCTGTACTCGAATCCTCTCGCTATAAATGCCAGCATACCGTTCGCCTTTTTCACCGCCTGCTGTACCTGCATGCCCACTTTCAATGACTGGTGTATAATGACACCCAGGTCTCGTTGCACCTCCCCTTTTCCTAATCGGCCACCATTCAGATAATAATCTGTTTTCCTATTTTTGCCACCAAAGTGGATAACTTCACATTTATCCACATTAAATTGCATCTGCCATGAGTTTGCCCACTCACCCAACCTATCCAAGTCACCCTGCATCCTCTTAGCATCCTCCTCACTGCTAACACTGCCACCCAGCTTCGTGTCATCCGCAAACTTGGAGATGCTGCATTTAATTCCCTCATCCAAGTCATTAATATATATTGTAAACAACTGGGGTCCCAGCACTGAGCCTTGCGGTACCCCACTAGTCACCGCCTGCCATTCTGAAAAGGTCCCATTTATTCCCACTCTTTGCTTCCTGTCTGCTAACCAATTCTCCACCCACACCAATACCTTACCCCCAATACCGTGTGCTTTAAGTTTGCACACTAATCTCCTGTGTGGGACCTTGTCAAAAGCCTTTTGAAAATCCAAATATACCACATCCACAGGTTCTCCCCTATCCACTCTATCTTGGCCTTTCAATAATCAATAGGGTTCAAAGAGATTTTTAAACTACAGCGAGTAAAGGCTCAGAGACATCAAACATTCCTCATAAATTAACTGCTTCATTCCCAGAATTATTCATGTGAACTTCCTCTGAACACTCCCCAATGCCAGCACATCCTTTCTTAGATAAATAGCCCAAAACTGTTCACAATGCTCCACGTGGTCAGTAAGACCAATGCCTTTCAGAGCCTCAGCTTTATAACATTATTCTTATAATGGTGGCCCTATTATAGGAAGGATGTGTAGGCCTTGGCAAGGAAAGCACAGGAGCACTGTCAGGCCTGCTTTGATTCGGTGGACTGGACTGCATTCAGGGATTCACCTTTGATTTTGGATGAGCATGCTACAGATGTTACTGACTTCATTAAACCTGTGTGGATGAGTGTGTGCCTGCAAAAACCTGCTGTAGATTCCCAAACCAAAAGCCCTCGATGAACCAGGAGGTCCATCATCTGCTGAAGGCTAGATCTGTGGCATTTAAATTCGGTGACCTAGGTCTGTACAAAAAATCCAGATGTGATTTGCGGAGGGCTATTCCTAGAGCGAAGAATCAATTTCAGTTGGAGGCGACATCCAGTGAGTGTCAACTCTGGCAGGTTTGCAGGATATTAATTCCTACAAAGCAAAACCCAATAGCATGAATCGCGGGGATACTTCACTACCAGATGAATTCAATGCCTTCTATGCCCATTTTGAAAGGGAGAATATAACTGCAGCTGTGAACATCCCTGTTGCACCTGGTGACCCCGTGATCTCTGTCTCAGAGACCGATGTCAGGCTGTCTTGAACAAGGGTGAACCCTCGTAAGGTGGCAGACCCCAATGGAGTATTTGGTAAGGCTCTGAAAATTTGTGCCAAACAACTGGCGGGAGTATTCAAGGACAACTTCAATCTCTCACTGCTATGGTTGGAAGTTCCCACCCGCTTCAAAAAGGAAACAATTATACCAGTGCCTAAGAAGAATAGTGTGAGCTGCCTTAATGACTATCGACCAGTAGCACTCACATCCACATTAATGAAATGCTTGGAGAGTTTAGTCACGGCTAGAATCAATTCTCGCCTCAGCAAGGACGTGGAGTCACTGGAATTTCCCTACTGCCACACAAGGTCTGCAGCAGATGTGACCACAATGGCTCTTCACACAGACTGAGACCACCTGATCAATACAAACACCTATGTCAGGATGCTGTTCGTTGACTATAGCTCAGCATTCCGACAGTACGGATCGATAAGCCACAGAACCTAGGCCTCTGTATCTCCCTCTGCAATTAGATCCTTGACTTCCCAACAGGAAGACCACAAACTGTTCAGATTGATGATAATATTTCCTCCTCGCTGACGATCAACACTGGTGCATCTTAGCTCATTGCTCTATTCCCTCTACAACCATGACTGTGAGGCTAGGTATAGCTCAAATACCATCTATAAATTTGCTGATGATACAACCATTGTTGGTAAAATCTCAGATGAAGACAAGAGGGCCTACAGGAGCGAGGTATGCCAACTAGTAGAGTGGTGTTGCAGCAACAAACTTGCTCTCAAAGTCAGCGAGACAAAAGAGCTGATTGTGCACTTCAGGAAGGGTACAAAGATGGAAAACATACCAATCCTCATCGGGTGATTGAAAGTGGAAAGAGCAAGCAATTTCAGGTTGCTGGGTTTCAAGATCTCTGAGGATCTAACCTGGTCCCAACACATTGATGAAGCTACGTAAAAGGCAAGACAGTGACTATATTTCATTAAGAATTTGATGAGATTTGGCTTGTCAGTTAAAACACTGCAAAACTTCGATGGATGTACCATGGAGAGTATTCTGACAGACTACATCACTGTTTGGTATGGGGGTGCTACTGCACAGGACTGAAAGAAGCTACAGAAAGTTGTAAAAGTAGTCACCTCCATCATGGTACTAGCCTCTGTAGTATCCAAGACATCTTCAAGGAGCAGTGCCTCAGGAAGATAGCTAGTTAGATAGATTGGTAGAAACATTGAAACATAGACAACCTATAGCACAATACGGGCCCTTTGGCACACAATGCTGTGCAGAACATGGCCTTACTTTAATTACCTTAGCTTAACCATAGCCCTCTATTTTTCTAAGCTCTGTCTACCTGTCCAGGAGTCTCCTAAAAGACTCTATTGTCTCCGACTCCACCACCGTAACCGGCAGCCCATTCCACGCACTCATCACTCTCAGCATAAAAAACTTACCCCAACATGTCCTCTGTACCTAATTTCAAGTAGCTTAAATCTGTTCCCTCTTATGTTAGGCATTTCAGCTCTGGGAAAAAGCCTCTGACAATCCACACGATCAATGCCTATCATCATCTTATACACCTCTGTCAGGTCACCTCTCATCTTCCATCGCTCCAAGGAGAAAAGACCAAATTCACTCAATCTATTCTCATAAGGAATGCTCCCCAACCCTGGCAACATCCTTGTAAATCTCCTCTGCACCCTTTCTATGGATTCCACATCTTTCCTGTAGTGAGGTGACCAGAACTGAGCACAGTACTCCATGTAGAGTCCAACCAGGATCCTATATAGCTGCAAAATGACCTCATGGTTCCTAAACTCAATCCCACAGTTGATGAAGGCCAATGCACCGTATGCCTCCTTAACCACAGAGTCAACCTGCATAGTATCTTTCAGTGTCCTATGGACTCGGACCCGAAGATCCATCTGATTTCCACACCGCCAAGTCTTAACATTAATACTATATTCTGCCATCATATCTGACCTATCAAAATGAAGCACCTTGTACTTATCTGCGTTGAACGCCATCTGCCACTTCTCAGCCACGTTTTGCATCCTATTGATGTCCCGCTGTAAACGCTGACAGCCCTCCACACTATCCACAACACCCCCAACCTTTGTGTCATCAGCAAATTTACTTACCCATCCCTCCACTTCTTTATCCAGGTCATTTATAAATATTGCAAAGAAAAGGGGTCCCAGAACAAATCCCTGAGGCACATCACTAGTCACCGACATCCATGCAGACTATGAACCATCTACAACCACTCTTTGCCTTCTGCGGGCAAGCCAATTCTGAATCCACAAAGCAATGTCCCCTTGGATCCCATGCCTCCCTATTTTCCCAATAAACCTTGCATGGTGCACCTTATCAAATGCCTTGCTGAAATCCATATACACTACATCTACTGCTCTACCTTCATCAGTATGTTTAGTCACATCCTCAAAAAATTCAATTAGGCTCGTAAGGCACTACCTGCCTTTGAAAAAGCCATACTGACTATTCCTAATATCATGCCTCTCCAAATGTTCATCAATCCTGCCTCTCAGGATCATTTTCCATCAACTTACCAACCATTGAAGTAAGATTCACTGGTCTATAATTTCCTGGGCTATCTCCACTCCCTTTCTTGAATAAGGGAACAACATTCACAACCCTCCAATCCTCTGGAACCTCTCCTGACTCAATTGATAATGCAAGGATCATCACCAGAGCCTCAGACATTACCTCCCATAGCAGCCTGGGGTACATCTTGTCCAGTCCAGGTGACTTATCCAACTTGATGCTTTCAAGAGCTCCAGCACATCCTCTTTCATAATATCTACATGCTCAAGCTTCTTAGTGGCTGTAAGTCATCCCTACAATCACCATAATCCTTTCCCGTAGTGAATACTAAAGCAAACTATTCATTAAGTACCTCTTCTATCTCCTCCGGTTCCATATGCACGTTTCCACTGTCGCACTTGATTGGTGCTATAATCTCACTTCTTATCCTCTTGCTCTTCACATACTTGTAGAATGCCATGGGGTTTTCCTTAATCGTGTCCACCAAGGCCTTCTCATGGCCCCTTCTGGCTCTCCTAGTTTCATTATTAAGCTCCTTCCTGCTAGCCTTATAATCTTCTAGATCTCTATCACTACCTAGTTCTTTGAACCTTTTGTAAGCTTTTCTTTTCTTCTGGACCAAATTTTCAACAGCCTTTGTACACCACAGTTCTTGTACCCTACTATCCTTTCCCTGTCTCATTGGAACATTCCTACGCAGAACTCCACTCAAATATCCCCTGAACATTTGCCACATTTCTGCCGTACACTTCTCTGAGAATATCTGTTCCCCATTTATGATAGATAGATAGATAGATAGATACTTTATTGACCCCAAAAGAAATTACATTGTCACAGTAGCTTAACAAGCGCACAGATATAAAAATATTAAAAGAGAAGTTGGAGAGAATAAAAATATAATTTAACTGAAACAGTCTAACAGGAGGGGGGGTCATCACTCCCCTGGCTATAGGTTGACATTATATTGCCTAATGGCTGAGGCCAAGAATGACCTCATAGAGCACTCTTTGGAGCAGCTCTGTTGTCTTAGTCTATTACTGAAAGCGCTCCTCTGTTCAGTCAAGGTTACATGCAGAGGTTGAGAAACACTATCCAGAATTGCCAGGATTTTCCGTCGGGTCCTTTGTTCTACCATAACCTCCACTGTGTCCAGTTTGACTCCTATAATAGAGCCAGCCTTTATAATCAGTTTACTGAGCCTGTTGGCAACACATTTGTTGATGCCATAGCCCCAGTACACCACCACATAGAAGATTGTACTGGTGACAACAAACTGGTAGAACACATGCAGGAGGGACCTGCATACTCCAAAGGACCTTGGTCTCCTCTGGAAGTAGAGGTGACTCTGGCCCTTCTTCTACACAGCCTCTATGTCGGTACTCCACTCGTCCGTCATCCAGGTGCACCCTCAGGTACTTGTAGATCCTCACAACATCCACGTCCGCACCATCATTGGTAACAGGGAGCAGTGCAGGCTTAGTCCTCCTGAAGTCCATCACCATCTCTTTCGCTAACAGATGTTGAGCTGCAGATGATTCAGCTTGCACCATTTGACAAGGTCCTCCACCAAGGCCCTGTACTCATTCTCCCACAATCCCTTTATACACCCAACTATTGCTGAGTCAGAGAATTTTGGCAGATGACATAACTCAGTGTTATATCTAATGTCCAAGGTAAACAGGGTAAACAGGAAGCCAATACAGTTCCCTGTGGGCCCCTAGTGCTGCTTATAACTATGTCTGACACACAGCTCTGAGGCTGCACGTACTGTGGTCTGCCACTCAGGTAGTCTATTATCCAGGATACAATGGAAATGCCAATCTGAATTGAATGAAGCTTTTTACCCAGCAATGAGGGCTGTATGGTATTGAGGGCACTTGAGAAATCAAACAAACATGCCCTGCTTATCCAAACGGGAGAAGGCACTGTTCAGCAGGTAGATGACAGCATTGTCAACTTCAGTGTGCTCCTGGTAGGCAAACTGCAGGGGATGAAGGACTGATCTGACCAGGAGTCAGAGGTGAGCCAGGTCCGGCCTCTCTAGGATGTGTGAGGTCACGGCCACCTCCATTATTAAGGACACCCATCACTCAAGATATGCCCTCTTCTCATTGTTACCGTCAGGAAGGAGGTACTGAAGCCTGAAGGCACATTATCATTGATTCAGGAACAGCTTCTTCCCCTCTGCCATACAATTCCTAAATGGACATTGAACCCATGCACACTACCTCACTTTTTGAAAGTAGATATTATTTTTGTATTTGCACAACTTTTAATCTAGTTAGTATACACACACACACACAGATATATATATATAGAGAGAGAGAGAGAGAGAGAGAGAGAGGGAGAGAGAGAGAACATATATATATATTTACTGCAATTGATTTACTAATTTATTTTAAATTGTTTCTTTTTATATATATTGTATGGAACTGCTGTTGCTAAGCTAACAAATTTCACTACACATGCTGCTGATAATAAACCTGATTCTGATTCTTTGGAGAGGTTGCAGAAGAGGCTTATCAGGATGCTACCTGGATTAGAGGGCTCGGTCTATGAGGGGAAGTCAAACAAACTTGGCTTCTTTTCTCTGAAGTGGTAGATTCTGAAAGAAGATTTGACAGACCTTTATAAGATTGTCAGAGGTATATAGTGCAGAGAGCCAGTGTCTACAGTCTGTAGCAGGGTTGAAATATCTAAAGCTAGATGGCATGCATTTAGGAGGGGAGGGGATTTAATTCAAAGGAGATGGGCAGGGCAGGTTTTGTGCACACACAGTGGTGGCCAGAATGTGTTGCCAAGGATGGCAGTGGTTGCAAATAGAGATATTTCAGAGACTTTTATATGGGAACATGTTGAAGTTCATGCGGGAGGTGAAGGCTGTAGAGATGGGGAGAGGCGTGGTCACAGTACAAATGAAATGTTGTGATGCAAAGGGTCTGCAATCATAATTGTATTGTATTGTTTCTGTCCTATGTAATTTGCATGCTTCCCTCTCACTGTGCTAAGTTTGGTTTTGCAGTATCACACCATCACAAGAATTCTGCAGTCCCAGCGGTGAGCCTCTTTGTCCCAGTTATGGGAAAGGGACTGGAAAACCAGTAGAAAGGTTCCTCATTCTGATTTTACTTTGCAATATATTCTGACTCACTGCTTAAATCTGGGTGCTTTTGTGATTCTATCTCTAATGATGACTGCTGTTCAGTCCTGACCAAATGTAATCAACAGAAAAGTCTCCACTAACGTTCTGAAGTTTCCATTTCTATTCCACAGAATTGTCTGTCTTTATTCAAAATCCCGACATTGAAGAGATATGGATCAGCAAGACAGCTACTGTGAAGTGCATAGTTCTCTGTACCGATCCACAGGAAATCAACATCAGTTGGTTAGTGAACGGGATGAAGTCAAGAAACGCTGTTTTCTCCGAGCAACCAGAAAGTAAAGGAATCGTAAAAATAGTGATCAGTACAATGAATTCCAGTGCAGAGGAGTGGCTCAGCGGGGTGGAGTACAAGTGCGTCATTCAGGATTTGTCCACGTCCACTCAAATGTCAGCAAAGACAAAAAGTACCAAAGGTAGGCAAGATGACCAGGAATTAAAAGGTCAACATCAGATAAAATGAGCAAAAATATTTTATAGTACTATTGTCTGCTTGTCTCTTCCAGGAACAACAAAAAGACCTAATGTCAGATTGCTGCCTCCACCAGAGGAAGAAATCAAATCCAACAGTACTGCCGTTCTTGAGTGTGTGGTCTCAGGATTCTACCCAGACCATATAACTGTCACCTGGGAGAAGGACAGCTCTGTGATCAGCTCCAGCACCAGTCCTACACCAACCGCTCTGGAGCAAGGGGGCACTTTCAGTGTCAGACACTTCCTGACCTTGAGTTTACAGGAGTGGGAGACCGAATCAGTCTTCAGCTGTACAGTGATTCATCCCCCCTCCAACACCCGTATCAAGAAGCAAGTGAAGAATGTCCAAGGTGTTCCCTCGGACCCTACGAAAGGCAAGTGCAGAAATTTCTGGGGCTCTAGCAGAGATATTTAAAGCATCCTAAGGAACAGGACAGGCACCAGAGCATTGGAGGATAGTCAATCCTGGTCCACTGTTTAAGAAGGGGGGTAGGTAGCAGAAAGGAAACTATAGACCTGTTAGCCTGACATTAGTGGCTCGAAAGTTGTTGGATGTCATTACAGAGTACCTGCAGGCAAATGATAGAACAGGCCAAAGCCAGCATGGTTTCCCAAATTTAAAATCCTGCCTGTCTAACCTACTGTAATTTTTTGAGGAAATTACAAGCAGGGTAGACAAACGAGATGCAGTAGACGTGATATGCTAGGATTTTCAGAAGGCCTTTGACAAGGTGCCACACATGAGGCTGTTTAGCAAGATAAAACCTAATGGAATTACAGGGGAATTACTGGAATGGGTGGAACATTGGCTGATCGGCAGAAAACAGTGAGTGGGAATAAAGGGATCGTATTCTGGCTGGCTGACGGTTACTAGTGGAGCTCCAAAGGTGTCGGTGTTGGGACTGCTGCTTTTTACAATGTTTGTCAATGACTTGGACTATGGGTTTAATGGATTTGTGGCTAAATTTGCCGATGATACAAGATAGTGGAGGACTGGGTAGTGTTGAGGAAACAGAGAGCCTGCAGAGAGACTTAGATAGTTTAGGTTTAGGGGAATGGGCAAAGAAGTGGCCAATGAAATACAATGTTGGAAATTGTATGGTCATGCACTTTGGTGGAAGAAATAAACGGGCAGGCTATCATTTAGACGCGGAGAGAATTCAAAATGCAGAGATGTAAAGGGACTTGGCAGTCCTTGTGCAGGATACCCGAAAGGTTAACCTACAGGGTGAATCGGTGGTGAGGAAGGCAAATGCAATGTTGGCATTCATTTCTAGAGGTATAGAATATAAGAGCAGGGATGTGATGTCCAGGCTCTATAAGGCACGCATGAGACCACACTTAGAGTATTGTGTGCCGTATTGGGCTCCTTATCTTAGAAAGTATATACTGACATTGGGGAGGGTTCAGAAAGATTCACGAGAATGATTCCAGGAATGAAAGGCTTACCGTATGAGGAATGTCTGGCAGTTCTTGGGCTGTATTCCCTGGCGTTCAGGAGAATGAGAGGCGATCTCATAGAAACATTCTGAATATTAAAAGGCCTGAACAGATTAGATATGGCAAAATCATTTCCCATGGTAGGGGAGTCTAGGACAAGAGGACATGATTTCAGGATTAAAGGACGTCCATTTAGAACAGAGATGCTGAGAAATTACTTTATTCAGAGGGTGGTAAATCTGTGGAATATGTTCCCACGAGTGGCTGTGGAGGTGAAGTCATTGGGTGCATTTAAGGCAGAGATAAATAAGTTCTTGATTAACCAGGGCATCAAAGGGCATGGAGAGAAGGCAGGGGAGTGGGGATGACTGGATCAACCCATAATGGAATGACGGAGCAGACTTAATGGGCCGAATAGCCTACTTCTGCTCTTGTATCTTATGGTTTTATGGTCATATAAACAGAAACCAGGAAATTATAAGCCGGTGAGTCTGACATAAGTTGTGGGAAAATTATGGGAAGTATCCTATGGGACCGGATACATGAGTATTTGGGTTGATATAGACTGATTAAGGATAGTCAGCATGGTTTTGTGTGTGTAGGGCACATCTAACCGATCTTATGGAGGTTATTGAGGAAGTTACTAGGAACGTCAATGAAGGCAAGGCAGTGGATGTTGTCTACATGCACTTTAGTAAGGCACTTGACAAAGTACTGCATGAGAAGCTGGTCGAGAAGGTTCCTTCGCTTGGCATTCAAGATGAGGCAATAAATTGGATTTGTGGAAGAAGCCAGAGTGTGGTGGTAGATGGTTGCCTCTGGAGACCTGTGACTAGCAGGGCGCCACAGGGAATGGTGCTGGGTCCATTGTTTGTTAACTCTGTCAATGATCTGGATGATAATGTGGTTAATTGGATCAGCAAATTTCTGTTGACACCAAGATTGGAGGTGTAGTGGACAACAAGGAAGGCTAGCATGGCTTGCAGAGGGATCTGCATCAGCTGGAAAAATTGAATGAAAATTAGGAAATGGAATTTAACGCAGACAAGTGTAAGGTTTTGCACTTCAGTAGGACCATCCAGGGTAGGTTTCACACAGTGAATGTTAGGGCACTGAGGAGTGTGGTAGAACAAAGGGGTTGGGAATACAGATACATAATTCATTGAAAGTGGTGTCACAGGTAGATAGGATCATGAAAGCTGCTAGCACATTGGACTTCATAAATCAATGTATTGAGTACACGAGATAGGATGTTGTGCTCCGTACTTGCTAATATGATGAACTGCTTTGGGCAACCTCCAGGCTGCTCCTGGGTTCATACCTGCAGACTCAGTTTAGGTTTGGAATGTTGTTGTTTGCTTCAATTGCTTACATGTTTTGTGTTTTTTTTCTTTCTCTTGTACACCAGATGTGGTCTTTTTTTTAAATGAGTTATTTTGAGTTTCTTGCTTTGTCGCTACCGGTGAGAAAGCTAATCTCAAGATTGTACAATAATGAATTCTTTGACAATAAATGTACTTGATTATTGAACCTGAACTTGAATGTTCTGTTGAAGTTGTCTTAGACATTAGTGAGACCTAATTTGGAGTATTGTGTGCAGTTTTGGGCACCTACTTACAGGAAAGATGTAAATAAGGTTGAAATAGTACAAAGAAAATTTACAAGTATGTTCCTGAGTCTGGAGGACCTGAGATATAGCAATTACAGCATGGAAACAGGCCATCTCGGCCCTTCTAGTCCGTATAGAGAAAGACTGAATAGGTTAGGACTATATTCTTTGGAATGTAGAAGATTGAGAGGAGATTTGATAGAGGTGTACTCAATTAGAAGAGGTATAGATAGGGTCAGCTGGCTAGTGGCGTAGTGCCATCAGCGCCGGACTAAGGAGGGCTGAGTTCAAATCCAGCCGACTCCTTTGCACGCTTTCCATCCGCGCTGGGTTGAGCGTCAAGCTAGCAACCCGGCCTCGTAATAATAAGAAAGCCTGCAAATAAAAGGCCATCATGATGGCATCCCGATGACTCCATTCAGAGTTAAGGGCTTTCTTCTTCTTCTTCATAGTATTGTGGTGGTGGAGGCGGAGACGATAGGGTCTTTTAAGAGACTCCTGGATAGGTACACGGAGCTTAGAAAAATAGAGGGCTATGGGTAAACATAGGTAATTTCCTAAGTAAGGACATGTTCCGCACAGCATTGTGGACCGAAGGGCCTGTAATTTGCTGTAGGTTGTCTATGTTTCTATGTTTCTATCTATCTAACTAACTATCTATCTTCCTGAGGCACTGCTCCTTGAAGATGTCTTGGATACTACAGAGGCTAGTACCATAAAGGAGCTAACTACTTTTACAACTTTCTGTAGCTTCTTTCAGTCCTGTGCAGTAGCACCCCCATACCAAACAGTGATGCAGCCTGTCAGAATACTCTCCATAGTACATCTATAAAAGTTTTTGAGTGTTTTAACTGACATGCCAAATCTCTGCAAATTCTTAATGAAATATAGTCACTGTCTTGCCTTTTTCATAGCTGCATCGATATGTTGGGACCAGGTTAGATCCTCAGAGATCTTGACAGCCAGAAACTTGAAATTGCTCACTCTTTCCACTTTCAATCCCTCTATGAGGATTGGTATGTGTTCCTTCTTCTTACACCTCCAGAAGTCCACAATCAGCTCTTTTGTCTTGCTGACTTTGAGAGCATGTTTGTTGCTGCAATAGCACTCCACTAGTTGGTATATCTTGCTCCTGTAGGCCCTTTTGTCTCCATCTGAGGTTCTACCAACAATGGTTGTATTATCAGCAAATTTACAGATGGTATTTGAACTATACCTAGCCTCACAGTCATGGTTTGTAGATGGAGTAGAGCATTGGGCTAAGGTGCACCAGTATTGATCATCAGCGAGGAGGAGATATTATCATCAATCTGAACAGATTGTGGTCTTCCTGTTGGGAAGTCAAGGACCTAATTGCAGAGATACAGAGGCCCAGGTTCTGTGGCTTATCGATCAGTACTGTGGGAACGCTGAGCTATAGTTAATGAACGGCATCCTGACATAGGTGTTTGTATTGATCAGGTGGTCTAAGTCTGTGTGAAAAGCCATTGAGATCACATCTCCTGCAGACCTTATGTGGCAATAGGGAAATTCTAGTGTCTCCAAATCCTTGCTGAGGCAGGAATTCATTCCAGCCATGTCCAAACTCTCCAAGCATTTCATTACTGTAGATGTGAGTGCTACTGGTCGATAGTCATTAGGGATGCTCACACTATTCTTCTTAGGCACTGGTATAATTCTTTCCTTTTTGAAGCGGGTGGGAACTTCTGACCATAACAGTGAGAGATTGAAATTGTCCTTGAATACTCCCATCAGTTGGTTGGCACATAAGTCTTCAGAGCCTTACCAGATACTCCATTGGCATAGTCATACTTTATTGATCCCGGGGGAAATTCGTTTTTGTTACAGTTGCACCATAAATAATTAAATAGTAATAAAACCATAAATAGTTAAATAGTAATATGTAAATTATGCCAGGAAGTAAGTCCAGGTCCAGCCTATTGGCTCAGGGTGTCTGACCCTCCAAGGGAGGAGTTGTAAAGTTTGATGGCCACAGGCAGGAATGACTTCCTATGACACTCTGTGTTGCATCTCGGTGGAATGAGTCTCTGGCTGAATGTACTCCTGTGCCCAACCAGTACATTAGGTAGTGGATGGGAGACATTGCCCAAGATGGCATGCAACTTGGACAACATCTTCTTTTCAGACACCACCGTGAGAGAGTCCAGTTCCATCCCCACAACATCACTGGCCTTACGAATGAGTTTGTTTATTCTGTTGGTGTCTGCTACCCTCAGCCTGCTGCCCCAGCACGCAACAGTAAACATGATAGCACTGGCCACCACAGACTCGTAGAACATCCTCAGCATCATCCGGCATCTGCCACCTTATGAGGGTTCACCCTTGTTCAAGACAGCCTAACATCGGCCTCTGAGGCAGAGATCACAGGGTCACCCAGGTGCAACAGGGATGTTCACAGCTACAGGTA
Source organism: Mobula hypostoma (assembly GCF_963921235.1). NCBI lineage: Eukaryota > Metazoa > Chordata > Chondrichthyes > Myliobatiformes > Myliobatidae > Mobula > Mobula hypostoma. The sequence goes on from NC_086106.1 coordinate 19,821,188, forward strand.
TATTCTCCCTTTCAAAGTGGGCATAGAAGGCATTGAATTTATCTGGTAGTGAAGCATCGCTGCTATTCATGCTATTGGGTTTCACTTTGTAGGAAGTAATGTCCTGCAAACCCCGCCAGAGTTGACGCTCACTGGATGTCGCCTCCAAATGGACTTGTTCCCTCGCTCTAGAAATAGCCCTCTGCAAGTCATATCTGGATTTTTTGTACAGACCTAGGTCACCAGACTTAAATGCCACAGATCTAGCCTTTAGCAGATGATGGACCTCCTGGTTCATCGAGGGCTTTTGGTTTGGGAATGTACAGCAGGTTTTTGCAGGCACACACTCATCCACACAGGTTTAATGACGTCAGTAACATCTGCAGCATGCTCATCCAAAATCAAAGGTGAATCCCTGAATGCAGTCCAGTCCACCGAACCAAAGCAGGCCTGACAGTGCTCCTGTGCTTTCCTTGCCAAGGCCTACACATCCTTCCTATAATAGGGTCACCATTATAAGAATAATGTTATAAAGCTGAGGCTCTGAAAGGCATTGGTCTTACTGACCACGTGGAGCATTGTGAACAGTTTTGGGCTATTTATCTAAGAAAGGATGTGCTGGCATTGGGGAGTGTTCAGAGGAAGTTCACATGAATAATTCTGGGAATGAAGCAGTTAATTTATGAGGAATGTTTGATGTCTCTGAGCCTTTACTCGCTGTAGTTTAAAAATCTCTTTGAACCCTATTGATTATTGAAAGGCCAAGATAAAGTGGACATGGAGATGATATGTCCTATTGTGGTGGTATTTAGGACCAGAGGTCACAACTGCATGCCATTAAAACAGATATGAGGAGGAATTTCTTTAGCTAAGCAGATATTGAATCTGGGGAATTCATTGCCACAATCTTTGTATCCTCTGCACACTCACTAACCAAGCCATCCACATTTTCTTTCAGGTTACATGTAGCACAAACTGCAGACTTTCCCATTACATTCCTCTGCTGAGCACCACTGGTCACACACCTTTCTCCAGATTTGGACCTATCAATCACTACCTTCTGTCCTCAATGGGCAAGCCTATTCTGAATGCAGTCAGCCAAGTCACTGTGGCTGCTAAGAATCTTAATCATTTTGAAAGCACGTAACTGAAATTTCCAGCTGCATTGTCAGAAAGTTGTGTGTTCAGGCCGCCTTCCAGAGGCTTCTACACATTATCCAGGCTGACTATTCCCACACAGGAGCAGAGGGAGAGCTGCTCTGCTGGAAATTCAGTCACAACGGAGACACTGATCGGAGGCTGGGATTGTGTTGAAAGGCAGAGGGAGAGAGCATTTTCATATGAGGGATTTGCAGCAAATTGAGAGAGTCATAGAGAAGTACAGCATATAAACAGGCCCTTCGGCCCATCTAGTCCATGCCAAAATTATTTAATCTGCCTATTTCCATTGACTTGCACCAGGACCTTAGCCCTCCATATCCCTACTATCCAAGTACCTATCCAAACTTCTTGTTGAAATCGAGCTCACATGCACCACTTGCACTGGCAGCTTGTTCCACACTGTCATGACCTTCTGAGTGAAGAAATTTCCCCTCATGTTCCTGTTTAACATTTCACCTTTCACCCTCAACCCATGACCTCTGGTTGTAGTCTCACCCAACCTCAGTGGAAAGAGCATGCTTGAATTTAACACCAGCGCTACACCGACCGCTCTGGAGCATGGGTGGACTTTCAGTGCCAGACCCTTCCTGACTGTGAGTTTACAGGATTGGAAGTCAGAATCAGTCTTCAGCTGTACAGTGATTCATCCCCCCTCCAACAGCAGTATCAAGAAGCAAGTGAAGAATGTCCAAGGTAGGGTCCTGGAACTCATCCCATTATTGAAAATGTTTACTTTGTCCTATAAATTGTGCCAGATTTAGGTGAAAACTGAATCGTTGTGCATGGCTCTAATCCAGAAGCCTGACCTTCGAGATACTGTACAGTATCACTGAAATAGCCTTCCTAACTTGAGGATAATCCAAACCACTTCACTGAACAGGAACCCAGAAGGCACCTGATACTCTTCTTCGAAATGGTCTTTGCCTTTGAATGGAATCCCAGCCTCTGATTTGTGCTTCATTAGTAACAAAATTTGCAGCAGAGCATTTCTCTCACTCTCTCACTCTCTCACCTCTGTGTGCCTCACTCTCTGACACTCTGTCTCTCTGACTCTGCCCCTACATGGGGTAGTCAGCCGGACAGTATGTAAAATACAGCCTGATCACTCAGCATTCTGATGAAGATGCTGGTGAATTTAGTTACACTCTATGGAGTGAAAAAATGTAGTACATGATCCGTGTAAAGATCAAAATATTGCCACTGCTTACAATTCGATATGTAGAGGAAAGGTGCAGGGAGGTCTTTGACCTGAAATGTTAATGCTGTCTCCCTCTCCACAGATACAGACTGAAATTTGGTGGGATATGAATCGATCACAACCAATCTGTTCCGAAGCATCGATAAATCTCCCAGCAAACCCACCCTGTGTCAATATTTCACGTGTTCTGACCATTTGTTTTAGATCTTGTGTCTGCCTCTTCATGATTCCATCTATTTGTTTTATTAGTTTGATGATTATTAACTGACCCAGCTCATTGAGAACAAAATTCAAAGCATATTAATCAAATGGCATCATTCGCCACAAATCTCTGAGCAGCTGGATAACTTTCAGTGCTGTATGTGATCACACATAGTATTAAATCTATTTACATGTCAATGTATCAATCCATTTTCAATAAACGTCATGTGAAAATGTTTTGGTTGTAAGTGTCCCTCACTGTTTTTTTTGGGAGACAGTAAGTAAATAACTTGGGACAGAGAAAGATCATGAAGGATTGCAATATTGGTGTGAGTATTCTAATTGCTCGGGCATTTCGAGATCAAGAAGAGGATAGTGCTTGGTCTTTCTAGGTGCATGAATGAGGGTAAGTCCTCACTGCCTGGTGGGATATATTCTGGGTTATTGAAAGAAGCAAGGGAGGAGATTCTTGAGGCCTTGACAAAGATCTTCACTTGCAAAATGTGAGGTCCCAGAGGACTAGAGAGTAGCCAATGTTTTTCCTTTGTTCAAGAAGGAAAAGAGAGAAAACTTTGGAAATGATAGGCCAATGAGCTTCACATCAGTGGTAGTGAAGCAACTGGAGAGGACTCTGACAAATAGGATCCATGTGCATTGGAAAAGCATGTGCAGATTAGGGACAGTCAGGTGCGGTTTTGTGCAAGCCAGATCATGCCTTACATACAAGACTGAGTTTGTTGAGGGGGCATTGGAGGTGATTGAAAAGGATAGGGCAGTGAACGTTTTCTACATGGTCATTAGTCATATGACAAGATCATTCTTAATAGGCTAATCTGGAGGATCTTAAATGTTTCAGAACTACAGTTTGAAACTTGGTAGCTCAGATTTAGTCTTGGCTTGCTCAGATGGAAGGGTTGTTCCTCTGGATGGAGGTCCAAGGTCAGTGGTACACAGAACAGTACAGCACAGGAAAAGGCCCTTCAGCCCACAACATTGTGTTCTGCAGAGCTCAGCATTGGAGACTCTGTTGCATATGATGATGGCTTGGAGGAAACTGTAGATGGGTGGGATAGTAAGACTGGCGGATGTAGAGGTCAGAGGGTATCAATCAGTTATAGAAATGGCAGATAGGATTTAGGCCAAACAAGTGTGATGTGGTGTATGTTGGGAGGTTAAGTTAAGAGCGACGTAGCCAAATAACAGAAAGGCCCTTAGCAGAGGGATACAGATATTGGAAGGTATGAACTATAAGGAGAGGTCTCAGACAAACTTTGGTTGTTTTCGCTGGAGCGATGGAAGTCTGAGAAGAGTCCTCATCGACTTTATAAAATAATAATGCGTAAATAAGGTGGACAATGGGAATCTTTTTCCCCCGGGTATTACCATGAAACACTGGAGGGCACGCATCTGTGGTGAGGGGAAAGAACATTAAAGGAGACACGCATGGCAAGTTTTGTAAACAGAGTGGAAGGCGCCTCGAACAGCTGCCAGTGATAGTGGCAGAAACATATACAACAGTGGCGTTAACAGGCTGTAGATAGTTCCTTGAATATGCAGGGTATGGAGTGATATGGGTCATGTACAGGAAGAAAGCATTTCACTTAATTCAGCATCATGTTTAGTGCAGACGTCATTTGTGGAAGAGCCTGTTCCTATTTTGTATTATTCTTGTTTCTAGGAAGGTGATGAGCACTCATGGAGAAATAGGTGATTTTGTATCTATAGTGTCCAACTGCTTCCCACACTATACCTGGATCTGCAGTAGATGAATGGACAGAGATTGTTAGTCATTAGTCAACAACTAGTGTGATCATTGCTCAACAACTCCATTATCACTGTGTCATGTGACAGAAGGTGAATGGATTGGACCATGGTCTTTCCTAGTCCCTGTCATAATGTCTAAGCAAACTCCCACATAGCAAATTGCTCATGGCCAGATCATTTGGGTTTTGCTGATAAATGCATGGAAAGATATTTGATCTGATTACCGAGGGTAACTCTCCTATTGTGCTGTCTAAAGGAAGAGTGAGACAGGAACTGTCAGGTGTTTGGTGGAGTTAAGTACGGTGGGGGGGGGGGCGGTGGTGAGGTGGTGGGTGTTGATGGGCAGATGAAGCCAGGTAGCGTAGGGGGTGGTGGAGATAGGAAGTCATAAAACCATGTCCATAAGACATAGGAGCAGGAATAGGCCATTCAGCCTGTCATGTCTGCTCCACCTTTCCATCATTACTGATTTACTATCCCTCTCAACCCAATTCTCATGCCAACTCTCCACAACCTTTGACGCACTTATTAATCAAGAACCTATCAAGCTCCACTTTAAATATACCCATTGACAGACTCCACAGCCAACTGTGGCAATGAACTCTGCAGACTCACCACCCTGTGGCTAAAGAAAATCTTTCTCATCTCTGTTCTAAAGGGATATCTGTTGTGTATTTAATATTTCAGTAATATTTGAGTGGTATTGTAAATATATTGTTTGATTAAGCGTTCTACACTGTTTACATATTTCATTTCGGATTATGTGTAAAAGTACATGAATGACATACATCATCATGCCACCATGTCACATATGTGTGGCTTGCTAAAATAAAAATGGAATACCCATTATCCTTGGCACTCTAGCGTTTTTCTTGTGATTAATTTCTGAAGTTACAAAATATAACAGTAGTTAAATGAAATAGCCAATGAAAAGTGAGTGCCAGTTTTGCTGAGTGCATTAGGTAGAAAAGCATACAGTTTACTTAGAAGTTTGACTGCTCCAACCAAACCAGACAAAGCCAGCTTTGCTGATATTGTGAAAATGTAGCAGGAACATTTAGAAGCAAAACACTTTAGGTTTCATAAGTGGAATCAAGAGGAAGGAAAGTCCATTCCAGTGTGCAGGACTGAACTGAAGAGACTGTTTGAGCATTGACAGTTCAGTGATGAGCTTAATGATGCACTGAGAAATCAGTTAGTTTGTAGACTCTTACCAGAAACATTCAAGAATGGCTTCTAACAAGCACAACCTATATTTAAAAGAGCTGTTGAAATAGCTGTATCAATGAAATTGAATTGCAGTTAGGAATGAAATTGAGCGTGAATAAAATTACATCTAATAAGAAACCTGCCTGGCTGAACAAATTGTGTAACCATTGTGATAGAGGCTACACACATAAAAGTTGCTGGTGAATGCAGCAGGCCAAGCAGCATCTCTAGGAAGAGGTACAGTCGACGTTTCAGGCCGAGACCCTTCGTCAGGACTAACTGAAGGAAGAGTGAGTAAGGGATTTGAAGTTGGAGGGGGAGGGGGAGATCCAAAATGATAGGAGAAGACAGGAGGGGGAGGGATGGAGGCTGACATACACCAGTCCAACGCAGGTTTAAAGGTGAAACTTGCAGAAAATGCAACAAAGTAGGACACATACAAAAAGCATATTGGGCAAACAAAAATAAATGTACTGCATGGGGAAGTGAAAAATATAAAAAGTCACGTTGCAGTTTCAAAGAGTGCACTGATCTGCATGCTGTCAATGAAAGATTTGATAATGATGAGAGGTTACACCAGACTGAGTAGCCTAATGATTTACAATATGAAAACTAACAAGAGACAAATAATGTGGCTTACTCCAGAAGTGAATGGCAAATGAATTAAGGTGGAATTGGACAGTGGCCCCTTTGTTTCTGTAATTCAATGAGTTTGAATAGAATTTCAAAGATACTGAACTGAAGCCTGCAGATATCCTTCTAAAAACTTATACTGGAGAAAAGATAACTCCTGTGAGAATGACATTTGTAACAGTGAAAATACAACAACCATCAAGCTATATTGAGCTTGCATGTGGGAATAACAGGAGGGCCAGCGTTGTGGGGCTGTGATTGGCTGAGACAACTGCAATTTGATTGGAGATGCATCAACCATTTGCATATCACATCCCTGCAATGGAGTAAACTGAAAGCGCATTGAGAAAGGTACTGGATGATGGCTCAGAAGTGGTCAAGGATAAAATAGTGCTAAATGAAGGTGCCACACCCAAGTTTTACAAAGCTCATCCAGTTCCTTATACTATCTCCAATAAGTAGCCAGTGAGCCAGAGAGCATGAAGGTTAAAGAAATTCTTTTCAAGGTTAAATGGAGTCCATGGGCAATGCCAGTGTTCCCAGTCGCCAAAGAATGGGTTTGTCAGGATCTGTGGTGATTTTAAAGTCACCATCAACCCAGTACAGAAAGTAGATTAATACCCAATGCTCAGGATAGAGGATATCTTTGCAAAGCTTTCTGGAGAGAAACACTGCAGCAAAGTGGACTTAGCTGAGGCTGGCCTACAGATGGAGATGGAAGAAGACTCCAGAGTGTTTTATTGCTATATTAGGCTTATTGTTGGAGTAGCACCTACACCTGCACCCTGGCAGAAAGATATAGATGACACCATCCCAAGAAACATCTCCAAAATCTCAAGACAGTGTTAAATAGATTCAAAGGTTGTGGGCACACAGCATGACACAACATATGTGGACGCAACTTACTGTGGTCACATCATTGATGCTCAAGGCTTACACAAGTGTGCTGAGAAAATTCAAGCAGTGGTGGATGCCCCAAGGCCTAAGGACACATCACAGTTGCGGTCCATTTTAGGATTTGTCGATTACTCTAACAGGTTCCTGCCAAAACCGGCTAATGGGCTCCTCCCGTGAACACATTACTACAGATTGGGAACAAATGGCAATGTGCAAAGCAGTGTGAAGTAGCTTTCCAAAAGGTAAAGGAAATGATGACGGCAGCATCATGATCCACATCACCCAGTGAAGCTTGCCTGTGATGCCTTGCCTTATGGTATATCTGCTGTAGTGTCCATATTATGAGTGATGGAAGTGACTGCTCTATAGCCTTTACATCGCGATCCCATACTGTTGCAGAGAAAAATTACACACAGATTGACAGAGAGCCCTTGAGTCTGGTTTTTGGATGTAAAGTGTTTCATACATGGGAGAGAGTTTATCCTCATTACTGATTATCAGTCACTGGTGTCCATTTCCAATCCACAGAAGGGTGTTCCACTAAAAGCAGCAGCACAAATGCAGAGATGGGCTCTGTTTCTTGGAGGTCACAATTACAAGATGGAATTCAAGAGGACAACTAATCATGGAAATTCTGATGGAGTGGCCTGTCGACCCTTGGGAAAGGAAATCCCTGAAAAATTTACAGAAGAGGACACTCCTCTTGATGTATTCTCCCAAATGCAAATTGAAAGTCTCCCTATTATGTCAGAGATGATCCAGAGGGAAACCAGAAAAGGCCCCACACATTCATAGGTGTACATGGCCACCCAAAATCACTGGAATGTGCAGCAGAAATCCCAGTTACCCCATTTTTACGAGTGCTAGGATTAACTTGCCCTTGACAGGATTTGCCTTATGTAGGGATTGAGAATTCAGGCTAAGAGCTAAGGTGCTGGAGAAGCTACATGCTAGTCATACAGGCATTGACAAAATGAAAACATGGTCTCAAAGCTTTGTCTGTTGGCCTGGGATGGATCAGCATATCGAGCAGCTTGCCATGCACTGCTCTGAATGCCAACACATCCTGACAAAAAATGTTCAGAACTGTCAGAACCACTTCCTGCAGTCCCAGAGTCAACTACTACAAGCAACACAGAGGAGGCCCCAGAACACGAGCTTGTTCCACCAGCCAAGCAGAGTGATTCCCCCCCCCCCGCCCCAGTAGAAAGACGTTATCCCACAAGGTTAGGAAATCCTCCACAGTGATTAAATCTTTAGTGCTTAATGGGACAATCTAAAATTTGCTATGCTGTGAATGTCTATATAGCAGTGGTATTATAGTGTAGACCATCTACAGTGTGTATAAGTATTGAGATGCCTTCTATATTGAGTTAGGGTTTATAGCTAAGCAGGGAGGAGTGTTATGTATCTAATATTTTAGTAATATTATAAATATATTGTTCAATTAAGCATTATTCATTATTTACATAATTCATTACGGGTTACATCTAAAACTATGTGAATGGCATACGTCATCATGCCACCACATCATATGTACAAGCCTCACTAAAGTAAAAGAAAGTACATGTTATCCCAGCTCCCCCATGTTTTTATCTATTAATTTCTGGTGCTACAAAAGATAACAATATCTCTCTGCTCTATGCTCTCTGTCCTTAGACACCCCCACTATAGGAAACATCCTCTCCATATCCATTCTATCTAGGCCTTTCAATATTCGATAGGTTTCAATAAGATTCCACTCCCCCCCCCCTTCCCCATTCTTCTAAACTGCAGGTGAGTACAGGCCAGGAATGGAGACAGCAAATAGCACAGATTCTGGAAGTTGCAAAATAATGGTCACCAGGAGAACCAGATAAGGGAGGGATGGGTGGGAGAAAGAACATGGTGACCCAATGGATTGCACGTGGGTGATAAGTAAACAGAAGCAGGTGGCGAAGGGGAAGAGGCTGAGGTTGCGATTGGAAAGAAGATGGATGGTTGAGAGAAGCTAGGGAACTCATAAGGAATAAGGAGAGAGAAAGAAATAAAGGGGTTATGGGCTACCCGAAATTTGAAATTTTGATGTTCATATCATTCATTTGTGGACCACTCAGGCAGAATATGAGTCACTGTTCTTCAAAACAACTGCATCCCCCATCTAATTACCCATTTTTTCACCTCCCCCTTGGTTTCATCTGCCCATCGTACCACCTGGATGCACCTGTCAGCTCCTGTCTCACTGCACCTACTCACCTCTTTATATTCTCAATTGCCTCTTTACACTTCTCAGTCATGATGCAGGGTTTTGACCTGAAATGCTGGCTATCCCTCTGATGCTGCCCCGCCTACCTTCCTGTAGCAGATCATTTCTTCCTCCAGGTTTCAGCCTGTTATGCCTCCTTCTTCTAGTTACACTATGTCTTGGGATGGCTAAGGTCTGCTTGAAAAGTCTCCACTTAAATCCTCATCCGACAACAATACTCAGAGCATTGTGAGCAGTTTCGGGCCCCTTATCGTAGAAAGTATGTGCTGGCAGTGGAGAGGGTCCAAAAGAGTCAAGTCAAGTCAAGTCAAATTTATTTATAAAGCACATTTAAAAACAACCCATGTTGATCAAAGTGCTGAACAAACCATAACAGGTAGCTAAAATCACAAATACAAGAAACACAGATATAAGCAACAAGGCACACAACTTATAGGCACAAAATAAACAACACAGGAGCCTAGGCACAAGCCAAAAATCAGCCACATCAGGAAGATTCAAACGCTAGTGAATAAAAGTAAGTTTTGAGCCTGGAAGAAGCCTCAAAAAGAGGAATAAAAGGGTTAATGTTTCAGGAGTGTTTGACGACTCTGGGCCTGAGCTCGCTGGAATTTAGAAGAATGAGGGGGGACCTCATTGAAACCTATCAAATATTGAAAGCCCTAGATAGAGTGGATGTGGAGAGGACATTTCCTATAGTGGAGAAGTCTAGGACCAGAGAGCAGAGCCTCAGAATAGGGGGAGGTCCCTTTAGAACAAAGACGAGGAGCAATTTCTTTTGCCAGATGGTGGTGAATATGTGGAATTCAATGCCACCTATGACTGTGGTGGCCATCAATGGGTATACATAAAGCGGAGGGTGATAGGTTCTTGATTAGTAAGTGCATCAAAAGTTATGGGAGAAGGCAGGAGTATGGGCTTAGAGGGATAATAAATCAGCCATGATGGAATGACAGATGGACTGAATGGCCTACTCCTACTCCTGTGTCTTTTAGTCTTATTGGCATCACCTCTAGTGATGAACCTGACCATCAGGACTTCTCTGGAATGTTGGTCTTGATTATGAGTGTAAGCTTCTGAAGATAAATTAGGACACACAGTTTCTGACAAAGAGGAGACAGTAATGACTACTGAGTCACACATAATGTCTGTGTCAAAGTAGAGAATCACTGTTTGAGGGCTCCCTGTCCTCAGTCACTTTGCTCTGAACACCAGATGTGCACATGTGAGGCTCTATTCCACTGATGCAGTTAAACATCTGTCTTTTGGGGTATCTCAACTATGTTTGCAAGAAATGTTACCAAAGACTCTCACAAACTTCTACAGGTGTACCATGAAGATCAGTCTACCTGGTTACATCACCGTCTGGTATGAAGGGACCACTGCACAGGATCAGAAAAAGCTGCAGAAAGTTGCAAACTCAGCCTGCTCCATCATGGACAATAGCCTCCCTAGCATCACGGGCAGCTCCAAAACTCGATGCCTCAAGATGACAGCATCCATCATTAAGAACCCCCAACATCCAGGGCATGCCCTCGTCTCATTTCTACCATCAAGGAGGAAGTTCAGGAGCCTAAAGGCACACACTCAGCATTCCAGGAACAGCTTCTTCCCCTCCACCGTCAAATTTCTGAATGGACAATGAACCCAGGAACACTATCTTACTATTTTTCTTTCTCTTGTTCCAATTAACTTAATTTAATTTTTTAAATATTTCTTATTGTAATTTAATGTTTTTTAAAACTTATTATATATTGCTATGTACTGCTGCAAAACAACAAATGTCACGACATATGGCAGTGATATTAAACCTGATTCTGATTCTGATTGTGATTTGTTTGCATTTAGCTGAAAAACCATAACAGTGACTGAGAAAGAGATGTGGGAAATGGGACAAACAATGAAATGAGAACCAGAGAAGAGAGAGAGAAATGGGGAGTGAGTGTGTCAGGGGGAACGCAGTGGGACAGACTCTAAGGCTACAGCAGGAAAATCAGAGAGCGCAAGAAAGGTATAGAGGGACAATACCTAATAATTCACTGTCATCTGTGCCATTCATTCAGAACCCATACCAGCACCATCAATTCTTTAAAAGAGCACAGATCTTTTAAAGTTACATCACAGTTCCTGAACCATAGTGGATGTTTTATGGAGGCAGTGATGATAGTAGAAATGGGAATTACTTTATATCTGTTTCTTGTGAAATTTCTCTTAAAAGACTGCTGCCCACAGTTTCTGTTCAATGAACTGAAAACAAATTATTGATCTGGTTCAGAAATTGGCAGGGAGACAGAAGGTGGACAACAGGTAGGGACTCTACCCACTAGGACGTGATGATGGCCACCGTCCTGAAAAAAAACTCTTATTGCAGCCACAAATATTCAATGAGCTGAATCTTGTCCAAAATCATGGGATACAAAGCCTTTTCTCTGAGTTTGCAACAACAGAAAAGCAGGTCCCTTTGCAAGACAACAGGAATTCTGCAGATGCTGGAAATTCAAGCAACTCACATCAAAGTTGCTGGTGAATGTCTCGGCCTGAAACGTCGACTGTACCTCTTCCTAGAGATGCTGCCTGGCCTGCTGCGTTCACCAGCAACTTTGATGTGTCCCTTTGCAAGAGGTGTGGCAGGGGGGGTTTAAAGTGCAAAGGTGGCAATTGATGAAATGTATAGGCTACTTCAACCACTTGAGATCTTTGACGCCCCCACCAGCTCCTGTCTTCTTGTGTTTCCTATCATGGGGGAGCTAAGGATCAGAGGGCACAGCCCCAGAATAGGACACCCAGAGACGAGGAGAAATTTCTTTCACCAGAGTGTAGTGTATTTGTGGAACTCTTTGCCACAGATAGCCGTGGAGGGCAAGTCATTTGGGTATATTTAAAAAGGAGGTTAATAGGTTCTTGATTAGTAAGGGCAGCAAAGGTTACAGGGCAAAGGCAGGAGAATGGAGTTGAGAGGGATAATATATCAGGCATAATTGCATGGCAGAGCCATGATTGATGGGCCGAATGACCTAATTCTGCTCCTGTGCAATACGATGCAAAAGTTTTAGTCACATATATAGAGCTAGGATGTCTAATACTTTTGCAAAGTACTGTATAGTGGTTAAAATAGAAAGGTGGCTGGGAAATAGAAATAAGACTTAGCTTTGTATCAGCTCAGTAGTATTAAATGTTATTTGGTAACTGGAAAGACATAATATATCGTACTGTTCAAAGTACTAGGCACCTTAGCTATGTATATGTGCCTAAGACTTTTGCACAGTACTGCATCTTATGGCCCGATAGTGTTCTTATATTCTCATGACTTGTAAATCTTTAGGTGTGATCTTGTCCCCTGTGGATCCATCAAGCACAGGATAAATCACAGGAGACATACGGAGCTCATACTTCCAGGAATGAGGGTGAAAATATCTCTGCCTAAACAATCAAATCTCCATTTTCCAGGCCAACCTTCAGTTCATTTATATGGGATACACTTCAGTGTCCCAGTACCCAATGAATTTTAACTGGCTGTCGTGGAAAGTGCTGTATATCAGGGTAAATGTTAGGAAGACTGGCAAGATTAAAGTGACATGATTGGTATTGAGTGTAATTGGGAATCTAGTTTATTACAGCCTGTTCAGCAAATTCAAATTCTGCCCACAGCATCCACTGGCTTCCAAAAGGAGGAACAACTTTCCAGGAATAGATGGCACCAGCAAGCAATGTAACCAAGGGCGATATCCTACAGACAGTTCACAAAATTACTTCTATAACTTCACTTACATCTTCTTTTTCTTTCAAATGTGGTTCTGGTTCTGTCGGAACCTGTGAGCTACCTTTTGGTGATCTGCAATCTGGTGCTTTGCTGTCTCTGAGGGAGTTCCGAGAGGCTTCTAGTGAAATGTGCGGCCTCAAAGCCAAGAGGCCTGGAGATGGGCCGTGAGCCATAACCGACTCACTGACCTCCCTAATTAAAGCACCAAGAAAGATTGAAGTAATCGAGGCGAGTGCAGAAGGCGAGTGGGAGTTCTACCAGCCTCTCACTCGCAGCTGCTGGAGGGAGGTGTGTGAGTGTGAGGGTCTCCCTCTCCCTCTTGCTTGCTGCTCACAGAGGAAGGACCAATGTTCAAATGGTCTCCCTCTCCCTCAATGTTATTGGAGGATGGTGCTGGAGTTCTGGGTTTTGGGCAAGGTTTAATTGACACGGTTTGTGGATTGGACTCTAGTTGACATTATAATGCCTTTCTGGTTTCAGGTCACTCCTTTTGGTTGCTGTTTTGGGCGATTTTGAACTGGGGCGGCCTGCAGATAACAAATACTGAGCTGTGCTGAATAAGCCTGGACTCTTTCGATTTTGTGTTTTACATTCTGTGCTTTCCTGCTCATTTTTTGTGCGATTTGTGCGATTTCTTTCAGTGAAAGGAGTTTGATGATTTTTTTTCTTTGAACAGGTTCCATGGTTTTTCTTTGTTTCATGGCTGTCTGTGGGGAAGACAAATCTCAGGGCTGTTTACTGCTTATATGCTTTGATAATAAATGTACTTTGAATCTTTGATTCTACCACGTAAGGGTCCCCCACACTCCTTGACCATTTCTTCATGAGCAATGTTGGTTCTGTGTAACTCAAATCTCTGACCCACTGCTTGACCAGATCCCTTTTCTGGTCTGTCACCTGGTGTCAGCTACTGGAGGCTCTTGCTGCCGTCCAGGATGCGTGGGGCTTGAGGTAGAGAATGCAGATGCGGAGGTGGGCAAGAGCTATTAAAGATGTTAGGAACCTGTTCTTAAGATTAGACCTGAGGCAGGTGGGTTCAGTCAACATCAGGAATTCAGTATCCTCAAACTTGGGAGGTCTTTGGTCAAATTCAACACAAATGTTAACACAATTAAGCACTGCTTCTGCAATAGTTATCAACATGCTCCAACAACTAGGGCATTTGTTCCAGCCCTGTCAGGTTTCTCACCAGGAACGCTGGACATTCAGACACTGTCACTACCGCAGGACAGGCTGAACATGGTAGTCTTCAGTACCAGGGCACTGCAGATTGAACCTAACTTCGCAAATTACTGTCCAAATTCTGACCAAACTTCATTCATCTATGACTACAGAATGTTGAAAAACTCCATTTCTATATCACATGTTTTTTTTTAATTGGCCACAAAGTTATTCAGAGTTCTGTTGAAAGCAAAAGAGTGGGTTTATTGAAGAAAAGGCCTGGCTAAATAACCCCTCTACACTGAACATCAGCACAAACTGCAGCCAAAGCAGTTCACTCCTGATATCCCGTGTCATAACACAGTGACAGACACGCTGTCCAGTCAAGTGTTGGACAGCAAGGTCAGTCAGTGTGGAGTACCTGCGGAGACGATGGTGCTTCAGAAGACAATGATGGTGCAGAGTCTGATTGACCAAGCCATCTGCCGCTTATCCAATGATCCAGGAATAACTTGGAAAAAATACCTCTCTTCATAAATAATCCCCAACCTTGAGAAAAAGGAGACATCTGCTACTTTATTTCCAATTTCCAGTATCTGCAGTTCTTTTATTTAATTTTCTTTTACTGTAGCTTTCTGAGTGATTACATCTTCCAGACGTAAGCATGGATATGTGCCACCCATCCCCTTCAGATAAAGATCACAAAGCGCTTTTTCATGTATATCGCACTGCCATTGCAAATAATCCTTCCTTGCCTATCGGTCAATAAAGTCCATTCAAATAACTTCCTTTAGATACTAAAACACACCAAGTGCTTCAATGAAACATTACAGACAAAGCTGATGCCAAGCCTGAGGACAGGTGCCCGCAAATGTGTTCAAAGAAACTTCATTCAATCACAGCAGGTGACCAACATTCCATGCCGATCATGCAGTTTCCTTAAGGTCACAGCTTGCTGGGCCGTTTCTGAGAACGGTTACAAGTGGTTTGGGAGTCACATATAGGCCCAACCAGGAAGTTCAAGGCAGGTATCCTTCTCTCTAGGAGATGAGTGAAAGAGATGCTTTGAACAATGTAGGCGCCTCATTCTTGGTGTTATTGACTCTGAAATTATTGCAGAGTTGCTTTCACTGAATTTGAATTCTCATCTGACTTCACAGTCAGGTAGCGAGGACTTCCACCCATTTTTCTGAGGATGGTTGCCTGCTCTCTTTAATTTCCTCCTTCCCTCCAGGTTCTACAACTCATCTACATGCTGGAAACAATTAACTGCAGCCAACTAATCTGCCAGCCTGTACTTCTGCGTGCTTTCTAGTCTGGTTACAATCACAGAGGGAACGTGCGAACTCCACACACACACACACACACACACACACACACACACACACACACGTGAGGCAGTATCTCTTTTAGCTGCACCACTGTGCTTTCTCAGCATTTGAACATGTCTTCAGACCAGTAGCTGGAGAAATATGTGACCTTACCACATCTGGTGCTTTCAATGAGCAGCTTGAAAGAGGACAGATGGGATTTACTGCTGAGATTTAGTGAGTAAGTTCCAGTGTTGATCCTCCCAAGAGGACCACAACCTTGTTGTTGGGTTTGGAGGCTTTTGCTTACTTCAGTGACCCAGAGAGCTATGTTGGCTGGAGTCCGGGCTTTATGCTCTAGGGTCGCCCATGCTAAACAGGTCAAAGGGTAGAGGCCAGACTAAGAGTGGTCCACTGGTCCTCCAGGTTTGGAGGGGTTCATCCCTAACCAATAAAATAAAATTGTTGCAGAAACAGCAATGAAGAGTCCTTCTACATCTGAGTGTGACAGTATTCCAGAGTCTCCACCCGGGACTTACATGACTGACAGTAGTGAAAACCGAGAGAAAGCTACTGACATGATGAAGGAAGCCCTGAACACCGCCAGAGATGGAGGACCTTCATTGCTGCCCTAAACGCCAGCGGTGTAACGGACAGTAAGTCCAGTGTTGGTGACCAAAATTACAGAGGAGGCATGGTCACCAGTGAAAGGATTCCTTTTTCTTGAGGAACCAGAGCTGGAGATTGCAGCATTTTCTGAATTCTTTTGTTAGTGAAAATTACAGAGATGGAGGGGGCATTATCACGGGTGAACTAGAAGTCAGCATCAGAATTTTAAATCTGGAGGAATCCCAGCTTCAATCCAAACAGAGAAGAGGGGCCATGTTGTTTAGGCAGGCCTAGTGTCAAAGATAAATCTAAAGGTCCTCATAGGCACCGAAACAAGCGGGACTCAGGAAATGTTTTCTTTGTTGAGAAAATAATCTCTCATTGCTTTCTTCCAAAACACCTGAAAAGCCAGTGCTTGGAGGAGCTGAACTCTGCTTTTCTTCAGTTAGGAATTGTCTGCTCACTATTGAAAGCTCGCTGGACGTCTGTGTACCATGTCAGATAGATGGCATGTCTGACGATGCAGTACTCCCTCAGTATTAGTACATATTGCCCTTTGCTCTGTTTCTAAGTCTCTGGAGAATATCTAGGTGAACATAACACAACCAGATGACATAGTACACTCTTTTATTTCAGAAGTAAAAGGGGAACTAAATAGCTGTCAGTGTAAGTCACTGTGAAGCTGCAAAAATCATATAAACCTAACTGTTTCACTGATGTCCTTTGGTGAAGGACACTGGCCTTCCTACCCTGTTTACCTGTATCCATCAGTCCCACGACAAACTCTTCACTGCTCTGTGATGGGCCTGCTGGAGCATGAGCAAGGAATGCCGGCCTCATCAGTGAGGGAATGGTGAAATAATGACTGCAGGATCAGTGTTTGCACACCAGCGTCTCCGATACATGAAGCAAGTCTATCTGTCAGCAGAACTAGAAGAACAATATAATGACCACCTCGTGTGAGCAGCTTCTCAGTGATTTAGAAGAGTTCAGGGTCACCTGCCAGATGGATGAAAGTGAAGGAGAGGGTGGGGGAAGACTGGGGGGGAGCTCAGGACGAATGGGGATAAAGGGATCTTCAGATAATTAGTGGTCCTGGGGCAGATTAAGAATGTAAGATTGAGTACAATCGTTTGTCAACATTGTAGAAGAAGTCCATCAGGATGTGTGGATATAGCTCGGTACAAGCCCATTAGCAACGGGGTGATGTATAACCATCTGGTGCCAAGCTGTCCAATACAGTTACATTTCCTTTTGGATTGGACACACAGTAATAACTGCAGGTTATAATTATTTAAACGGTTATTACGCTTGTGAAAAGGGAATGTCACCATTACTCTACTCAGAGCACCGAATCTGTTACACGGTTCATTATCCGAACATGGTTGTTTTCTGAAACATTCTGCAGGAGATCAAATGCACCATCAGTGTTGAAGTGACTGCTGCTGTCACACCAACTCTGATCCAGTTTAGAGTGTTGCATCTGTTTGATGGGTCAAACACATATACCTTTGTTGTTGGGTCAAGGAGGAGATACTATTGCCAGATCAGTGATTTACTCCACACTTTCCTCTTAGCTACTTCTACTGTGCTCTGCAAAGATTTTCTGGAGATCAAGACCTGATCTCGCAGGTTGCTCAGATCTCTGCGGAAGGGAACTAGTGGGCTACCTTTCATGCAAGCTGCTCCTCACTATGTCATTGCGCACCGAATATCTGGAGGAGGATTTTAGTCAGCTTTTACGTGTGTGGATGAAAATGTCTGCGCTCCTTTGGAACATGGAGGAGTGCAACTGGGCATTCGTCAGTTGTCAAGCTCCGACAAGCCAGAGAGGTGCACAGTACTCAGCCAGGAAGAGAATTGATGCTAAAGCAATGCCAGAGGACACTTGCGATGTCAACTCATATGTCAGCCATTTCTCACTCTGCAAATATTCTCTGATGTACTGATCCCCTTCAGCAATTTCTCCTCCATTTAAAAAAATAAATATACTAAATATTATGTCTTTCCAGCTACCAAATAACACAATACTACTGAGCTAATACTCACTTCTGTTCCCCAACCACCCTGTTATTTTAACCAATATACAGTACTGTTCCAAAGTCTTATGCACCCTAACTCTATATATGAACTTTCCTGATCAACATGTTCATCAACTGTTTAAAGTATTCAAATCTAATAGACAGGGAAATGTATTTTCATCAATTTATGAAATGATAGAAAGTGGAGATTTACAGAAAGGAAGAGTAAAGTGCAGGCAGCGAAGAGCTGCGACCTGCAGCAAAGTGTTCAGTGCTGAAGCCATTCATAAGAGAGGAGAGAGAGCAGCCCTCCGATGAAAAATGATATCTCATCTGTTAAATAGGGGCCGTGGACAATTCTGATTTGATGGAGAATGGACGCGAAAGCACAGAGAAACATCTGGAGAAATTTCTGAAACGCTCGTTCGCTGCTGTCGTTACTGCGCGGTCGGGAATCTTTCGGAGGGTAGGCCTCAAAATCCTCGGCTTTGCCTGTTGTTGGCGACCGAGGTTGAGGGTGAATCGTTCGCACAGCGATGGCACTCAGTACTCAGTGTCGGAGAGCTGATCGGAGCTCGAAGTTTTCGGAAGACTCAGAGACGGATTGTGGTCGGGCATGGCAGGGAGAGTTTTTTTTCCTTCTCCCGTCTGCGTGAGATGTGGGGCATCTGAGAGACTTTGAACTTTTACTCTGCTCATGGACTTCTTCATCAAGTTATGGTATTGTTGCATTGTTGTAACTATTTGTTATAATTATGTGGTTTTGTCAGTTTTTTCAGTCTTGGTCTGTCCTGTGTTCTGTGATATCACACCGGAGGAAATACTGTATCATTTCTTAATGCATGCATTACTAAATGACAATAAAAGAGGACTACGTGTCTTCATAATCTAAATAATGTATTTATTAATGGTTTAAATGTCAGGTGGAAAGCAATGTTCCCAGGTTTGACACTCACACAAGGGAAGAGGAACTATAAGCGGTAGAAACCTTTAACTGCAGAAATAACAACAGATTTAATCAATGAGGAAATCTGTGGCCAAATATAATCAGCTCAATGACATAGAACTGAAAAAGGAACAAAGAAGGTGTTTCTAAATGGTGAATAGAAGGGCAGAGTAAATCTCAAACAAGAGAAACTCTGCAGATGCTGGAAATCAAAGTAATGCACACAGAATGCTGGAGGAACTCAGCTGGCCAGGCAGCATCTATGGAAAAGAGTAAACAGTCAATGTTTCAGGCTGAGACCCTTCATCAGTCCTGAAGAAGGGGTCGACAGTTTACTATTTTCCATAAGTGCTGCCCAGCCTGCTGAGTTCCTCCAGCATTTTGTAGGGTGAAGGAAATGCTCAGAAAGACCGAGGGCTCGGTTTACAGAGAAGGTTAACCCAGCTGTGGAGAGGTAGAGACGATAATCAAACAGGATAGGGCAGCAAGAGGATAGAGGTTGCTAAGGGGGGACCGACAGAGTAGATTTGGAGAATTTTTTTTAGTTGTTTAGGGCAGGTTGCATGGATAACAATTAGATACAGACATTCCACTTGGAAGAAGTTCATGGAAGTTTGGAAGTGAGTTCCACAGGCTGTGATCAGTGCCAGGTCTGAAGGTCAATTTAAACATGAGCTTGAATGGTTTGGATAATCCCAGGGGATTAATGAGTCTGGGGAAAAGTCAGGTCAATGCCTTTTTCATAAATAGTCTGTAATCTCATGTATGCTGGAAGTGCCTCAGGCCTCCTGTATTCCTGTCCTCCTGTTGGCTTCACATGATTGGACTGTTGTTGATCTTCAGGTAACATCAACAAGAAACTTACTGTCTCACTTTCTCAATTGTTTCAGAAACATGCACAGACTTCACAGGAGAGGATGGGAAGGAAGAACACTTGGATGGAGATGTCACTGTTCTTAACGAAGTTGTCTTTGCCTTTCTGTTCATCATCAGTTTCCTCTACAGCACCTTCGTTACCATTGTCAAGGTAATCAATTGACTAACAGAGACATTCCATGAAGCCCAAACTTTTACTTTCTATTTCTCACTACATTGCATACTTTAGATGCACCCTCAGAAAACAAGGGGAGAGCTCCTATCAATTGGGTTCCTTCTCCTAGAATGAGGACAGACCGTCTGTTATTTAGTTCACCTGTCCTCACAGGTTAAGGTCTGTGCTGCACCTTGTCACACAATATCATACTCTCCTGTCTATATTTCAGGTACAGCAGTGACCAGCAGACACACGCCCCACATTCAGTCATGAGATCCCCGTGTGGCTGCGATGTTTGGAAATGGAGTCTCCATCTCACTCACTCGGCAATCCGAGGCTACTGCACTGCAACTGCTCATTTCAGGAAATAAACCTCTAAATGTACCGGGGATGCTGGAGGGGTGGGGAATGGGGGAGCAGAGACAGGTAGGAGAGACAGAGGGATAGATGTGGTCATCACAATGGGAAAATGTTTGGATATTAGTCACTGAAGGTGGGGGATACAGGAGGGGCTGAGGAAGGCAGGTGTAGGGAATACTGGCAATGAAGGGGAAGATGGGCATGGGGAGAGTGGTGATCTGGGAGGGGAGGAGTATGAGGAATGCAGGGAGTAATGAAGTGACATGGAGGTGGGCAGTCTGGTTCTTGGGAGCTTCTGTATCACATCTTGTAAATCAGATGTTGTTGACATCATTGTCCAGACCTTATTTTCAGTTTTCTACTGGAGTGTACATTTTGGCTTGAAACTAAGTGGAAAAAATAACAAAATTTAAAGAACGATAAATAACTGGAGTCATAGGTAAGCCATTCAGCCCACCTTAGTTCCCTCATCATTGCAGCGACTTCACCTTCCACCAAGTACAAGTGGGTAATGCATCCCGGGATAAATATCGGAGAGAATTCCAGCCTGTGATATATGAGTATAGCCCCACACATACTGCTTATGCTCATGAGAGATTTCCCACAGTGGGAATACTGGGGTGCTGCACCCCAAGAAAGATATTCAGGAAAACGCACAGGCTCATTGGAAGAGTTTCTGAGAACCCTGTTACACATCCCAGAGCCAGATATAGGTGTAAAATTTCATAATGAGTGCCTGAGATACTGCCCGCAATTTTTTTTATTGCATCTGTACATGTGCATGTGGCAGTAAGCTCAAACTGACTCTCAATCCCTTATATAAAGGTATTACCCTACTCTCCATCCTCCTCACCCCTTCGGGAGGTGGGGAAAAGAACATTTCTTCCTGCCTCAATGTCTCAGCTCAAAGACAATGTCTCTGCTCTTCAGCACTACAATGAAGAATAGGTCTGAAGTCAGCCCACACTGGACACTTGAGTAGGTTGAACCAGGAAGCTCAACAAAGAGGCAAACTGGAGGCTGAAATTGTACTGAAACTGATGAGTTTTTTATTTCCAATTGTTATCCGAAGATCGTTTTGTGCACCTTGTCAGAAAAGCAGCATCCAAAACCAATGGCGGTAGAGGAGATCATACTGAGGTAACACAGAGCTGGATGTTGACCAAAGTTCAAAGTAAATTTATTATCAAAGTACATATATGTCTCCATATACAACCCTGAGATTCATTTTCTTGTGGGCATACAGAATAATAACCGTGATAGAATCAATGAAAGACTGCACCAACCAGTGTGCAAAAGACAACAAATTGTCCAAATACTAAAATAAAGGAATAATAATAATAAATAAATAAGTGATAAATGTTGAGAATGTAAGATGAAGAGTCCTTGAAAGGGAGTCCATAGAATGTGGGAACATTTCAGTGATGGGGCAAGTGAGGTTGAGTGAAGTTATCCCCTTTGGTTCAAGAGCCTGGTGGTGGAGAGACAATAACTGCTCTTGAACCTGGTGGTGTGAGTCCTGAGGCTCCTGTACCTTCTTCCTGATGGCAGCAGTGAGAAGAGAGCATGTCCTGGGTGGTGGAAGTCCCTAAAGTTGGAGGCTGCTTTCCTGTGATAATGTTTCATGTAGGTGTACTCAATTGTAGGGAGAACTTTACCAGTGATGAAATGGGCCTTATCCACTATTTTGCAGAATTTTACGTTCAAGGGCATTAGGGTTTCCATACTAGACTGTGGTATAGCCTGCCTACGTACTCTCCACCACATATCTATGGAATTTGTCACAGTTTTAGACCCTGGATGAAGACAAGAGGGACTGCAGATGCTAGAACATGGAAAAAGAGATGGAACCCTGGAAGATGTCAGCAGGTCAATCAGCATCTGCAGAGGCTCAGGATGTAATTCGGTCTAGACTTTTCATCGAGACCGAGTGAAGAGCAAAGATTGTCAGTGTCCTGCAACACAGGGGGATAATGGTGGTGGGACGAAGGTTGGAATGTGCTGGATGGATGCAGATGGGGCAAAGATGATGGGCAAAAGGAATCAGTTGGGGGGGAGAAGGTGAACAAAGGGAAAAAGAAACTGGTGAACAGTTAGTGAGCATGGGTGGAGAACACTCAGGGGTGTAAGTTACCTGAAACTGGACAATTCAGTGCTCACACTATTGGCTATCCAGATGGAATTTGAGATGTACTAGCAGCCTTTCCTCTTTCCTCTCAGTTGTGATGCAGGGTTTTGACCCAAAATTCTGACTTACATGTTTTGCCTCCATGGATGCTGATTGATGTACTGAGTTCATACAGCATTCTGCTTGTTGCCAACCGTGGTACTTGTTCTAAGATGCTGTAAACAGGAGAGAACATCATTAGTAAATATGCCATTGCAGGAAAGTACACCAGGAGAAGACACGTGGACAGAATCAAAGAATGAACTGAACAGATAAACAGATTTTGGGGTAATGCACACCAGCAAAGAATGAGCTTCAAGACCTTGGCCTCAGTATTTCCTTGTGCAACTGGGTTCTCGATTTCCTCACTTGTAGACCTCGGGCAGTTCAGATTGGCAATGACCTGCCAAGCTCAGGATAGGACGGATGGTAAAAAAGCAAAGTTAGCATGAAGTTGGACTATCAGGAAGGGCGGGCAGACGATAGGACAAAATTGCAGCCAGCAGGGTTAGTATCAGTGTATTCAGGATGCAGAATCAAAATGGGTACCAAATACAGTACTCAAAGTGATATATCTCAATGCACGGAGTGTAAGAAATAGGGTGGGTGATCTTGTTGTACTATTACAGATTGTCAGGTATGATGTTGCGGCTATCACTGAGTCGTGGCTGAAGGTTGGTTGTAGTTGGGAGCTGAATGTCCAAGGTTACACATTGTATCAAAGGCACAAGAAGGTAGGCAGAGGGGGTGGTGTGGCTCTACTGGTAAAGAATGACAACAAATCAGTAGAAAGATATGACATAGGATTGGAGGATGTTGAATCCTTGTGGGTTTAGTTCAGACCCTGATGTCAGTTGCAAACAGTGGCTGGGAGGTGGACCACAGATTACAACAGGAAATAGCTAAGACATGTCAAAAGGGCAGTGTTATGATAATCATGAGAGATTTCAACATGCAGGTCAATTGGTAAAATCAGATTGGTAGATCTCAAGAGCGTGAGTTTGTTGAATGCCTACAAGATGGCTTTTAAGAGCAGTTTGTCATTGAGCCTACTAGGGGATCAGCTGTACAGAACTATAATGACTTTTATTATATAATGAACCAGAGGTGATTACAGGGCTTAAGGTAAAAGAACCCTTAGGAGACAGTGATCACAATATGATTGAGTTCAACTTGAAATTTTATAGGGAGAAAGTAAAGTCTGACATAGTAGTATTTCGGCGGAGTAAAGGAAATGACAGTGGTTTGAGAAAGGTTTTGGCCAAAGTAAATTGGAAGGAGATGCTGGCAGGGATGACAACGGATCAGCAATGATATGAGTTTCTAGGAAAATAAGGAAGATGCAACAATAGTACACTGTGGCTGATAAGGGAAGTCAAAGCTAATGTAAGAGCAATAGAGAGGACATACAGCAAAGCAAAAATTAGCAGAAAAATGGAGGATTGGAACACTTGAAAAAACTTAGAGAGAAACTAAAGGAATCATTAAAAGGGGAAAGATAAAGAAAGCAAGCTAGCAAACAATATGAAAGTGGATAGTAAAAGTTTTTTCAAGTATGTAAAAAGTACAAGAGAAATGAGAGTGGATATATGACCGGTAGAAAGTGAGGCCGGAAAAATAATAATGTGAAACAAGGAGATGGCAGATGAACTAAATGAGTATTTTGTATCAGTCTTCACTGTGGAAGATTCTGGCAGTGTGCCAGATGTTGAACGGTGTGAGGGAAGGGAAGTGAGTGGATTTACTATTACAAGGGAGAAGGTGCTCAAAAAGCTGAAAGACCTAAGGGTACATAAGTCACCCTGACCAGATGAACTGCACTCTAGGGTTCTGAAAGACGTAGCATTAGAGACTGTGGAGAGATTGGTAATGATCTCCAGAGGACTGGAAAATTGCAAATGTTGCTCCTCTCTTTAGGAAAGAAGGAAGGCAGCAGAAAGGAAATTATAGACCAGTTAGCTTGACATCAGTGGTTGGGAAGATGTTGGAGTCAATTGTTGGGGATGAGGTTATGGAGTACTTGGTGACACAGGACAAGGTAGGACAAAGTCATGATGGTTTTCTCAAGGGAAAATCTTGCCTGACAAACCTGTTCAAATTCTTTGAGCGGATTGCAAGTAGGATAGATAAAAGGGATGCAGCGGATGTTGTATATTTGGACTTACAGAAGGCCTTTGACAAAGTGCCACACACGAGGCTGCTTACCAAGTTAGGAGCCCATGGTATTACAGGAAAGTTACTGGCATGGTTAGAGCTGGTTGGTAGGAGACAGTGAGTGGGAATAAAGGATCCGTTTCTGGTTGGCAGCTGGTGACGAGTGGTGTTCCACAGGGGCCGCATTGGCACCACTTCTTTTTATGCTGTATATCAATGATTCAGATGATGAAATAGATGGCTTTGTTGCCAACTTTGCAGATGGTACAAAGATTTGTGAAGGGGCAGTTAGTTTTGAGGAAACAGGTAGCCCAAGAAGGACTTAGACAGATTAGGAGAATGGGCAAGAAAGTGGCACATGAAATACAATGCTGGAAATTGCATGGTCATGCAGTTTGGTAGTAGAAGTAAATGTGCAGACTATTTTCTAAAAAGGGAAAAAAATTCAAAAAAACTGAGACGCAAAGGGACTTGTAAATCCTTGCGCAGAACACCCTAAAGGTTAACTTGCAGGTTGAATTGGTGATTACGAAGGCAAATGCAGTGTTAACACTCATTTCAAGAGGTCTGGAATACAAAGGCAGGGATGTGCTGCTGAGGCTTTACAAGGCACTGGTGAAGCTTCACCTTGAATATAGTGAACAGTTTTGGGCTTCTCATCTTAGAAGAGACGTGCTGGCATTCGAGAGGATTCAGAGGAGATTCACAAGGATGATTCTGGGAATGAAAGGGTTTTCATACAAGGAAGGTATGATAGCTCTGGGTCCGTACTCACTGGAATTTAGAAGGATAGTGGGAGGGATCTCGTTGAAACCTTTCCAATGTTGAAAGGCCTAGACAGAGTAGATGTGGAAAGAATGCTTACCATGGTGAGAGAATCTAGGACAAGAGGGCACAGCCTCGGGATAGAGGGGCGTCCTTTTAAAGCAGAGATGAGGCGAAATTTCTTTAGCCAGAGGATGGTGAATTTATAGAATTTGTTACCACAGGCAGCTGTGGAGGTCAGGTCACTGGGTGTAATTAAAGAAAAGCTTGATATGTTCTTGATTGGACATGGCATCAAAGGTTACAGGGAGAAGGCTGAGGAGTGGGGCTGAGGAGGGGAGGAAAGGATCAGCCATGATTGAATGATGGAGCAGAATCAAAGAGCCAAATGGCCTAATTCTGCTCCTTTGTGTTATGGTCTTATGGCCTTATGGAAATCTCCTCCATGATCTCCATCAGCACCAGTGCACCACAAGGCTGTGCGCTTAGCCCCCTGCTCTACTCACTTTATACTTATGACTGTGAGGCTAAGCACAGCTCCAATGCCATATTTAAGTTTGCTGACGACACCACTGTCGTTGCCCAAATCAAAGATGGTGACAAATTAGCATATGGAAGGGAGATTGAAAATCTGGCTGAGTGGTGCCACAACAACCTCTCACTCAATGTCAGCAAGACCAAGGAGATGGTCATTGACTTCAGGAGGAGGAAATCAGATGTCCATAAGCCAGTCTTCTTTGGGGGAAATCAGAGGTTGGGAGGGTCAGCACCTTTAAATTCCTTGGTGTTATCCTGTCCTGGGCCCAGTATGTAAGTGCTATTACAAAGAAAGCACAACAGTGCCTCTACTTCCTGAGAAGTTTGCAAAGATTCGGCATGGCACCCAAAACTTCGACAAATTTCTGCAGATGTGTGGTGGAGAGTGTACTGACTGGTTGCATCACAGCCTGGTATGGAAACCCCAATGCCCTTGGACAAAAAATCCTACAAAAAGTAGTGGATACAGCCCAAATCATGAAGAGTGAAGTCCTCCTCACCGTTGAGCACTTCTACATGGAGAGCTGTCGTAGGGAAGCAGCATCCATATCACGGACCTCCCCCATCCAGGACATGCTCCCGTCTCGCTGCTGCCATCGGGAAGAAGCTCCAGGACCCTCAGGACTCACAGCACCGGCAGGGCCGGATTAACCTAGTGGCAAAAGTAGCATGTGCTACTGGCCCTGCATTTTCGAGGGCCCCACCCGCACTAAATGCTTGCAAGCTGCAGTCTGGTGAAATCGGCATCCGATCTCACCGTATTCTCACGACTACCAGAATTAGTTTTGGGTAGACGATCCATTTACACTTAAATAAATGACTTCAGCCATCAGTCTCCTGTTCTTTGACAAAGTACTGTGGATTAAGTTCATAACAATGCATTTCCTGCATTTCCAGAGATGCGTTGTTACAAATGAAACTGGGTTTTTCAGCTTTTAGGCTGTGTTATTTATTATTCTACCCCCCCCCCCTTTTCTCTCTCTTTCCCTCTCACAATCACTCCTTGCCTGCTCTCCATCTTCCTCTGGTGCTGCCCTCCCCCTTTCTTTCTTCTGTGTCTCCAGCTTTGTTTCCCTTTAGCCAATCTACTTCCCAGATCTTAGCTCCATCCCTCCCCCTCCTGTCTTCTCCTATCATTCCGGATCTCCACCTCCCCCTCCCTCTTTCAAATCTCTTACTATTTCTTCTTTCAGTTAGTCCTGATGAAGGGTCTCGGCCCGAAACGTCGACTGTACCTCTTCCTAGAGATGCTGCCTGGCCTGCTGTGTTCTACCAGCATTTTGTGTGTGTCACAGATTTTAGGAGATGCATTGTTATGAACTCAATCCACAGTACTTTGTCAAAGAACAGGAGACTGATGGCTGAAGTCATTTATTTAAGTGTAAATGAATCGTCTACCCGAAACTCACTCTAACAGTCGTGAGAATATGGTGAGATTGGATGCCAATTTCACCAGGCTGCAGCTTGCAAGCATCTAGTATGGGCGGGGCCCGTAGTATATGCTACTTTTGCTACTAGGTTAATCCGGCCCCGGTGTTGTTACCTGAACAAGGAAAAAGAGAATTGTGACAAAGTACAAGGTCAGTTGAAAACATCGAAAGGTCTAGGAGTTAATGGAGAGTTCTGACAGAGCTGAAGTGAACTAAACAATGCTCAGAGAAAACTGGGAATTGATTGAATTGACTTTATTACTTATGTCTTTCATATACATGAGAAGAAAAAACTTTGTTATGTCTCCATCTAAATGTGCAATGTACAATTTATAGTCAAAGTCAAAGTCTGACCCAAGCCTTGTGGCCCATCAGGCCAGTGCTTATGCCAGTTTCTGTGGCGTGAAGCGACTGAGAGTACGAGACTCCCCCACCCCCACCCCGATAGGATGCCAGTCTATTGCGAGGTTCATCCCCAGCATTTGCCGGTACCCATTTTCAGCTGGGTGGACTGGAGCAGTGTGTGGTTAAGTGCCTTGCTCAAAGACACAACACGCTGCCTTGGCCGAGACTCGAACCCACGACCTTCAGATTGTGAGCACAATGCCCTAACCACACACCACACACAATTTATAGTAGTTTGTAATAAATAATATGTACAACAGGATAGTCAATACAGCATAGAAATACAATTGTATCACTGTGAGTTAATCAGTCTGATGACTTGGTGGAAGAAGCTGTCCAGGAGCCTGTTGGTCCTGGCTTTTATACTGCGGTACCATTTCCTGGATAGTAGCAGCTGGAATAGGTTGTGGTTGGGATGACTCCCCAGTGATCCTTTGGGCCCTTTTTACACACCTGTCTTTGTAGATGTCCTGAATAGTGATAAGTTCACAAATGCAGATGCGCTGGGCTGTCCGCACCACTCTCCGCAGAGACTTGTGATTGAGGGAAGTACAGTTCCCATACCAGGCAGTGATGCAGCCAGTCAGGGTGCTCTCAGCTGTGCCCCTGTAGAAAGTTCTTAGGATTTGGGGGCCCATACCAAACTTCTCCAACCGGCTGAGGTGAAAGAGACGCTGTTGTGCTTTTTTCACAACACAGCCATGTACAAACCATGTGAGATCCTTGGTGATGTGTATGCAGAGGGACTTAAAGCTGTTGACCCTCAGTTCCATTGATATCAATAGGGGTTAGCCTGTCTCCATTGCTCCTGTAGTCCACAACCAGCTCCTTTGAGGGAGAGTATAGGGAAGCACTAAGATCCTCAGAGGGGCAGTCCAGTCACTGATTCTCCCTCTTTGGCCACACCCCCTACAACAGACAATAATCCAAAGCAGCACCTCTGTCTGAACTTTGGGGAATTGCAACTAAACAGGACTGATATAAAAGTGACCTCTATACATGCACAAAGCACATACCAATGCAGGATGATCAAAGATAGCGGTGATGAAGAATACAACTAAATAAAAAACACGCATGCTCCGGAACCACCCAATGGGAGAAAACTAACTCTAAACCCACCCACCCACACCCGGAAACCCAAAAAAGGCAAGCGATCTACGATAGAATTCAAAGCTGCTGACTGCTCTGTATGTGTTTTCTTTCCCTCCCCCATTAGTAAAAAACAAGAGTGACCTTGTGAAAAAGACAATAAAGTCGCAGCAAAAAAAGGTATTTACATTCCATCGACTGATAAACAGGAAAGAACCAAAATAATGTTATCTCTTAGAGAGAAAAACCAGCGCCATGTTTAAGTTTAATATTAATTCCCTAAAAAAGCTTTAAAGTCAATTATAAACATAGAAACATAGAAAATAGGTGCAGGAGTAGGCCATTCGGCCCTTCGAGCCTGCACCGCCATTTATTATGATCATGGTTGATCATCCAACTCAGAACCCCGCCCCAGCCTTCCCTCCATACCCCCTGATCCCCGTAGCCACAAGGGCCATATCTAACTCCCTCTTAAATATAGCCAATGAACTGGCCTCAACTGTTTCCTGTGGCAGAGAATTCCACAGATTCACCACTCTCTGTGTGAAGAAGGTTTTCCTAATCTCGGTCCTAAAAGGCTTCCCCTTTATCCTCAAACTGTGACCCCTTGTTCTGGACTTCCCCAACATCGGGAACAATCTTCCTGCATCTAGCCTGTCCAATCCCTTTAGGATTTTATACGTTTCAATCAGATCCCCTCTCAATCTTCTAAATTACAGCATGTATAAGCCTAGTTGATCCAGTCTTTCATCATATGAAAGTCCTGCCATCCCAGGAATCAATCTGGTGAACCTTCTTTGTACTCCCTCTATGGGAAGAATGTCTTTCCTCAGATTAGAGGACCAAAACTGCACACAGTACTCCAGGTGTGGTCTCACCAAGGCCTTGTACAACTGCAGTAGTACCTCCCTGCTCCTGTACTCGAATCCTCTCGCTATAAATGCCAGCATACCATTCGCCTTTTTCACCGCCTGCTGTACCTGCATGCCCACTTTCAATGACTGGTGTATAATGACACCCAGGTCTCGTTGCACCTCCCCTTTTCCTAATCGGCCACCATTCAGATAATAATCTGTTTTCCTATTTTTGCCACCAAAGTGGATAACTTCACATTTATCCACATTAAATTGCATCTGCCATGAATTTGCCCACTCACCCAACCAATCCAAGTCACCCTGCATCCTCTCAGCATCCTCCTCACAGCTAACACTGCCACCCAGCTTCGTGTCATCCGCAAACTTGGAGATGCTGCATTTAATTCCCTCATCCAAGTCATTAATATATATTGTAAACAACTGGGGTCCCAGCACTGAGCCTTGTGGTACCCCACTAGTCACCGCCTTTTCATTCTGAAAAGGTCCGGTTTATTCCCACTCTTTGCTTCCTGTCTGCTAACCAATTCTCTATCCACATCAATACCTTACCCCCAATACCGTGTGCTTTAAGTTTGCACACTAATCTCCTGTGTGGGACCTTGTCAAAAGCCTTTTGAAAATCCAAATATACCACATCCACTGGTTCTCCCCTATCCACTCTACTAGTTACATCCTCAAAAAATTCTATGAGATTCGTCAGACATGATTTTCCTTTCACAAATCCATGCTGACTTTGTCCGATGATTTCACCGCTTTCCAAATGTGCTGTTATCACATCTTTGATAACTGACTCCAGCAGTTTCCCCACCACCGACGTTAGGCTAACCAGTCTATAACTCCCCAGTTTCTCTCTCCCTCCTTTTTTAAAAAGTGAGGTTACATTAGCCACCCTCCAATCCTCAGGAACTAGTCCAGAATCTAACGAGTTTTGAAAAATTATCACTAATGCACCCACTATTTCTTGGGCTACTTCCTTAAGCACTCTAGGATGCAGACCATCTGGCCCTGTTATAATAAAACAGAAAAATATATAAAAAGCCCTATTAGTAGGAAAAACTACCAATTAGCTACGAAGTATTAAATTAGAGGAACAAATCGCCTTATCTTCTTCCCTCAGTCATAAAATGTCCAGAGATCATTTGAGCAGAGATACTTAAACCATAAATCTTTCCAAAGGAAAACCAATAATATGCAATAAAGAACAACTCCCCATGTTCTTTAATTTGTCTCTCGATGAAATATACAAGTGACCTTCATAAATCTTCTTTCCAAAATGCGAATAATATACAAATAGCCAAACAGCCTTTCAGATGGATCATTCAACAGCAGCGTCAGTGACAGCGGCAGGCAAAGCCTGAACAAAATCCAGTGCAGCACTTGGATCAAAAAAAGTACGAGGAGAATTAGGAGGGAAAATTTTAAATCTTGTTGGATACCTCAAAAACGGGAAAAGATTCTTATCATATGCTTGTTTCATTATCAGGGCAAATTCTGATCTTTGTTCCATTATCTCTCTTGGATAATCTTTGTAGAAGCGGAGCTCAGATTCCATAAATCTAAAAACTCTCTGTTTTCTTGCCTGTCGTATTATTTGACCTTGAATTTTAAAGTGATGAAAGCAAACCAGAACAGATCTTGGTTTACTAGAATCCTTCGATTTTGAGATAAACGCCCTGTGTGCCCTTTCTATAGCAGGCGGCTTTGATAGAATGGTAGGAAATAAAGTGTGGAAAAGCTTACCAAAGTAAGCCGTTAGATCTCCATCTTCAGCTCCTTCCTGCAGCCCAACAATTCTTATATTCCTTCGTCGAGACCTAGTTTCCAGGTCTATAATCTTATTTTGATATCTTTCCAAACGAGTTGTAGCTTCAGACAGCTTTTTCTTAGTTATCTTCAATTCCTCTTCATGTAAAATAACTTGAGTTTCCAGGTCTTTAAGTTTTCCCAGAAATGACTTCATTTCATTACTATTCTTTTCCAGTTTGTCTTTAATTGATCCATTCTGATCCTTAATTGAATTCAGAGTCCGAACAATATCTTCAGCCCACGAGGGCATTTCATCAGATCTTTCCTTTTGCACCTTTCCTTTCCCATTACCTTTATCACTAGGTTCAGGTAAATTCTTCCCACTTCTTGTAGACATAGACATATTGATCACCCTCAAGAATCAGCAAGTAAAAATTTTAAATTCAAAGCTTAAACTAGGGGGAAAGAAAGAAAACTAAGAGCAGCAGAAAAATACTGCTACTCCATTGGCAGACAGGGGTGGTCTGATGAGTAAAACAGGATTGACAGCCATGCCCTAACTTGTTCCATTAAAGACCAAGCAAGTTAACTTGTGCTGGAATGAAGATGGGTCCAATGAAAGAAACATAGAAACATAGAAACATAGAAAATAGGTGCAGGAGTAGGCCATTCGGCCCTTCGAGCCTGCACCGCCATTTATTATGATCATGGCTGATCATCCAACTCAGAACCCAGCCTTCCCTCCATACCCCCTGACCCCTGTAGCCACAAGGGCCATATCTAACTTCCTTTTAAACATAGCTAATGAACTGGCCTCAACAGTTTGCTGTGGCAGAGAATTCCACAGATTCACCACTCTCTGTGTGAAGAAGTTTTTCCTAACCTCGGTCCTAAAAGGCTTCCCCTCTATCCTCAAACTGTGACCCCTCGTTCTAGACCTCCCCAACATCGGGAACAATCTTCCTGCATCTAGCCTGTCCAATCCCTTTAGGATCTTATACGTTTCAATCAGATCCCCCCTCAATCTTCTAAATTCCAACGAGTACAAGCCCAGTTCATCCAGTCTTTCTTCATATGAAAGACCTGCCATCCCAGGAATCAATCTGGTGAACCTTCTTTGTACTCCCTCTATGGCAAAGATGTCTTTCCTCAGATTAGGGGACCAAAACTGCACACAATACTCCAGGTGTGGTCTCACCAAGGCCTTGTACAACTGCAGTAGTACCTCCCTGCTCCTGTACTCGAATCCTCTCGCTATAAATGCCAGCATACCGTTCGCCTTTTTCACCGCCTGCTGTACCTGCATGCCCACTTTCAATGACTGGTGTATAATGACACCCAGGTCTCGTTGCACCTCCCCTTTTCCTAATCGGCCACCATTCAGATAATAATCTGTTTTCCTATTTTTGCCACCAAAGTGGATAACTTCACATTTATCCACATTAAATTGCATCTGCCATGAGTTTGCCCACTCACCCAACCTATCCAAGTCACCCTGCATCCTCTTAGCATCCTCCTCACTGCTAACACTGCCACCCAGCTTCGTGTCATCCGCAAACTTGGAGATGCTGCATTTAATTCCCTCATCCAAGTCATTAATATATATTGTAAACAACTGGGGTCCCAGCACTGAGCCTTGCGGTACCCCACTAGTCACCGCCTGCCATTCTGAAAAGGTCCCGTTTATTCCCACTCTTTGCTTCCTGTCTGCTAACCAATTCTCCACCCACACCAATACCTTACCCCCAATACCGTGTGCTTTAAGTTTGCACACTAATCTCCTATGTGGGACCTTGTCAAAAGCCTTTTGAAAATCCAAATATACCACATCCACTGGTTCTCCCCTATCCACTCTACTAGTTACATCCTCAAAAAATTCTATGAGATTCGTCAGACATGATTTTCCTTTCACAAATCCATGCTGACTTTGTCCGATCATTTCACCGCTTTCCAAATGTGCTGTTATCACATCCTTGATAACTGACTCCAGCAGTTTCCCCACCACCGACGTTAGGCTAACCGGCCTATAATTCCCCGGTTTCTCTCTCCCTCCTTTTTTAAAAAGTGGGGTTACATTAGCCACCCTCCAATCCTCAGGAACTAGTCCAGAATCTAACGAGTTTTGAAAAATTATCACTAATGCATCCACTATTTCTTGGGCCACTTCCTTAAGCACTCTGGGATGCAGACCATCTGGCCCTGGGGATTTATCTGCCTTCAATCCCTTCAATTTACCTAACACCACTTCCCTACTAACATGTATTTCGCTCAGTTCCTCCATCTCACTGGACCCTCTGTCCCTTACTATTTCTGGAAGATTATTTATGTCCTCCTTAGTGAAGACAGAACCAAAGTAATTATTCAATTGGTCTGCCATGTCCTTGCTCCCCATAATCAATTCACCTGTTTCTGTTTGCAGGGGACCTACATTTGTCTTTATCAGTCTTTTCCTTTTTACATATCTATAAAAGCTTTTACAGTCCGTTTTTATGTTCTCTGCCAGTTTTCTCTCATAATCTTTTTTCCCCTTCCTAATTAAGCCCTTTGTCCTCCTCTGCTGAACTCTGAATTTCTCCCAGTCCTCAGGTGAGCCACTTTCTCTGGCTAATTTGTATGCTACTTCTTTGGAATTGATACTATCCCTAATTTCTCTTGTCAGCCACGGGTGCACTACCTTCCTTGATTTATTCTTTTGCCAAACTGGGATGAACAATTGTTGTAGTTCATCCATGCAACCTTTAAATGCCTGCCATTGCATATCCACCGTCAATCCTTGAAGTGTCATTTGCCAGTCTATCTTAGCTAATTCATGTCTCATACCTTCAAAGTTACCCCTCTTTAAGTTCAGAACCTTTGTTTCTGAATTAACTACGTCACTCTCCATGTTAATGAAGAATTCCACCATATTATGGTCACTCTTACCCAAGGGGCCTCTCACGACAAGATCGCTAATTAACCCTTCCTCATTGCTCAAAACCCAGTCCAGAATAGCCTGCTCTCTAGTCGGTTCCTCGACATGTTGGTTCAAAAAACCATCCCGCATACATTCCAAGAAATCCTCTTCCTCAGCACCTTTACCAATTTGGTTCACCCAGTCTACATGTAGATTGAAGTCACCCATTATAACTGCTGTTCCTTTATTGCACACATTTCTAATTTCCTGTTTAATACCATCTCCGACCTCACTACTACTGTTAGGTGGCCTGTACACAACTCCCACCAGCGTCTTCTGCCCCTTAGTGTTACGCAGCTCTACCCATATCGATTCCACATCTTCCCGGCTTATGTCCTTCCTTTCTATTGCGTTAATCTCTTTTTTAACCAGCAACGCCACCCCACCTCCCCTTCCTTCGTGTCTATCCCTCCTGAATATTGAATATCCCTGAACGTTGAGCTCCCATCCCTGGTCACCCTGGAGCCATGTCTCTGTGATCCCAACTATATCATAATCATTAATAACAATCTGCACTTTCAATTCATCCACCTTATTACGAATGCTCCTTGCATTGACACATAAAGCCTTCAGGCACTCTTTTACAACTCTCTTAGAAAGAAGACAAGTATTTTCTCACATATCTACCAAACCTGAGAAAATTGATAAATGGCCCCAAGAAGTCCCACTTTGGGAGGCTGAAAGTCCTAAACTGAACTTTTGCACATTAAGAATCGAAGCTCTGGCTATCATGCTACCTCTTCAGCAAGCCAGTCAATTGATGCCTGAAAGCGGTGCCGATGTGGGAAATAAACAAAACGTACAAAGTGGTTGGAATGCTACTAAGATGTGGTTGCTTGAACAAACCGCAACACCAGTGGACTTGGAGATGTAGTCAGTTGCAAGAAGGCGAATTCTGAGGACATTTCTGAATATGAAGAACACTTCGAAGCATACAATGCTTTCTCCCAGGAGCGCCAATGAAGGTGACATGGAGGGGTTTGACTATGGTCCACAGAACCTTTATGGATGGCAGGAAGCCAGATGTTGCCAGAATGGTCATGCTGAGAAAACTCAAACTGGAATGAAACCAAAACTTCATGCAACCAGTTAATGGGAACTGCGACTAACACAGATTGAAACCTGGAAGGTCGAGTGGGACTACCTGTTGGCTAATGGAAGTGTGAGACCAAGACCCAAATGGAGCGTTACAGTGGTAGAATGGGGCATTAAACTAAAAATTATAGACAGGACCAGAAAGAAAGGTCAATGGAAACAGGTTCATCCACCAGCTCCACCAGTTTCAAAGGACGCTGACCCGAAAGCTTAGTTTCAACAACTAAATCAATAAAAATTTTGTTGATTAACAAAAGTGAACATAACCCCAAAGTCAAGCAATGACTAACTCCTTCCATACAATACTTTATCACCCTGATAGAACAAAAAAAAAGTCCAATATGTTCGTCCACTGAATGAAAATGAGTGTGCTGTATTCTTGTTGGGTGTTAGAGCTGAGATAACGTTATAAACAAAAATTGCTATTGCCCAAAAATTCCAAGTGCCACACAGCAATAATTTGCAAATGTGCTGATGGTGCTGGGGATTGAGAAAATTACCCGAACCAAAACTACATCACCAGAAGCGCAACATGATCCTCAAGTACAAAACAATTGCAATTTTCAGTCAGAGAAGTGTCGCCCCATCTGGAAATATTTGGAGCCCCTAAATGGTAGTGAGGGAGGAGGTGTAGGGGTAGTTCTACTTGCAAGGATAAGTGCCAGGAAAGAGGTCAGTCGGAAGGGACGAATGGACAAGGTAGACATGTAGGGAGCGATCCCTGTGGAGAGTAGTGGGCGGGGGGAAGGGATAGACGTGGTTGATGGTGAGGTCCCATTGGAGATGGTGGAAGTTACTGAAAATTATGCGCTGGACGCAGAAGCTGGTGGGGTGGTGGGTGAGGACAAGAGGAACCTTATCCTTAGTGGGGTTGCGGGCTGAGACCCTTCGTCAGGACTGGAAAAAAAGTTGAGGAGTCACAGTAAGACAGTGGGGAGGGGGAGAAGGAGGAACAACCACAAGGTGATAGGTGCAACCGGGGGGGTGGGGAGTGGTGAAGTAAAGAGCTGGGATGTTGACTGGTGAAAGAGGTACAGAGAAACACTACGGTCCATCCACCAGAAAAAGCGGAATCTCCCGGTGGCCACGCATTATAATTCTATTTCCCATTCCAACATGTGCAGTCCAAGGCCTCCCCTACTGTCACGATGAGGCCACACTCAGGCTGGAGGAGCAACACCTCATATTCCATTTGAGTAGCCTCCAACCTGATGGTGAACACTGATTTCTTGATTTCCGGTAATGTGCCCCCTCCCCCACCTTCATCATTCTCCATCCTAATTCAATGTTGCCCGGATTTGAGGACCTAAGTTATAGGGAAATTTTGAAAGAGGTTAGGAATTTATTCCTTAGAGTTTAGTAGAGTGAGGGATGATTTGATCGAGATTATGAGGGGTATAGATACGGTAAATGCAAGCAGCTTTTTTTCCACAGAGGTTGGATGAGACTCGAAGTAGAGATCATGGGTTAAGGGTGAAAGGTGAAATGTTAAGGGGAACATGAGGAGAAAACTTGTTCTTTCAGAGGATGGTGAGACTGTGAAATGATCTGCCAGCAGAAATGCAAGTTTGATTTTGTTGGCTTTAAGAACTACCATCAGTGAACAGGAATGGAGGTGGCCATTTTGTGCGACTCCTGGCAGACGCCATTTTGTGAACTGCTTGATGAATTGATTCTGAGATAACTTAATCAGTGTATTTGATCATGGACATAAGGAGTTTCTGCAAG
Organism: Mobula hypostoma; assembly: GCF_963921235.1. Taxonomy (NCBI): domain Eukaryota; kingdom Metazoa; phylum Chordata; class Chondrichthyes; order Myliobatiformes; family Myliobatidae; genus Mobula; species Mobula hypostoma. The sequence continues at coordinate 19,858,619 of NC_086106.1, forward strand.
TAATCTGCTAATCCTGCGACTAGATAAGAAGCTGTTTATTGTGCAAAACGGTAGATCTTGCCATTTGGGCCCAGCATCTGGGTGCCCCAGTTTGACTGGTTTGACCCATTCAGAGTTGAATATAACAAGTCACCTAAGGTACGGTTGAAGGTAAAGGTCTAACACAATACTGCTTGTAATGCTGGTCTGCATCCAATTAGAATCAGGTCATTCAGATGCCCTCGAGCCAACGTCATAGACTGATCTTATATGAAAAAGTATAAAGAAAGAGGATTTGGGGAGCACAGGCAGTGACAACTCTCCTGAGATCAGCTACCACAGATGTGGAGGACCCCACAATAGGCATGTGGAGTCGAGATGGGGACCACGAGGAGCACCTGGCCAGAATAGGCATTTTTACCTCAGCAATAACTTTTCTCTTGGAGGGTTAGAGAAAGTTCGTAGGTGTGTACTCAGGGTGTGTAGATCCACAAATTGTGAATTGAGCCAAGAAGGGTACTTGTCATTAAATGCAAAATATCGCTGTGCCTAACTGATGATTATTACAAAGGGGTTATCCTTATCACAGAATTTGCATCCCTGGGTGGGCGCTCGAGGATAAATCTCCCTGTTGAGTCAGACCACATTGCCAAGGTACAGGGTGGTCTGGGGCTGGGTTAGCTGTTACTCTCTCTGGATGAAGAAGTTGGGGAAGCCTGCAAGTCCAGAGGACTGGGATTGTTTTGATTGGAGGGAAATGTCCTCAATATGGGGAGTATGCTGGTTGTACTGGAGGTGAAGGGAAAACCGCTGGGGAAGTTCTTTGGAAAATTGCTGAAGATTGTGAAACCAGGAATTCAAATGCTTACAGAAGCCAGCAGATGTTCACTGTTTAATTGAGCATCAGACAGAATGTTGATAGAGAGTTAAATTACAGCGAGAAAGACCAGAAGAGGAAAACATCGAATATCGGCAGAAAGTTAAAGCAGAACAGGACGGATGAGCAAAGAAACTTCTAGAATGTCAGTAGAAAGCTGAAGAAGAGTGGGGCAGATTAGAAGAGGAAAATAAAAGTCTCCATGATGAGGTGGAAAACCTTAAAGAGAAACTTATTGATTTATAGGGGCAGAGGATTGTGGATCTGATATTTACGCATGTCCCAGTTTCCATTACTATGTGAAAAACTGGTTAAAGAAAAGAGTGAAGAAGAAGAAGACCAGGTGGCTAAGGCCAAAATGGAGGGCTGAGGAAGCTGTGCAGTGATGCAAAGATGGCTATGAATCTGATATCGAAATCAGTACGTGAAAAGAACCACAACACTGGAGATCATACAGAGAGTTGAAAGCTGACACTAAAGCTGCTGGACCAACTTGTTGCACAGAAAGGAATATGTGCTCTTGGATCTGAAAGAGGGGAGGAGAATGAAGATGGATATATGGATTGGAATGATGTAGCAGATAAGCTGACCAGATATGGTTATGACAAGAAGCCTCTGCCTGAGGATCCCCTGCCAACAGGCAACCAAAAGGAGCTGGTGCTACTGCTGGCATGATTGGCACCCTCCAGTTACTATTGGGGGCGGGGGGGGGTGGAGCCAGGACAGGAAATCAAAACCAGAACATGACATACACTATCCCGTTCGGAGTACAGCTTACTTACTTACGGTCTGTTACACTGCTGGCGTTTAAGGCAGCAGTGTCTGTCCTTGGCAATCTTCTCTGTTGTGGCCCAGATATGGTTCAGGGTCCTCATTTCTGCATTGGGAGTACAGCAGCCGAGGAACATTGCTGGGGATATTGGGGCATATACACCCTGGGATAGAAACATAGAAACTTAGAAAACCTACAGCATGGTACAGGCCCTTCGGCCCACAAAGCTGTGCCAAACATGTTCTTACCTTAGAAATTACCTAGGCTTACCCATAGCCCTCCATTTTCCTAAGCTCCATGTACTGATCCAGAAGTCTGATAAAAGACCCTATCGTTTCCGCCTCCACCACCATCGCCGGCAGCCCATTCCATACACTCACCACTCTCTGCGTAAAAAACTTACCCCTGACATCTCCTCTGTACCTGCTTTCAAGCACTTTAAAACTATGCCCTCTCGTGCTAGCCATTTCAGCCCTGGGAAAAAGACCCTGACTATCCACACGATCAATGCCTCTCATCATCTTGAACACCTCTATCAGATCATCTCTCATCCTCCATCACTCCAAGGAGAAAAGGCCGAGTTCACTCAACCTGGATGATTCCATGTTCCAGCCAATTAGTTAGCAGAGAGCAATACACAGTCTTGATGATGCTGAGGAAAGAAGACTGATTATAATGTGCATGCACCCGAACATACACTCTGCATTGCCAAAACTACAGCAATACACTGGGGGAACAAATGAGAAGTTAAAGAATGCAATATTGACCGTTATTGGTAATAAAAGCGGGTACTCAACAGACGAGTCACGCAAATGTGACTGAAGGAAAGGAGTACACCCAACTGCATTTGTGTCCCGTCTATGGATGATGTTCCAAGGGGTGTATGGATTAACATTACATTGAAATATTTAGAACCAGAACACACAAATAGGTGGTGAGAACTTTAGATTCTCATCGCACCGATGAATTTAGAAAGATGTTGGAAATGCTTGATCCCAGTGACTCTATACATACAGAGGCATGGGTTCTGAGGAAAATGGTTAGAGCATGGGAGAAGGAAATGCTGGAGGCAGTTTTTAACTGTTGGAATACCTCAGAGGTGTCTAAAATGTTTCCCCTTCTAGAAAATACACGAAGAATCATGTGGGGAACTGCAGGTCAGGGTAGGAGACAGCAGAGAGATTGTAGAAGGAAAATAACATAGTTCTGGAATGTACCCTCACTCAGTCAGGAAAACTGTTGCAGGGAGCAAGCAGATGCTGGAAGTCCAAAGCAACACACACAAAATGCTGGAGGAACTCAGCAGGCCAGGCAGTATCTATGGAAAGGGGTACAGTCGACGTTTCGGTCTAAGACCCTTCAGCAGGACTGGAAGAAAGATGAGGAATCAGAGTAAGAAAGTGGGGGGAGGGGAGGATGTACCACAAGGTAATAGGTGAAACCGGGAGGTGGGGGGTGCAGATTGGTGAAATAAAGAGCTGGGAAGTTGATAGGTGAAAGAGATATAGGGCTGGAGAAGGGCGAATCTGATAGGAGGGGACAGAAGTCCATGGAAAAAAAGAAAAGGGGGAGGAGCTCCAGAGGGAGGTGTTAGGCTGGTAAGGAGATAAGGTGAGAGAGGGAAATGGGGATGGGGAATCTTATTGATAACTTTCCTGAAGGTATGTGACCAGAACTGCACACAACACTCCAAATTAGGCCTCACCAATGTTTTAATCAACTTCAACATAACATGTTTTTTTTGAATAAATTTTTATAAATGACCTGGATGGGGAAGAGAAAGGGTGGGTTAGTAAGTTTGCTGATGCTACTAGAGTTGGGAGTGTTGCGGATAGTCTGGAGAGTTGTCAGAGGGTAGAGTGGGACATCGATAGGATGTAGAACTGGGCTGAGAAGTGGCAGATGGAGCTCAAAACAGATGAGTGTGTAGTGGTTCATTTCGGAAGGTCAAATTTGAAGGCAGAATATAATATTAATGGTAAGAGTCTTGGCAGTGCGGAGGATCAACAAGATCTTGGGGTCCATGTCCATAGGACACTCAAAGTTGCTGCGCAGGTTGACAGTGTTGTTAAGAAGATGTATGGTGTAATGGCATTCATCAACCATGATATTGAGTTCAAGAGCCATGAGGTGTTGTTAAAGCTATATAAGACCTTAGTTAGACCCCACTTGGAGTACTGTGTTCAGTTCTGGTCACTTTACTACAGGAAGGATGTAGATGCTATAGAGAGAATGCAGAGGAGATTTACAAGGGTGTTGTCTGGATTGGAGAGCATGCCTTATAAGAATAGGATGGCCTTTTCTTCTTGGAGCGACGGAGGATGAAAGGTGACCTGATAGAGGTGTATGAGATGATGAGGGGCATTGATCGTGTGGATAGTCAGAGGCTTTTTCCCAGGGCTAAAATGACTAGCACGAGGGGGTATAGTTTTAAGGTGCTTGGAAGTAGGTACAGAGGGGATGTCAGGGGTAAGTTTTTCTCACAGAGAGTGGCGGGTGGAATACACTACCGGAGGTGGATACAATGGGGTTTAAGAGACTCTTAGATAGGTACATTAGGCTGAGAAAAATAGAGGCCTATGTGGTAGGATAACTAGGCATTTCCCAGAATAGGTTACATGGTCAGCACAATATTGTGGGCTCTAATGTGCTGTAGATTTCTATGATTCTATGATTCTTAACATCCCAACTCCTGTACTCAATACTTTAATTTGTGAAGGCCAATGTGCCAAAAGCTCTCTTTATCCTATCTACCTGTGACACCACTTTCAAGGAATAATGGATCCGTATTCCCAGATCCCCCGTTCCACTGCGCTCCTCAGTATCCTTCCCGTCACTGTGTCGGTCCGACCCTGGTCTGTCCTCCCACAGTGCAACACCTCACACTTGTCTGCACTAAACTCCATCTTCCATTCTTTCAGCCCATTTTTCCAGCTGGTCCAGATCCCAGTTCAAGATTTGATTGCCTTCCTTGCTGTCCACTACCTCCCCAATCTTTGTGTCATCAGCAAATTTGCTGATTAGGTTTACCACATTATAATCCAGATCGTTGATATGGATGACAAACAATAACAGACCCAGCACCAGTCCCTGTAACATATTCTAGACAGGCCTCCAGAACCATCTGCTGCCACTCTCTGGCTTCTCCCACAAAGCCGAATGTGAATACCATATATGACCTCGTCCTGAATGCCAAGTAACTGAACCTTCTTGACCACCCTCCTATGCGGGACCTTGTCAAAGGCCTTGTTAAAAATCATGTAGACCACAGCCACTGCATTTCCCTCATTAACTTTCCCTGTAATCTCCTTGAAAAACTGATACTATTGGTTAGATGTGAACGAAGCTATATTGACCATCTCTAATAAGTTCCTTTTAAAAACGCAAACAACAGGAATTCTGCAGATGCTGGAAATTCAAGCAACACACATCAAAGTTGCTGGTGAACGCAGCAGGCCAGGCAGCATCTCTAGGAAGAGGTGCAGTCGACGTTTCAGGCCGAGACCCTTCATCGTGTGTTGCTCTAATAAGTTCCTGTCTCTCCAAATACTTGTATATCCGGTCCCTTAGAATATCCACTACTGGTGTCAGGGTCACCGGCCTATAATCTTTTGGCTTATTCTTAAAGCCTGTCTTATACAACAGTACAACAAGGATCCAATGTTGAGGCTTTATAAAGCACTACTGAGACCTCACTTGGAGTGTTGTGAGCAGTTTTGGGCCCCTTATCTTAGAAAGGATGTGCTCTTTTGGTAGGGTCTGAAAGAGATATAGTAGTCTGGGCAGCATATTCATTTTAATAGATTCAATCCTTGAACTAAGACCAAGAAAAGGAACTAGGTTCCATCTTGTTATATCTTCCTTAATTTTTTTAATATATAGGCTGATAATTGCATTCCGATAATTTTGCCAAATCTTTTGGCATAATGATGCCCAATATTTGACGGACTCTGTTTGCCATGCCCAAGGATATGATGAAATTCAATAAAAAATAAATTACAAAAAAAAAGGACGTGCTGACTCTGGGGAGGGTCCAAAGGAAGTTCACAAAAATGATTCCAGGATTGACCGGCTTGTCATATGAAGGGTGTTTGATGGCTCTGGGCCTATATTCAATGGAATTCAAAAGAATGAGGGGTAACCTCATTGAAACCTATTGAATCTTGAAATGCCTCGATAGAGTGGACGTGGAGAGGATGTTTCCTATGGTGGGAGAGTCTAAGATCGGAGGACACAGCCTCAGAATAGAGGGATATCCTTTTAGAACAGAGGTGAGGAAATTTCTTTAGTGGCAATTCTGTGGAATTTGTTGCCAGAAACATACAAACTCTGAACTCTCAAAGTTTCACTTTTGGACGCCTCTCACTTACTGAGCATGCCTTTGCAGGAAAACATCCTGTCCCATTTCACACTTGCCAGATCCCTTCTGATACCATCAAAATTGGCCTTTCTCCAATTTAGAGACTCCAAGGATTCTAGCAAATGTCTGCAGATGTACCGTGGAGAGCATTCTGACTGGTTACATCGCAGGCTGGAATGGAGACTCCAATGCATGTGGTCAAGAGGCTGCAGAGGACTGTAGACAGTCAGCCCCATCCCAGGCACAACCCTCCCCACCATCAAGAGATGGTGCTTCATGAAGATGGCACCCATCATTAAGGACCCTCATCTGGGACATGCCCTTTTCTCGTTACTACCATCGGAGAGAAGGTACAGGAGTTTGAAGACCCTCACTCAACAATTTAGGAACAGCTCTTTCCCTATCAATAGACTTCCAAATGGTTCTTGAACTTATGAACACTACCTTGTTATCAGTCTTCGGCACTATTTATTGATTTTGTACCATTTAGTATAGGTGGAGAGGTAGCGATGTTTCTGAACCAAAGGAGGTGTAAAGCGCTCCTCTTCTCTAGCCTGCAGGTCACCCTTGGGCAAGGTGTAGCAGCTGCTCAGCCACTCCCGGTCAGGGTCGCGTGAGGCCGTGGGAGCAGGCGGTGGATGGTGGTACCCGTATGAGCAGCTGGTGCACGCCACGTCCTGGTTATGCGTCCACTGAAGCCAGGCAGACAATCTCTGAAGAGTAATGATAATGGCTGGGGTCACCCACTTTGTAAAGACACTGTCTAGAAGAAGGCAATGGCAACCACTTGCCATATGGTCATATGGCATGGCAAATAATGAATGAATGAACTTATAGTAATTTTTATTTCTTGCACTGTGCTACTGTCGCATAGCAACAATCTAAAAACATAGATCAGTGATAATAAATTTGATAATAATTCTGTTCACCTGCATTACAACTTTTGACTACAGTGTTGGGAGTGAACACTCGGATAACACACATGGATAGGCCATCCCTGCATCCACTCTAGGGTACAAAGCTTGCTGAAGAACTTGACCCTGCAGCAGGGAGACGATTGAGGAAGAATTGGCTCGATCTTAGTTCCGGGGCCAAATTGACGGGCTTCAACGCCGCAATCGACGCTGTCGGAGTGTTGTTACGCGGACTGGAAGACCGATCGATGTTCTCGGACTGTGGTTGAGCGGAATGGAGGGCTGTTGGGCGGATTGGAAGACAGATCGGCGAACTGAATGGGGTGGGGGGGTGAGGGGTTGCTAGAATCGACAATCTCGAAATGTGATTGAGCTCTCCGGAGGACGGTAATCAACGCTCTCTGAGTGCGATTGGCCGACCTGGAGGACCTTGCTCGATGCTCTCGGAGTGCGATTCAGTGAACTGGAGGAACTGTCTTAATGCTTTCGGAGTGTTTGGCTGGCCTGGAGGACCTAGGTTTGGCGCGTAATAGGAGCGGAGCAGAATCTGCTGCAGAGGCAGAGCGCGGGCAGGATGGGGATTCAAGGTTTGGCTAAACTCATCGGCGATGTGGCACCGGCAGCAGTGAAGGAGCAGCAGATGAAGAGCTACTTCGGTAATGGTGGAAGGGAAGAATGAATCGGGGGAGGAGGGGGAAGGTTCCAGGGTGGAGGAATGGATGGGGGGGCGGGTGGTGACAGTGGGAGGATAGGACGAATGAATGGGGTACGTATGTGGAGAGAATTGAGGATGCAGTGGGGAGTAGATCTGAGGGGAAAGAAGGGAGGGGAGGGGGAAGGTTATAGGGTGGAGGAATGGATGGGGGGGTGACAGTGAGAGGATAGGACGAATGAATGGGGGACGTATGTGGAGAGAATGAGGATGCAGTGGGGAGTAGATTTGAGGGAAGAGAGGGGAAAGGGAGAAGAGGAGGAAGCAGACATGCCACCCTGCAAAAACTCATTTCAGGGAGGTCTCAACCGGAAGTCTCAACCTCATAGCAGTCTGTGTCAATGAATGTGTTAATTCTGCAAGACATCAGATTCACAAGTGTTTTGCGAGACAGCTGACTTCTGAATTCTGTCGTAATGTGCCATGTTCACAATAGCTGCTGTCTTGGTTGATGAGCAGGCATAGTTTGTTGTTATTTCTGAATCAGGAAACATTTTCCTGAATAGCTTGCCTGTGTGCTTACACACCTGAAATGGCAGGTTATGCTCAACGATGGAAGATGTAAAGTACACCTCAGCTCTAGTGACTTTCTCTGTCAGACTTCTGTTTTCTGCTGAAAAGAACTGTGAAATAATTGAGCAGCCTTCCCTGCGCTTAGCCTCCCTAATATGTTGTGGTCCCTAAAAGAAATAAAAGCATAAGGTGTTTCCTTATTATAGGTGTGCGCCACTTAACGTCCATTCGGGCAATGTCCGATCGCATATACAGGTTTCCCCGCTATCCGAAGGTAGAGTGTTCCTGTGAAACAGTTCGTAAGCCGGAATTGCGTAAAGTGAATAAGCAATTACCAGTTATTAATATGGGAAAACTTTTTGAGCTTTCCCAGACCCAAAAAAAACCTACAAAATCATGCCAAATAACACATAAAACCTAAAATATCAGTAACATATAAAGTAGAACTACTTTTCTGCAGCACTGTCTAGCACAGCGAAAATCTCGTGGAAGCGCTCTCAGCAAAAACACTCTCTCCAGTAACTTTTAAGCTATGAAGCTGCCCTCGCCTCAGAAACTGATCAAACCACCCATGACTACCTTTAAATTCCACTTTCATCACCATTGTCCAGTGCTTTCTGTTTCAGCTTATTAAAAAGACTGACTGATCTCTCCTTAAGTATAAGAAAACTTAATGGAACACCACGCTTTGTACACCCATCAGTCCACTCAGGCAATAGACTTTCTATTTTATCCATTATTGGATGCTGACTAAAAGAGACCACTTTGCTACGAGCAGAACCAACAGTAACATCAGCAGCTTTCAAAATTCTTTCTCTCTGCATATAAATAGTGCGAATGGTGGACGCAGGCAAGTTCAACGCGTGGACAATGTCCTTACTTCGTTCACCACGATCGAAATGCTTAATTATGTCTAGTTTTACGCTAAGTGTAACACCCTTACGAGCTCTTTTAGGCCTTTCCGATAGCTCAGAACTCATCTTGCTAACGGATGCACACAGTAAATCGAGATAAAGCACATGTTTAAGCAATGCCGGCTAGAATGCAGTTCCGGGGGAGGAGCTTGGCTGTTCGGGTGTGCGCTGCCTTTTTCGTAACAGTGAAAACACCTTCTGTTAGCGAAAATAGGTAACTAATGTAGGTCTTTCGTAACAGCGAGGTGTCATAAAGCGGATGTTCGGAAAACGGGGGCCACCTGTATGTCCATGGTTTATCTGTGTGTGTGTGTGTCTGTCTCTCTCTCTCTCTCTTTCACACACACACACACACACACACCTCCCCCGCTGCCGCAGTAGTTGGGATCGGAACTTACTTTTTTACATCGAACTGGGGGTTTTAAATGAGTGATTTAAAAATTCTGTATCTTCAAGTTCAAGTTTATTGTCATCTGGCTGATTGTCCACAAACGAAACAACCTCTGTCCGGACCACGGTGTAGCCACAATACATATATTACGCACACCACATAAAACAATATATTACCATATTATTTAATAAATTGTAATTCAAAATGCATATAAAGTGCACAGCACAGGTAAACAGTTCACTGTCCTACTGACGAGACCTCGGTGGGGGACGGGTATTTATTAAAATCGGTTTTTCTTCTGAAAAGGGCTGCGCTTAAACCCAGCCCATCATGGGCTTCGATGTACCTGTAAGTGGAAGTGTTTCAGGAAAAAAAAACCCAAAGAATTTGCTTGCTGCGAGCGTGTTTTTAAAGATGTCTTAGTGGACGATTTTGGAATTTCGCTCCAATTTAAACCCTGCTCTAATCCCCTTTAAGATGCCAACGCATAGGACAGCCTCGCCTCGCGTAGTCAGGTTGTCAGCGCCAGCCTTGGGAATTTATTCGCCAGGCTTTTGTACTTCATCACCCACAGTTGTCCGGATCATTTCAGCGTCATTACAGACGGCCGTAACTGAACTGATGGAATATGGAAGGGAGAGAGGGTAAAGCCCGCCCGCAGAGAAAACTGATAGGTCTACTTAGCACAAAGAGAAATCAAGCAGGATTCATTCATTTTCTTTATTTCTTTTTTTTTCCCTCTCCCACTCCCCCTCTAAAAATCGATTTCCGGGATATATATAATTTGCAGGCATCAGGGAGCCGCTATCGATATGCGAGAGACTCCCGGAACTCCTGGGAGAGGTGGGATGTCTGAGGAAGGGAGGGGAGAGGGTGGGTGGATGGGAAAAGGGGAGGAGGAGAATGGGGAGGGGAAGGCTGCAGTGGAGGGGAGATGGGCTAGAAGAGGTGGGCGAGTAGAAGAAAAAGATGGGGGGGAGGATGAGAAGTAAAGGTTCAGTGTGGCTGGTCTGAGAAGGATAGGGTGCAGTTGTGAGGGGGGGTTGATAGGGGGGAGAAGGGCCTGGAGGGATAAGGTGCAAGGGGTAGGGTTGCTGGACTGATGGAGGCAGGAGCAAAGCAGGGGTGAGGAGAACTGGTTTGGAGGATGAGGGGGAGGTCAGAAACGGGGAAGGACTGGTATTCATGGGGCAGAATAATGAGGTGGGAATGGCTACAGTAGTGGGAGGGTTGGTCAGTAGGATCTAGGAGGAAAGGGACATGTGGAAAAGATGGACGAAGACAACAGATGTCGGTAAAGGAATGGGGGAGTGGGAAGAGATAGAGCTGATGGGAGGAAAGGCATTTGAAGGGATGGAAGAGGGAGAGGCAGGTTCTGAAGCCCAGAAGATCCGTGCTGACCACGATGCCCAGGAGAGCTGGCCCCATTTACCCACAATAGAGGGGTAGCGGAATAGGGCTCATAAAAGCAAGAGTGATCGAAGGAACAGGTGGAGTGACATGTGAAATGCAGAGGAAAGAGGCATAATGTTGAAGTGGGTGGGGGATGGGGCTGGACTGGGGGACTGTGGCCAGGAGACAGGGGGGACGTTGGGGAAGATTATGAAGCCCACAGTGGGGAGTCTCGTTCCTGATGACCAGTGAAGGGGGTTTGGAGTCAAGACGGTTGGTGTCCTGGGAATCGGCAGTTCCAGTCAGGACTGCAGATTGCTGCCGCTGTGCTGGGAAGATAGTGGGGCTCTGTCGACCAGACTACTCCGAGATCTGCACCTACGGTCGGAGCAGATTGAAAATAGTATCTTCTCTTTGCTGATAGTCAACAGGCACCCCTCCGGGCCTGTGCTTAGGCTGGTGCTCCACTCGAATGGCTGTGGCAAGGCACAGCTTAAACACCATCTATAAATTTGTCGATGACGCGGCTGGTGTTGACAGAATCTCAGCTGGTGATGATGATGCATTTGGGAATGAGATATATCAGCTGCTGTGGCACCCAGGAAGTGATTGTGGACTGCAGAGTGCCGTGGTACCGTCGTCGTTAGAACAACACTATTATAGCTTGGGGCATTAGTGTTCAGAGTTCAATTCTGGTGCACTCTGTAAGGAGTTTGTATGTTCCCTCCGTGACTGTCTGGGTTTTCTACCACAGTCCAAAGACATACTAGTTAAGATAAGATAAAACTTTATTTGTCCTGAAGGAAATTATTGTTGCAAGGCTGCTGATTCAGAAATACAGACTTTAAAATACAAAGTGTAAACATTGAGGTACAAAAAAATTCTAAATGTGCATTAAAAAGTAATAGAGCAAAATACAGATGTACAATGAAATCATATACTTACATACTTAAGGAGGGGGAGTTGTAGAGGCTTAGAGCCACAGGGAGAAAGGATCTCCTGTGGCTTTCAGTGCTGCGCCTTGGTGGAATCAGCCTGTTACTAAAGGTGCTCCTCTGTTTGTCATGGAGGCGGTGAGAGGAATTGTCCACAACGCTCCGTAGCTTCTGCGGCATCCTGCTCTCGGACATAACCACCAGGGAATCCAGTTCCACCCCCAGCTCGAAACCAGCCTTCCTGACGGGCTTATGGATCTTCTTGGCGTCAGCTGCTCTCACCCTGCTGTCCCAGCAGACTGCAGCGTAGAACAGAACGCTGGCCGCCACTGGGTCGTACAGCATCTGCAGCATAGTCCTGCAGACATTGAATGACCGGTCAATAGGTTAATTGTTTTTGCTAGGATTGAATAGGTGGGTTGCTGTGGGGAGCGACTCTTGGGGCTGGAAGAGCTTGTTCCGCACTGTATCTAAAGAAGTAGTTAAGGTGAGGTCAGGAGAACACACCCCAGTTCTCATCGAGGGATCAGCAGTGCAAAGGGTGAGCAGCTTCAAGTTCCTGCATGTCAACCTTTCTGAACACCTGCCTGATATATAGATTCATTTACAAATATAGCCAGCGGCTATATTTAATTGGGATTCTGAGGAGAATTGGTACTCTGGCAGGTCTTTACAGATGTACCGTGGAGAGCATTCTGACTGGCTGTATCAGCGTCTGGTGTGAAGGCGCCCGTGCACAGGATTAGGAAAAGCTGCAGAGGGTTGTGGACTGGGCCAGGTCCGTCATGGGTGCAACCATTGATATCAACAAAAAGCCATGCCTCGAGAAGGAAGCATGCATTGTGAAGGACCCTCACCACCCAGGACACGACAATCAATGAGGAGGGCCAGGAGCCTGAAGGTGCACACGTGAAGTTTTAAGGACAGCTTCTTCCCCTCTGCCGTCAGGTTCCTGACCGATCCGTGAACGCTCCCTCACTATCTTGCTGTTGTTTGGCACTGTTGTGACATTTGTCAGTGATTCTGAACAGCTCCCTCTCGCTGCAGACCCTCGGCTACAGTGCGTTTCCCTTGTTGCAGGTCGCAAGGTCGCCATCGACGCCTCCATGAGCATCTACCAGTTCCTGATCGCGGTGAGGCAGGACGGCAACGTACTTCAGAGCGAGGACGGAGAGACCACCAGGTGGGGAGTGACCCCGTGGGCGGGCGGGAGGTTTGCCGTGAACCCCACTCCCGGGCATTGACCTGCCCGGAACCAGTAATCATCCATCAGTAAGGGCCCCCGTCACGCAGGGCTTGTCCTCTTCTGATTGCTACCATAAGGAAGGAGGTACAGGAGCCTGAAGGCACACACTCAGTGATTCAGGAACAGCTTCTTCCCCTCTTCTATCTGATTCTGAATAGACATTTAACCCCAGAACACCATCTCACTAATATATATATAAAATCGCATCGCAGCCAGTGTGACTTCTTTCCGGAGGGCGTAACCTCACTCTCCCTCAATCCTTCACCGAGTGTGGCGACACTTCTTCGGCCCCTTCCTTCTCCCTCCACCCTCAGCTCTTCGTTCCGTCCTGACCAGGACGTTCCGTGTCCTCCCACTGACCCTTTCTCCACCCCCCTGCAGCCACCTAATGGGCATGTTCTACCGTACCATCCGCATCATCGAGAACGGGATCAAGCCGGTCTACGTCTTCGATGGGAAGCCGCCCCAGCTGAAAGCCGGAGAGGTGAGGGAGCTCTGTCCTCTTGTCCCGAATGCTGGCTCAACCCTGGCCCAGGGGAATCGCGCGAGCCCCACCGGAGGGTCGCGCCGCAGTGGGTGGGCGGGGGTGCGGTCGAGCGCAGGGACGCTGGCGGGTGGGGGAGTGAGAAGTGGAGGGATGGGTGAGGTCTGAGGGTGAGTTGGGGCAGTGTTGGAGGGAGATGGGAAGAGTGGAAGAATGGGAGAAGAAAGGGGTATTGAAGCAATGGTCGGGGGTATGTTGTACTGAGAAGCAAGAAGGTGTGATTGGTGAAGGGAAAAGGGAAGGAGGAAGGAAATGATTTGGGGTGGGGAGAGGTCAGGGTTGCAGTGGGGTCAAGGGTCGCAGGACGGTCTAGTGGGGATGGTGAAGGGCACTAAGGGGGTGGGAGAACGTGAGGGGCCCCAGGGGGTGGTGTGACACAGATGGGTGACGAGGGAGATAAGGTCAAATAGGGAGAAACGGGGTGACTGTGGGGAGGGGGCAAGGGACGAGTAGCCGGTTGGACTGTTGGGTAACAGCTGCCTAGGTCATGGTCAGCTGGAGCTGTTGCCCCTCTCCTCAGACCTGCCCCGGCCCCTCGGTGTGAAAGGCCATTGGCTGAGCCTGTGGTGACCTTCGATCTCTTTCAGCTGAGCAAGCGGAGCGAGCGGAGGGCAGAGGCTGAGAAGCAGCTGGCTAATGCCCAAGAGACAGGTGAGTGTGTCTGTTCCATCCCTACCAGTATTCCCCTACCCCTACCCCAAAATCATCCCCTACCTACACCCACACCCGCCTACCGTAGCCTCTTTAATCAATGCTCACTCTCGGAGAGTTCCTGTCTTTGTGCACACTCCCCTCCTTTTTGCCCGAGTTACAAGGGGAGACTGAATACACCAGAACTGTCTTCTCTGGACTGCAGGAGGCTGGGAGGTGAGCTGAGCTAAGAGAGGTGTACAAAAATCACGAGGGACATGGGTAGGGTGAATGGTCACTGTATTTTACAGAGTAGTGAGGCTGAAGCTGGAGGGCATGGGTTTGAGGTAAGAGGGGGAAAGAGTTGAAGGGGCAAGGTTTTCACACAGATGTGGAACGGGCTGCCAGAGGGAGTGGGCCAAGGGGCCTGTTTCTGAACTGTAAACCTCTGAGCTGTGGCAGCCTCTTCAGCTTCCCTGCGGAGTAATAAGCCCACTGCGCTGCGCGCTTTTGGGGCGTGGGAGGAAATCAGAGCGTTTGGGGGGAAACCCAGGCGGCAGCAGGGAGAATCTGCAGACGGCACACGGATCGAACCTGTGTCTCTGGCTCTACCCGCTCCACCACTCACCCTGTGCATTCTGCTCGGGATTAACCCATGTGATGGTGCTGTCTGCACGTGCACAGGATACTTGTGATGTACTAATCTATTCATAGCTCTCTTGTTGCACGTTCGGGTCTTGTCCCTTCCATCTGAACTGGAGTTTGGCCAAATCCTGTTTCAGTTCTTTAAAGGAAAAATCTCCTGAGTGACTTCCATTTCTCAAAGTTACTGTGATTGCAGTGTTGACGCTGGGTAATGGCAGGATTCTTAACCGTTTGGAGGAATGGAGGTGTCCACATTCGTAGATCCCTTAGAGTTACTGCGCAAGTTGGTTAAGAAGACACGTTGTGTCGGCCTTCGTTCATGGGGGGCTTTGAGTTCAAGATCCATGAAGTGGTGTTGCAGCTTTATACAACTCTGGTCGGAGTATTGTGTTTAGTTCTGACTGCCTCATCATAGGAAGGATGTGGAAGTTTTAGAGAGGATGCAGTGGAGATTTACCAGTGGTTAGCACAACACTTTACATTACTGGCCGGCCCAGGTTTAATTCCTGCAGCTACCTGTAAGAAGTCCCCCCCCCCCCCCCAACACTGCTTGGGTTACCTCTGGGTGCTCCGGTTTCTCCCCACAGTCCAAAGACATACTGGTTGGTAGGTTAATTGGTCATTGTAAATTGTCCCGTGATTAGGCTGGGGTTAACTTGGGGATTTGCTGGCAATGCAGCAATTTTAATAAATAAAATAAAGGATTACAGAGCTTGTCTTCTGAAGAAAGTTTGTGAGCTTGGCCTTTTCTCTTTGGAGCGAAGGAGGATGAGAGCTGACTTGATAGACGTGTTTGAAATAATAAGACACATGGATAGGCTTTTTCTCGGGGTGGAAATGGCTTCACGTCGCCATAATTTTAAGATGATTTTAGGAAAGCGTAAGGGGGATGTCAGAGATAGGGTTTTCTTTTTACACAGAACAGTGAGTCTTAGGAACTCACTGTCAGGAGTGGGGGTAAAGGCAGATACAGTAGTGGCCTTTAAGAGACAGATAGGCACATTATGGAAAAATGGAGGGCTATATGGAAGGGAAGGGTTAAACTGATCTTGGACTCAGCTCAAAGGTCAAAGGGTCGACACTGTACTTTACTGTCCTGCGTCAGAGTAGCCTGCACCCCTGCCCCCTCCACTCTTGGAGCATGGTCCCCAGTTCTAGACTTCCCATCCTCATTGGGCCCTCATGACCATGCTGTCTCTTTGACTGAAACCCCTTTCGTATTTCTAAATGGTGCGGAATTCTCTTCCTCGGAGGCATGGGAGCAGAGGCTTTGAAGGGAGTTCACGGGGGGAGGCACTGGTAACAGATGGGCGGGGGTGCGGAGACGGCTAGACAGGCCAAGTGGCCTTTCTGCTCCCAATTCCTGACTTCGAACAGGTGTGCAAGAGGATAGACGAGGGTTTGGTAGTGAACATCGTCTCTCTGGCTTTTAGCGAGGCTTTTGATGTTTTGATCCTGGGAGAGATAGCTAATTGGATTCATTGGTTTAAAAGCAGGAAGCAGAGGTTGATGTTGGGAGATCATTTCCCAGATAATCCAGTGGCTGGAAGTGTTCCCAGGGGTCCGTGCCAGGATTGCTGTTTGTCATTTCTACAAACAGTTTGAATGTATACGCTTGCAAATGATCATTGAAGTAGGTGGAATGGTGACAGTGAAGAAGACCAGAAGACATGGCAGCACAGTTAAACCATTCAGCCCATCGTCTGCTCCACCATTCAACAATGGCTGGCTTACTTTCCCTTTCAACCCATTCTCTTGCCTTCTCTCCGTAACTTTTGCTCTTATTAATCAAGAACTTGGCAGCCTCTGCTTTAATATACCCAATGTCTAGGCCTCCACAGCCACCTGGCACCGAATTCCATAGAATCACCACCCTCTGGCTAAGATCCCTCCTCCTCTCCCTTCTATCCGGAGGCTGTGCTCACTGCTCCAAGACTTTCCCACTATTGGAAACATCCTCTCCAGCTCCACTCTATCTAGGCCTTTTAAGAAGGTTATCAAAAATTGCGGGGGGGGGGCGGAACATCTTGATCAGCTGGGGAAGTGGGCCGAGGGGCTGGCAAATAGCTTTCAATCCAGATGATTGTCAAGGTGTTGCATTTGGTGAAGCCAGATCATGGTAGGGCGTTCACAATGAATGGCCGAGCACTGAGAAATGTTGCAGAACAGAAGGACCTAGGAGTACAAGTACGTAAAAGAACGTGGTGTCACAGGTAGGCCAGGTGGAGAAGAAGGTGTTTGGTGTACTTGCATTAATTGGTGAGGTCACTGAGTATCAGAAGTTGGTTCATTATGTTGCAATTCCACAGGAAGTGTGGTGGCGGGGTGGGGAGGGGACCGTGCCTGCAGTACTGTGCACGGTTTTGGTTACCCTGTTCTAGGAAGAACGTCATTAAGCCAGAAACACTAAGAAGATGCGGTCAGGATTTGAGGGACTGCGTTGTGATGAGGGGTCGGGAGGGCTTGGACTTTAGTGAGGGAGATTGAGGGGTGACGTTATCAAAGAGACGTCCAACAACACTTAAGAGCCTGTTTCTCTCATATTGAGACACCAGTGTTTCCACGTACGGTTTCTCCTGCATCGACAAGTGTGGCATCTCGGGTTAGCCCGGCTCGGAGATTTGGAAGGGGCCCAGGTGTTAGGCTGCCAATATCTTCCCCGATCTCCATTGATACCCCCGCCCTCCCAAACCCAGACACCCCCATCAGTAGGGAGAAAGGGTCATCTGTTTGATGGGGGGGGGGAGTGTGGTGGATTAAAACACAAGGAAGTGAGGACTGAAAGAATGTGCTGGGGAACAGAGGGGGTGGAAGGGGGTCCCACCTATACCCCCACAGAGGGGCTGGCTTCTGGACGGAAGGGGCAACCTATGGTTGGGTCAGCACAGGGCAAAGGTCAGGGTGAAAGGTGACATGGAGGGGAGAGGTGAGGGGTGTGTGCTAAGGTCACAGATGGGCTTTGGGCTCCCCAA
Organism: Mobula hypostoma; assembly: GCF_963921235.1. NCBI lineage: Eukaryota > Metazoa > Chordata > Chondrichthyes > Myliobatiformes > Myliobatidae > Mobula > Mobula hypostoma. The sequence goes on from NC_086106.1 coordinate 19,876,415, forward strand.
GGTTAGAAGTCAAAGGGATCGGGGGTTGCTGAGGGTCAGCGGTCAAAGGTGAAACTGACCTGACTCTTCCAATGCCAGGCGACACTGAGAACATCGAGAGGTTCAACAAGAGACTGGTGAAGGTCACACAGCAGCACAACGACGAGTGCAAACGGCTGCTGCGGCTGATGGGCGTCCCGTACATCGAGGTATTTGAGAGCGCAAGAGAGGGGTCCTGTACGTCGAGGGGACAGGCAGAGGCGGGGGGAGGGCCCCATATGTTGAGGTGACAGGGTGGGTGGAGGAGTGCTGTACATCAAGGTGACTGAAAGAGGGAGGTGTCCCGTACATCGAGGTGACAGGGCGGGGGTGGGGGGAATGCTGTTCCTCGATGTTACATGGGGGAAGAGTCTGAGGGGGGAGCAGAGGCCCCACAGACAGTGAATTATTTCCAGCAGATACCATCTGAAGTCTGAGTCTTGATTTTGCTTCCTCTCCAATTCTGGTTTTCTGTTTGTTTTTTCCATTGGCACTTGCTGTTAAAACAAATATTGGTCACTTCAGGCCAGGTGTTTGTTGACTCTGCATTATCCAAACCAGTTTTGGGGTTTCCCCCGCTGAAAGTTCAAGTTTCCAAAGCACACAAGTCTGGATCGTCATAGTCTATGTTCAGAAATAAAACCTGTACGTTTCTCTGCTGCAGATATGGAGTCTGTTTAGGAGTCGAGTCCTGTAACTGCACAATGACAGGGGATGGACTCGGAAATATTACCACTGTGTGCCCAGTCCTTTGTCCCATGTGTCCATGAAGGATAAGCAATTGTACAAGGAAAGACGAGGGAGGGTGGGATCACGTACATCGAGGTAGCGTGGAGAGAGGAGGAAACAGTCCGTTTGTTAAGGTGACGTGGGGGAGAGAGGTCCTGGGAGGCTCCCTCATGGTCTGAAGTGTTCCAGCCATGGGTGCTCTGGTCTGAGGACCAGTTGGGAGGGGTGGGGTTGGTATTGCATTTATTTGATGCCTGAGCTGAGGTTGTTTTGGGCTGTGTGGGTCAGTAACAGTTTCTGTCACTGTGTGCCCCCCATCCCACTTTCCTAGGCACCCTGTGAAGCAGAGGCCAGTTGTGCTGCCCTGGTGAAGGCCGGCAAGGTTTATGCAGTCGCCACAGAGGACATGGACGCCCTGACCTTTGGCACCTCCATCCTCCTCCGGCACATGACGGCCAGTGAGGCCAAGTGAGTGATCCGAGAGTTGGGCATCAATAGACGCTATACTCTCCCTCTCCCCTGCCCCACAACGTCCCATCACACACTACCATAGTGAGACACAGTGAGGTGAACTCCACAGTGTCGGTCACACACTTCCGAGGTCAGACAGAGTGAAGCTCCCTATACACCGTCCCATCCCACACTAGCGGGGTCAGATAGAGTGAAGCTCCCTCTACACTGTCCCATCCCACTCTACCGGGACAGACATAGTCAGGCTCTGCCTACACAGTCACATCACACACTACTGGAGTCAGGCACAGTGAGGCTTCTTCGACACCGTCCCATCAGACATTTCCAGAGATAGACACAATGAGGCTCCCTCTATATGTTAACATCCCACACCACTGGGGTCAGACATAGTGAGGCTCCCTCTACTCCAGCCCACCCCACACTACCGGGGTCAGACATAGAGTGAGACTCCCTCTGCCCCAGCCCATCACACACTACCAGAGTCGGACACAGTGAGACTCCTTCAACACCATCCCATCACACAGGATCAGGGACAAACAGTGTGGCTCCCAATACACCATCCTATCAGACACTTCCGGACACAATAGGGTTCCCTCTGTAGCTTAACATCACACGCTACCAGAGTGAGACACAATGAGGCTCACTCTACGCCGTCCCATCACACATGACCGGAGTCAGATACCGTGAGGCTCCCTCTACACTGTCCTATCATAAACTACCAGGGTCAGACACCTTGAGTCTCTACACTGTCACATCACACACTTCCAGGGTCAGACACAGTGAGGCTTCCTCTACATCATCCCATCACAAACTAATGGGATTGGACACAGTGAGGCTCCCTCTACACAGTCCTATCAAAGACTACACGCGTCAGACACAGAGTGGCTCCCTCTACACGGACCCATCACTCACTACCTTTTTTTTATACAAAATAACTTTATTACAAATTCAGTGCTATATATACAAACCGGTGACTAACACAGTTACCACAATACACATTAAACTAAAATGTTTCCACCTCTGTCAATGATGGCAATAACCCCCACAGAGCCCAACGGTCCCGGAACGCCTCTATGGTCGACGTGGACAGCGCACATTCCTTCTCAATATTTACTGTCAGGTACCAAGAACAGTGAAGCTCCCTCTACAGCCTCCTGTCAGACAATTGAGGCTCCCTATACACCGTCCCATCACACAATACCGTGGTCAGATACCTTGACACTTTCTCTACACTGTCCGATCACACATTTCTGGCGTCAGACACAGTAGGGCTCCCTCTACACCGTCCCATCATATACTACCGGGATCAGACGCAGTAAGGCTGCTTCTGTACCACCCCATCACACACTACTGGGGTCAGAAACAGTGAGGTTCCCTCTACACCATCCCATCACACACTTCCGGAGTCAGACACAGAGAGGCTCCCTCTGTACCGTCCCATCACGCACTACTGGAGTCGGACACAGTGAGGTTCCTTCTACACCGTTCTATCATACTATGGGGTTTAGACACCTTGAGGTTCTCTCTACACAGATCCATCACACACTTCATCAGTCAGGCACAGAGAGGCTCCCTCTACACTGTCCCATCACATGGTACTGTGGATAAACAGAGTGAGGCTCGCTCTACACGGACCCACCACAGTGAGGCTCCCTCTGCATTGTTCCATCACACTCTTCCAGAGTCAGACACTGTGAGGCTCCCTCTGCATTGTTCCATCACACCCTTCCAGAGTCAGACTCTGTGAGGCTCCCTCTGCATTGTTCCATCACACTCTACCGGAGTCAGACTCTTGAGGCTCCCTCTACATTGTTCCATCACACTCTTCCGGAGTCAGACTCTGTGAGGCTCCCTCTGCATTGTTCCATCACACTCTTCCGGAATCAGACTCTGTGAGGCTCCCTATACACCATCACATCAGCCACTACCAGGGCGAGACACAATGAGGCTCCTTCTACACCGTCCCATAACACACTCTACACACTCTAATCACACCGTACAGTTGACAGACAGATTCAGGCTCCCACTACACCATCCCATCACACACGATCAAGGACAGACAATGTGGCTCCTATACACTGCCTCATCACAGACGTCCAGAGTCAGAGACATTGAGACTGCTTGTACACCATCCCATCACAGACGACCAGGGTTAGGCGCAGCCAGGCTCCCTATACACTATTCCGTCGCACACTTTTGGGTTCAAAGTCATGAGGCTCACTCTATACTTTTCCGTCACACGCTATTGGAGTCAGACACAGAGGTTCCCTCTACACCATTTCATCATACACTACACGCATCAGAAACAGTGAGGCTCCCTCTACACGGTCCCATCACACACGACAGGCGTCGGGCACCATAAGTCTGTCACTGCACCATCCCACAGCATAGTGCCGGGGTCAGACACTTTGAGGCTCTCTCAGCACCGTCCCATCACACACTTCAGGGTCAGAGACAGTGAGGCTCCATCAAAACCGTCCCATCACTCACTTCCTACATCAGGCACAGGGAGGCACTCTCCACATCGTCCCATCACATGCTACCAGAGTTATACGCTGAGACTCCCTCTACTCAATAACAGCACACACGATCGTGGACAGATGTTGTAGCTCCTATACACCGTCCCATCACTCATTTCCTACGTCAGGCACAGGGAGGCACCCTCCGCATCGTCCCATCACATGCTACCAGTCTCTACTGCCTCTACACAGTCCCATCACACACTTCTGGAGTCAGCTCCCTCTGCACCAGCACATCACAAACTACCGGGTTCCGACACCTTGAGGCCCTCTCTACACCATCCCATCACACACATCCAGAGTCAGAGACAGTGAGGCTCACTCTACACCATCCCATCACAGACGGCTGGGATTGGACATAGTGAGGCTTCCTATACACCGTCCCATCACACACTTTTGGGTTCAGAGACATGAGGCTCCCTCTAAACCATTCCGTCACACACTACCGGAGTCAGACACAGAGAGGTTCCCTCTACACCGTCCTATCATACGCTCACACGTCAGCAACAGTGAATTTTCCTCTACACTGTCCCATCCCAAACTACCAGGGTCAGACTCGGTGAGGCTGCCTCTATACCATCCCATCGCAGACTTCCAGATTCGGAAATAGAGCAGCTCCCTCTACACTGTTCCTTCACACTTCTTGGGTCAGACACAGTGAGGCTTCCTCTGCACCATCCCATGACATGACTGGGGTCAGACTCCCTCCACATCGTCACATCACACATAGCAGGGTCAGAAACAGTGTGGCTCTCTCTGTACCATCCCATCACAGACGACCAGGGTTAGACACACTGATGCTCCCTATACACTGTCCCATCACTCACTTCTGGGTTCAGAGACATGAGGCTTACTCTATACTGTATCGTCACACACTACTGGAGTCAGACATGGTGAGGCACCCTCTACACCGTTCCATCATACACTACACGTGTCAGGAACAGTGAGGTTCCCTGTACACGGTCCCATCACACACTACCAGGGTCAGGCACGGTGAGATTCCCTTTACAATCATGCATCAGACACAGTGAGACTCCTTCTATACCGTCCCATTAAATACTTCCAGAGTCAGACACATTGAGGCTCCCTCTACACCGTCCCTTCACATGCTACTGGAGTCAGACACAGTAGGCTCCCCCTACACCAGTGGTCCTCAACCACCGGCCCGCAATCATGTGCTACCAGGCCGCGAGGAAACGATATGAGTCAGCTGCACCTTTCCTCATTCCCTCTCACGCACCCCCCCCACCGTCGGCTGGTCCACAAGAATATTGTCAATATTAAACCAGTCCGCGGTGCAAAAAAGGTTGGGGACCCCTGCTCTACACTGTCCCATCACAGACTAATGGGGTCAGACACAGTAGGGTTCCAGACTTACAGGGTCAGGCACATTGAGGCTCCCTCCACATCGTCACATCACACACTTCCGGAGTCAGAGAAAGTGAGGTTTCCAATACACCATCCCTTTGCATGCTACTGGGGTCAGGCACATGAGGGCCGTTGTACACCATTGCATCACAGATTACTGGGGTCAGACACATTGAGACACACTCTACACCATCTCATCACACACTTCCCGAGTCAGACACAGTGAGCCTCCCTCCACACCGTCCTATCACACACTACCAGGGTGAGACACAGTGAGGCTCACTCTACACTGTTGGTCACACACTACTGGGGTCAGACAGAGTGAGGCTCCCTTCACACCGTCCCATCCCACAATACCTGGGTCAGACAGAGTGAAGCTCCCTCCACACTGTCCCATCCCACACTACTGGGGTCAGGCTCCGCCTACACGGTCACATCGCACACAACCGTGTCAGACACAGTTAGGCTTCCTCAACACTGTCCCATCACGCATGATCAGGGACAGACAAGGTGGCTCCCAATACACCATCCCATCAGACATTTCCAGAGACAGACACAGTGAGGCTCCCTCTACACCTTAACATCCGACACTATTGGGGTCAGACAGAGTGAGGCTCCCTCTACACCATCCCGTCACACACTACCGGGTCAGACGTGGAGTAAGACTCCCTCTACACCAGCCCATCACGCACTACCGGATTCAGACACAGTGAGGCTCCCTTTACACTGTCCCATCACGCACTACTGGGTCAGACATGGAGTGAGACTCCCTCTACACCAGCCCATCACGCACTACCGGATTCAGACACAGTGAGGCTCCCTCTACACTGTCCCATCACGCACTACTGGCATCAGACAGAGTGAGGCTCCACTGCACTGTCCTGTCACACACTTCAGGGTCAGAGACAGTGAGGCTCCATCAAAACCATCCCATCACTCACTTCCTACGTCAGGCACAGTGAGGCACTCTCCACATTGTGCCATCACATGCTACTGGGGTTAAACACTTAAACCCTCTACACCGACCTATCCCACAGTACCAGGGTCAGACACAGTGAGGCTCCCTCTGCACCATCCCATCAGTAACTACCTGAGTTAGACACCTAAAGGCTCTCTCAACACTGTCCCATCACACACTTCGGGGTCAGAGACAGTGAGGCTCCATCTACCCCATCCCCTCACTTGTTTCCTCAGCCAGGCACTCTCCACATCATCCCATCACACGCTACCAGGGTTATACACTGAGGCTCCGTCTACAGCGTCCCATCACTCAGTTCTAGAGTGAGGCACATTGAGGCTCCCTCCACATTGTACCATAACACACTTCTGGGTCAGATAAAGTGAGACCCTAATACACCATCCCTTCGCACATTACTGGGCTCAGACATATGAGGGTCACTCTACACCTTTCCGTCACACACTTCCTTAGTCAAACAGAGTGAGACTCCCAGTACACCGTCCCATCACACACTTCAGGTTCAGATACAGTGAGGCTCCCTCTACACTGTCCCATCACAAACTTTCACTCGGGCATAGTGAGGCTCCTTTAATACCGTTGCATCACACACTACTAGGCTGAGTCACAGTGAGGCTCTCTCTACACCATCCCAGCACACACGATCGCGGACAGACAGTATGTCTCCCTGTACACCAACACATCAGACACTTCCAGAGTCAGACACAGTGAGGCTCCCTCTATACCGTCCCATCACACAATACCGGGGTGAGACACACTGAAGCACACTCTACACCGTCCCATCACACACTTCTGGAGTCAGATACTGTGAGGCTCCCTCTACACCAGCCCTTCACAGACTACCGAGTTCAGAGACAGTGAGGCTCCATCTAAACCATCCCATCACTCACTTCCTACATCAGGCACAGTGAGGCACCCTCCACATCGTCCCATTACATGCTACCAAGGTTATTGACTGAGGCTCCCTCTACACCATAACATCACACACGATCGTGGACAGACATTGTAGCTCCTGTACACCATCCCATCACTCATTTCCTGAGTCAGGCACCTTCCACATCATCCCATCACATGCTAGCAGGATTATACACTGAGGCTCCGTCTACACCGTACCTTCACATTGGAACGGGGACAGACACTGTGGCTGCTGTACACCATCCCATCGCACTCTTCGGTTCGGACACAGTGAGAGTGCCTCTACAAAGTCCCATCACGCATTTCTGGAGTCAGATACTGTGAGCTCCCATCACACACTTCCAGGGTCAGACACAATAAAGATCCCTCTACACCGTCCCATCATACATTACCAGCATCAGACACGGTGAAGCTCCCTCTGCACCGTCCCATCACACACTGCTGGAGTCAGCTACTGTGAGCTCCCATCACACACTTCTGGGGTCAGACACAATAAAGATCCCTCTACACCGTCCCATCATACATTACCAGCATCAGACACGGTGAAGCTCCCTCTGCACCGTTCCATCACACACTGCTGGAGTCAGCTACTGTGAGCTCCCATCACACACTTCCGGGGTCAGACACAGTGAGGCTCCCGCTACACGATCCCATCGCACACGATCTGGGACAGACAGTGTGGCTCCCTATATACCGTCCCATCACACGCGATCAGGGACGGACAGTGTGACTCCCTATACACCCTCCCATCAGACACTTCCAGGGTCAGACACAGTGAGGATCCCCCTACTCCGTCCCATCACTCACTTCCGGGGTCATAGACAGTGAGGCTCCTTCTACATTGTCACATCACACACTACCAGAGTCAGACTTATTGAGGCTACCTCTACACCGTCCCTTCACACTACCGGAGTCAGACACAGGCTCCCTGTGCACCATCCCATCACACTACCGGGATCAGACACATTGAGGCTCCCTCTACGCTGTCCCATCAAACACTTTAGGAGTCAAACACAGTGGGGTTCCCTATATGCTGTCCCATCACTGACTAATGGGTTCGGACACAGTGAGGCTCCTACACAGTCCCATCAAACACTACCCGCGTCAGACACAGAGTAACTCCCTCTACATGGTCCCATCACTCATTACCGAGTTCAGGAACAGTGAGGCTTCCTTTACAGCCTCCCACCAGACACTAGCAGGGTCAGCCACATTGATGCTCCCTCTACACTGTCCCATCACACAGTACTGTGGTCAGACACTTTGAGGCCTTCTCTACACCGTCTGATCACACACTTCCAGAGTCAGACACAGTGAGGCTCCCTCTACACCGTCCCATCACTACCGGAATCAGACACAGTGAGCCTCCGTCTACACCGTCCCATCAGTCACTTATGGAGTTAGGCACATTGAGGCTCCCTCCACATCGTATCTTCATGTAGTTCCAGTGTCAGACGGAGTGAGACTCTTAATACTTCATCCCTTCACACACTACTGGGGTCAGACACGTGAGGGTCACTCTACACCTTTCTGTCACACACTTCCTTAGTCAGGCAGAATGAGACTGAGACTCCCTCTACACCGTCCCATCACACACTACCGTGATCAAACAGCTTGAGACTCCCTCTACACTGTGGCATCGCACACTACTGGGATTAAACATAGTGAGGCTCCCTCTACACCGTCCCATCTCTCACTTCTGGAGTCAGATACAGTGAGAATCCCTCTACACCATCCCATCAGAAACTACCTGTGCCAGACACCTAGAAGCTCTCACTGCACTGTCCAATCACAGACTACCGGGGTCAGACACCTTGAGGCTCCCTCTACACCATCCCATCTCACATTTCTGTGTTCAGAGACATGAGGCTCACTCTATACCGTTCCGTCACACACTACTGGAGTCAGACACAGGCTCCAGCAACAGTGTCCCATCATACACTACATGCGTCAGAAACTGTGGGTTTCCCTCTACACAGTCCCATCACACACTACTTGGTTCAGGCTCCCTCTATACCATCCAATCCCAAACTACTGGTGTCAGACTTGGTGAGGCACCCTCTACAACATCCCATCACGAACTTCAGGTTCAGAGACAGTGAGGCTCCCTCTACACCATCCCATCACTCACTTCCGGAGTCAGACACAGTGAGAATCCCTCTACACCATCCCATCTCACACAATCGGGGACAGACAATGGGGCTCCCTATACACCATCCCATCAGACACAGTGAGGCTCCCTCTACACTGTACCGTCACACAATTCGAGTTCAGACCAAGTGAGACTGCCTCTGCACAGTCCCATCTCACACTTCTGGAGTCAGATACTGTGAGGCTTCCTCTACACCAGCACATCAGAGACTATCGAGTTCTGACACCTTGAGGCCCTCTCTACGCCATCCCATCACACACATCCAGAGTCAGAGACAGTGAGGCTCACTCTACACCATCCCATCACAGACGGCTGGGATTGGACATAATGAGGCTCCCGATACACCATCCCATCGCACACTTTTGGGTTCAGAGACATGAGGCTCCCTCTAAACCGTTCCGTCACACACTACCGGAGTCAGACACAGAGAGGTTCCCTCTACACTGTCCCATCATACACTACATGCATCAGACTCATCGAGGCTGCCTCTACACCATCCCATCACAGACTACCGGGGTTAAACACAGTGAGGCTCCCTGTACACCGTCCCATCACAAACATCTGGGTTCAGAGAGATGAGGCTCACTCTATACTGTTCCGTTACACGCTACTGGTCAGACACAGTGAGGCTCCTTCTACAGACTCCCATCAGACACATTGAGGCTCCCCCTACACAGTCCCATCACAGACTACCGGGGTTAGCCACAGTGAGGTTCCCTGTACACTGTCCCATCATAGACTTCCAGAGTCAGACACAATGAGGCTTCCTCTATACCGTTCCATCACACAATTCGGGAGTCAGACACAGTAAAGCTGCCTCTACATTGTCCCATCACAGACTTGTAGATTCGGAAATAGAGTGGCTCCCTCTACACTGTTCCTTCACACTTCTTGGGTCAGGCATTTTAAGTCTCCTTCCACATCGTCACATCACACACTGCCAGGGTCAGAAACAGTGTGGCTCTCTTTGTACCATCCCATCACAGATGACCAGGGTTAGACAGTGAAGCTCCCTATACACTCTCCCATCACTCACTTTTGGGTTCAGAGATATGAGGCTCACTCTGTACCGTTCAGTCACACACTACTGGAGTCAGACATGGTGAGGCACCCGCTACACCGTCCCATCATACACTACACACGTCAGAAACAGTGAGGTTCCCTCTACACAGTCCCTTCACACACTACCAGGGTCAGGCACAGTGAGGTTCACTTTACAATCTTCTATCAGACACAGTGAGACTCCTTGGATACCGTCCCATCAAATACTTCCAGAGTCAGACACACTGAGGCTCCCTCTACACTGTCCCTTCACATGATACTGGATCCTCTCCACACCATCCCATCACAAACTACCGGGTTAAACACAGTGAGGCTCCGTCTACACCATCCCATCCCAAACCACCACAGTCAGGCTCAGTAAGGCTCCCTCTACACTGTCCCATCACACACTACGAGAATCAGACACAGTGGGGCTCCTTCTACACTGTCTGATCATAAACTACTGTGATCAGACATTGAAGCTCCCTCTACGCCGTCACTTCACACTTTCGGGGTCAGACACATTCAGGCTCCCTCTACGATGTCCGATCGAACACTTCTGAAGTCAGACACAGTGAGGCTCCCTCTATAGCATCCCATCACTCACTTCCGGAGTCAGGCACAGTAAGGCCCCCTCTACACCGTCCCATCACACACTACCAGAGTCAGACACAGTGAGGCTCCCTCTACACCGTCCCATCATAAACTTCTGCGGTCATTCACAGTGAGGCTCCCTCTACACTGTCCCATCAAGTACTACTGGGGTCAGACACTGTGAGGCTTCCTCTGCACCGTTCCATCACAGACAGAGCTAGATACCATGGGACTCCCTCTACACGGTCCCATCAAGTACTACTGGGGTCAGACACTGTGAGGCTTCCTCTGCACTGTTCCATCACACACAGAGCTAGATACCATGGGACTCCCTCTACACTGTCCCATCACAAACTACCGGGGTCAAACACCTTAAGGCTCTCTGTACACAGTCCCCTCACACACTTTCCGGATCAGAGACTGCAAGGCTCCCTCTATACCGTCCTGTCACTCAGTTCCAGAGTCAGGCACAGTGAGGCTCCCTCCACATCATTCCATCTCACACAACAACCGGGGTCAGACACAATGAGACATGCTGTACACCATCCCGTCACTCACCACTGGGGTCAACACATTGAGGCTCTCTCTGCACCATCCCACCGCACACTACAGGGGTCAGACATAGTGTGGCACTCTCTACGCCGTCCCATCATACACATCCAGAGTCGGACACAGTCTGACTCCCTCTACACCATCCTTTCACGCTACCGGAGTCAGACATGGTGAGACTCCCTCTCCACTGTCCCATCACACACTACCGGGGTGAGACACAGTGAGTCTCCTTCTATACCAGGGGTGGCCAACTTTTTACATTCCATGCATCAATTTTTTCACACACGAGTTCAGGTGTGATTTTTTTCACGCACGAGTTTTATATTAACATATTTTTACAAGAATTGAATGGGGGTACAAGAGTTGTATGGCGCATCTGAACTCGAGCGTGAAAAAATTGATGCATGGAATGTAAAAGGTTGGCCACCCCTGTTCTATACCATCCCATCACACTGTGCCGGAGTCAGACACGGTGAGGCTCCCTGTACACCGTCCCTTCGCACACTACTGGAGTCAGAACATGAGGGTCACTCTACATCTTTCTGTCACATAGTTCCTGAGTCAGACATAGTGAGGATACCTCCACATCACACACTTTCAGGGTCAGATACAGTGAGGCTCCCTCTACACTGTCCCACCACAGATGACTAGTGTCAGACACAGTGAGACACCCTCTACACTGTCCCATCACACAAGGGGTGAGACACAGTGAAGCTCCCTCCAGAATGTCCCATCAAGCATGACTGGGGTTAAACACAGTTAGGCTCCCGCTACGCTGACACTTCCAGGGGAGACACAGTGAAATACTCTCCACACTGTCCCATCACACACTACCGGAGTCAGTCACAGTGAGGCTCCCTCTGCACCGTCCTGAAATGCACTACCAGGGTCAGAGACAGTGTGGCTCCCTCAATATTGTCCCATCCACACTATTGGGTTGAGACACATTGAGGCTCCATCTAGACCCAGTCTTCGCACATGACCTGGGTCAGATACAGTGCTGCTCCCTGTACACCATTCCATCACGCACTACTGGGGTCAGACCCATAGAGGTTCCCTCTGCACCATCACATCACACACTAACAGAATCAGACACAAGTGAGGCTGCCTCTACACTATCCCATCTCAGACCACTGGAGACAGACACCTTGAGGTTCTCTGTACGCCGTCCCATCACAGACTCCCCAGATCAGAGGCAATGAGGCTCCCTCTACACGGTCCCATCACACACTACTAGGTTCAGACACTGAGGCTCCCTCTAGACCGTCCCATCTCAAACTACCGGGGTCAGACACCTTGAGGTTCTCTGTGCACCATCCCATCACAGACTCCCCAGAGATGATGAGGCTGCCTCTACACTGTCCCATCACACACTACTGGGTTCAGACACTTTGAGGTTCTCTTTGCACCATTCCATCACACACTTCTCAGGTCAGAGACAGTGAGGCTCCCTCTACACCGTACCATCGTATACTACCAGGGTCAGTCACAGTGGGGCTCCCTCTGAACTCTCCCGCCACACTGACAAAGTCAGACACCGTGAGGCTCCCTCTACACCATCCCATCAGACTATTGGGGTCAGACATGGTGAGGCTTGTCTACACCGTCCCATCACAGACTACCTGGGTCAGACACAGTGAGGCTCCGTATATGGCGAACCATCATAAACTACTGGTGTCGGGCACGAGGCTCTCTACACACTGTTCTGTCACACACTACCGGTGTCAGACACAGTTCGATCCCTCTACACCTTCACATCATAAACTACACGGTGACTCTCCCTCCACACCTTCCTGCCCATCCCTCCTCCCCTCCCTCCTTGCCTCATTTGCACTTCTCATACTGTCCCTCCATGCCTTAACAGGAAGCTGCCCATCCAGGAGTTCCACCTGAACAAGGTGCTGCAGGAGGCAGGGCTGACACAAGAGCAGGTGAGTGGGAGGGTGTGGGGATGTGGGGAAGCAGGGGATAGGTACAGGGAGGAGCGGGGCTATCGATGCATGACAGAGGGGGGTGGCAGAGGGAAGGGGTGGTGGGGTGGGGTGGGGCAGTGGAGAGCGATTTGGACATGGATACAGTCTGATCTGATGGGGAGGGGAGAGGTACAGGAAGTTGGGGGCAAGGGGGAATGCATAATGTGGTGCGGAGACATTGGAGAGAGAATGGTTGGACATAGACAGAAGGGGGGTAGGGTGTGTTCAAGGAAGAGCAAGGCAGGGGTGAGGTCTAGGTCCAGAAGAGGTTGGGGAAGAGGGGGCTTGGGTGCTAATGGGATGGGTGGCCGAGAGGGTTGTGGAGATGGGTGATATGGTTGTGGGAGTGGTGCTTTGTGACTGATATTCCTGCTCTGCTCCTTGTCCCTGCCAGTGTTGGGTGGGTGGGTGGTTCTGGGAGAACTGCAGTACCCGGAGTCTATGCCCTCTGACTGTGCCCCCCTCTCTTTTTTCCCTTCCAACCCGGCGCCACAGTTCGTCGACCTCTGCATACTCTTGGGCAGTGATTACTGTGAGAGCATCCGCGGGATCGGACCCAAACGAGCCATCGACCTGATCCGCCAGCACAAGAGCATCGAGGAAATTGTCAAGCACATAGACACGAGTGTGAGTGGAGGGTGGGGGAAGAGTGCCCCTGGTCAGCAGGACCCCCGAGGACAGCTCCACACAGGGGATCCCTGGTGCAGCTTCCCCTCTTTCAATGCATACAGTCCGGGATCCCCGTCTGGAATGTGGAGCATAAAACAGTACAGGCCCTTCAGCCCACTATGTTCTGCCAGCAGTTTAATCGACTTCCACATCAAAGTACATGTATTGTCGAACCTTGAGGTTTGTCTCCTTACAGGCAGCCACAGAACAAAAACCCGTAAAAAGAAACTGACGAACGCCTGATGTGCAGAGAGAGATAGAGATTTTTTAAAAACAAGTTGTGCAAACAATGAAAATAAGCAAATAGCATTTAGAATGAAAGGGAGTCCTCAGACACAAAGCATGGAACAAGCCGACAGCCTCAGCCGCAAGTCAGCACACAGCAATATATAGATTGTGGAGCCCGCAGACGTGAAGCCCAGAGCAGCCGGGACAAGCCCACAGCCTTGGCCTCATTCAGCAAAGATCAGTCTAACCCTTGCCTCCCACATATAGCTTTGATTTTTCTTCAATCCATGTGCCTATCTCTCTTAAATGTCCCTAATGTATCTGCCTCTACCATTACCCCAGGCAGTGCGTTCCTCACACCCACCACTCTGTTTTTTTCAATTAAAACTACCTCTGACATCTCCCCTCTATACTTTCCTCCAATTACCTTAAACGTCCTTTCGTATTAGCCATTTTCACCCTGGGAAATGGTTGCTGGCTATCCACTCTACCTATATCATCTTGTACACCGCTATCAAGCCAGTTCAAACTTTGCTCAGTCCCTCTCCCTGGTCTACACCCCATGGTGATCCTGCACACCTCTGTCAGACTTGAACAGATGATTGTATGGGCTCTAGACCTCACAATCTACCTCATTCTGATCTTGCGCATTATCATTTACATGCATCGCACTTTCTCGGTAGCTTTTACACTTCATTCTGCACTGTTTTATTGTTTAACCTTGTTCGACCTCCCTGCATTGCGTAATGAATTGATCTGTGTGAACAATATGCAAGACAGGCTTTCACTGTATTTTGGAGCATGTGACAGTGATATACCATTACCATCCTGTCCCAGCCCCGTTCCTGATCTGAGGAGAGATACTCCTCCGCATCTCCATCCACCCCCCCCCCCCAGCTCTGGGAACCAAATCCTTCAGATATTAGCAGTCCCTTCAGAGGTTCAGTCCCTGGCAGATGGAGTTTAAGCCAGCCAAATGTGAAGGTAGGTTAAATTTAAAGAGACGGTACGCTGTTAAGGGCAATACCCTTAACAGTGTTGATGAGCAGAGGGATCTGGCGGGTCCAAGATCATAGCTCCTGAAAGCGGCTACACACGGTGATGGGGTCGTTAAGAAGGCATATGGTATGCTTGCCTTTATGAGTCGAGGCACTGAGTTCAAAAGTCAGCAAGTTACGTCGTAGCTTTACAAAACTGTAGTTAGGCTGCATCTGGAATATTGAATACGATTCTGGTTGCCCCACTGTAGGAACCATGTCGAGGCTTTGCAGTAGGTGCCGAAGAAGGTTTGCCAGGATGCTGCCAGGATTAGAGGGCATTGGCTATAATGAGGAGGGGCAAACTTGGATTGCTTTCTATGGAGTCATGGAGACTGAGGGAAGAGCTGATGGAGGTTTATGAGAGGCATAGATAGAGTAGATAAACAACATCTTCTTCCCGTTTGAATTGTCTAATACCAGAGTGCATGCATTTAAGATGCAAGGGGGTGATTTCAAAGGAGATGTGTGTGTGTTTTTTTTTTACAGCGTAGTGGGTGCCTGGAGTGCTGGTGCAGACAATAATAGAGGTTCTTCAGAGAAGTTTAGATAAGCACATGAGTGTGAGGAAAATGGAATGATGTGGACATTGTGTAGGCAGAGGGGATTAGTTTAGTTGGCCATTTGATTGCAAATTGAATTGGTTCGCCACACCACTGTGGGTCGAAGAGCCTGTTCCTCTGCTGTACTGTAGTCCGTGATTCCCCATACACCCCCTCCCTCCCCCCATGGGAAAAGCAGCCTGTTGATTCCAGGATTTCGAGGGATCCTGGTGGGGAGGGGAGCAGCTAGGTAGGAAGCATTCTGTCTCAAACACCAACCCCGGCAGTGTTGTGCATGCACAGACCACCCTGTCTTTGAAAAAATATCCTCCCCCCCCCCCATACTTTCCTTCAATAACTTTAAAATGATGCCCCCTCATATTGGCTGTTGCCACCCTGAGAAAATGGCTCTAGCTGTCTACTCTGTCTGTGCATCACATAACCTTATCAAGTCACCTCTCATCCTTTACTCCAAAGAGAAAAGCCCTAGCTCACTCAACCTATCCTCATAAGACATGCTCTGTAATTCAGGCAGCATTCTGGCGAATCTCTGCACTCTCTAAATCTTCCAGTCTTCCCAATAATGAGGCGAGCAGAACTGAACACAATATTCCAAGTGCGGTCTAACCGCAGCTTTATAAAGCTGACATTACTTCATGACTCTTGAACTCATTTCCCTGACTAAAGAAGGCCAACACACATATGCCATCTTTCTGAATTACTCAAGTCCATCAGCCCCGTTGGCTCACTGGAGCTGTCTGTCCTGGGTCATTCTTTCAAGTTATCTCAGGTGTAGCCCATCTTGTCCTTCCTCTCCCAGAGATGATGTCTTTGGTGCTTTGTTGGGTGTTTCTATAGCACTGATATTTTTCCCAACCCTCCTCCTCTTGCAGCTGGGCCTGTCCATGGCAGAGATTAGCCCTTAACCACCGTATCAACTTCGTAGGATCTGGTGACATGGACCCCAAGATCCCTCTGTGGACATGGACCCCAAGGTCCCTCTGTTCCTCCACACTGCTAAGGATCCTGTATTCTTCCTTAAAGTTTAACCTTCCAAAGCGTGTTGTCGTTCCTTTTCGTGCCTTGTGGCCCATCGGGTGGCATTTTTACAATGCCAAGCTGCTAGCTGCTCAACCCAGCACGGATGGAAACCGTGCAAGGAACCTACCAGGTTTGAACCCTGGGCCATTCGCCTCAAAGTCCAGTGCTGATGCCACTAGGCCACTGGCTGGTTTCCAAAGTGTATCACTCACACTTTTCCAGGTTGAACTCCATCTGCCTGTTCTCAGCCCAGCTCTGCATCCTATCAATGTCCCATTGCGGCCTACAAGAACCTTCTACGCTATTGGAGTAAAATCAGGAGGAATGAACTGTTCTTGAACCTGGTAGTGCATAACTTCAGCTTTCTCCGGAGAAAACAATCCCAGCCTGTCCAGTCCCTCCCTGTATCTAATGTTCTCTGGCTCAGGCATCATGCCGGTGCTCTCCCAGTACTTCCACATCTTTGCTAAAGTGGAGTGAACAGTACTGGAGCTGCTGTTCTGAGTGGCAAGTCCCTCACAGGAACCTGAAGGGAGGGTGTCGGCAGATGGCCCCCACCCAACAGTTACTTCCTCACCCAGGACTCCAGACAGACTAACTTCCCACTTGCAGCAGGTCACTGGAGTGACAGTGGATGGGGGAGGGAAGAGTTTCCCTGGTGAAGTAACCAGCACGTTGGAGTGGCAATGGGGTGGTGGGGGGTTGTGGTTTGGAGAGGCTTTGTCGTGCAGGGGGGTGGGGGAGGTTCCAGGGGCCTCCTCCCAGCAGGACAGTGTGAGGCCATTCATCAAATCAACCACGTGCTTACAAAACCTAGTACAGCACAGGAAGAGGCCCTTCAGCTTGTGATGTCTGTGCCCTACATGATGCCAAATTCAACTAACTCCCTTCTGCCTGGATGTGATCTCTATCCCAAAATTCCCTAGTCATCCATGTGTTGATCTAACAACCTCTTAAATGCTGCTGTTGTCTCTGTCACCACAGTTCCCAAGATCTACCACTCATATACCTCTGTTACCACCATTTCAGGGGTCTACCAATCCTGAACCTCTCCTTTAAATTTCTCACATCTTTGCATTCCTAACCTGGAATGAAATACTGTCGACCGCATCTGCACCTCTCATCGTCTTGAAACTTGGTAAATACCAAAAGGTCTGATTGAGTGGACATGGATCAGATGTTTCCAGTAGCAGGAGAGTCTAGGATCCTGAGGCCTTCAGAACAGAAGGAGAATCCTTTAGAACAGACGAGGAAGAATTTCTTCAGCCATAAGATGGTGAATCTGTTACCACGGACGGTTGGCCAGGGCAAGACATTGGGTATGTTCGAAGCGGAGGTTGATAGGATCTTGATTAGTAATGGCATCAAAGGTTACAGGGAGAATGGGGCTGAGAAGGAAAATAAATCAACCATGATCGAATGGTGGAGCAGATTCAATGGGCTGAATGGTCTAACTCTGCCCTTGTGTCTTATGGCCTTCAATACGATAATCCTATGCAAACCAATCACATAGCCCTAAGACCTATGAGTCAACACTTCCCTCTGAAACTGGATCCTTGACTTGTCAGGGTCACGGGGAACATTATAAGACATAAGAGCAGAATTAGGCCATTCAGCCCATCAGGTCTGCTCCTCCATTGGAGCATGGTTGGTTAATTTTCCTTCTCAACATTCTCCTGCGTTCTCCCTGCAGCCTGAACCTCTGCTTCAAATATACCCAGTGGCTTGTTCTCCACAGCTGTCTGTGCAACAGCAGGAGAATGGGGTTAAAAAAAAAAGCACCCATGATTGATGGAGCAGTCTCACTGGGCCGGGTTCTGCTCCTGTATCATTTGGTCTTATGAACTCTTCCCCTTAGCCTCTAACCTGAAACACCTAGCCTCTGGTTTTAGACATTTTCACTCCAGCAGTAAGATTCTGTCTACTTTGTCTATGCCTCTCATAATAATTTTAAAAAAAACGCTGTCAGCTTTTCCCTCAGCCCCCACCAGTCTAGAGAAAACAACTCGGCTTTGCCCAACCTTTCCTTATAGGTCACGCTCAGTAACCCAGGCAGCATCCTGAATAACATCTGCAAACCGTCCACCTTCTTCCTATTGTGGGCTGACCAGAGCTGTGCAATGCTCCACATGCCATTTAACCAGAAAATTTTTAGAGCTGCAATGTAACTTCCCAACTCTTGATCTCAGTGCCTCGACTCATGAAGACAAGCATACTGTATCCCTTATCCGCTTTACCATTGTGTGTGTCTCTGTGACCTTATGTGAGTTTGCACACACATGTGTGTTAATGTTAGTGTAAGTTATGAACTTATCAGTTTCCCTCTAGAGAAAGCAACCCAAGTTTGTCTAACCTTTCCTTGTAGCTAATATCTTCAAATCCACATATATATAGGCATCCGTTAGTCTCATGAGGCCATGGATTTGCGCCTCGGAAGGCTTCCAGGGCGCAGGTTGTATGGAAGACCAGCAGTTGCCCATGCTGCAAGTCTCTCCTCTCCACGACACCGATATTGTCCAAGGGAAGGGCATTACAGCTTGGCACCGGTGTTGTCGCAGAGCAATGTGTGGTTAAGTGTCTTGCTCAAGGACACACATGCTGCCTCAGCCAAGGCTCGAACTAGTGACCTTCAAATCACTAGACGAACGCTATAGCTGCTTGGCCACGCGCCAACGCTAATCCACATAACACCCTGCTAAACCTCTTTGGCATCCTCTCCAAATCCACCCCACCCCACCCTATCTGTAACAGGGTGACCAGACCTGCACACACCATCTCAGGTGCAGACTCACCAGAATTTTAAATGATTGCACTGTGACTTTGTACTCAGTGCCCTGTTCAATCCTGCACTGATTCCATTCCATTCTCTCCGCGTTCCCATCGACATATTTCCCGCAGATTCCACCCCCCGCCCACACACTGGAGAAAATTTACAGTGGCCTGCTTCCCCACCCACCCACATGCTTTTGGGATGTAGGAGAGGACCAGAGCACCCGGGGGAAACTGATGGGAGTCGATGGAGAATGAGCAAACTCCGCAGCGACAGTGTCGTGCTGGGCAAGGGTGGTGGAGGTGGAGAGGGTCAGATGGGCCCTGGGCTGACTCTGGCCTCCCTGCCCTGCAGAAATACACACTCCCTGAGGACTGGATGTACAAGGAGGCCCGGCAGCTCTTCCTGGAGCCAGAGGTGGTGCAGGCCGAGTCGGTGGAGCTGAAGTGGACGGAACCGGATGAGGAGCAGCTGGTGGCCTTCATGTGTGGGGAGAAACAGTTCAGGTGGGTGGAGAAGTAGTCACACCTGGGGTTATGTAAATATCGTATCCCTCCCCTACTTCCCTCATCTGTCCCTAACCTGGCACACTATTCCCCTGCTGGGTCCCCTCCCTCGTCTTTGTGGTAGTGAGTTACCGGGGGGTTTCCAGTGAGCCACGATGTCTGACTGTCCCACCCCTCTGTTTCTCTGTGCCATTAGTGAGGATCGAATCAGGAGTGGGGCCAAGAAGCTGCAGAAGAGTCGTCAGGGCAGCACCCAAGGGCGACTGGATGACTTCTTCAAGGTCACCGGGACCCTGACCTCCGGGAAACGCAAGGTGGGTGGCGTTTGGGACAGAGTCCTTCTGTCACTGTGTGTGGGGTGGGGGGAAAGTGGGAATGACAGCTTATGTGAGTCTGACTCATCGAATGTGGGGATGGGGTGACTGAGAGTCTGATTGTAACTGGGTGTGGAGCAGGAGGTGCAGCGGGAGTCTGACTCACTGGGTGTAGGGGGAAGGGACGATGGTGTAAGGGGGTGGGTTGATGTGGGCAAGAGAGTCTGACTGGGCGGGAACTGTGTGTGACAGGAGAGGGATGGCAGTCCGAGGGAGTTTCACTGTGGGTGATGGGGCTAGGGGGTCTGACTGTAGGTGGGAAGGAGTTGCTGGGGCAGGGGAGTTGCTCTGTGAGGATAGGGTTGTGCCCTCACTGTTCTTGGCTCTGATGATTCCATCACTTCCCACCCCCAAGGAGCCGGAGCCCAAAGGATCCGCCAAGAAGAAATCGAAGTCAGCCTCCAGCTGGAAGATGGGCAAGTGAGCTCAGCTGGGGAGTGTCAGACTGGGGAGATCAGCCCCAGGGGTGGGGCGGCCGTCTGAGGAGCATTTGCCGGATTGTTGGCGGTGTCGCATCTTCAGCCATCTCAACCCCCCTCCCCACCCCCCCATCCACTCCAGTGATCCTTGCCCAGTTTCTGCTTGTGTGTGCTCCCCCACCCTGTTCCCACCTCAACACGTCGGTGGGAGGAGGCGTCAGTATCAGCGGAGGCTGGACTGTTCAGGAACAGACTGTTGAACTCGTCATCGTTTTTTTTTAAATATCATTCATGCTTTAAATAAAATGTCCTGCAAGGATGCCTCTCGGTTTGCTGACTCGCCCTCCCTTCTCTCTAACCTCTCCCCCAACTATCTGATCTTTCTTCTAACAATACGTCCTCCCAATTATCAGTCCAGTAAGCCCCAGATCTGCTTCCAGTGTATCATTGTTCTTCTGTAAAGAAAGAGATGGATACTGTCCTCGAAACTCCAGTTGCAGTCCCTACGTTTGAAGGTATGAACATTGATTACTCAAATTTCAGTCACCACTCCCCTCTTTCTCTCCCCCCCATTTTTTGTTTTCCTCATTCTTGTGACCCTCTTACCCCTTCTCCACTGCCCATCATCTCTGCACCCCTTCCACCTCTACATACTGACCCTCCCCTACTCAAAAGTGGCAATTTAAGGCTGATTTATACTTGTGCGTCAACTCGACACCGTACATATGGCGTCCCCGCAAACCCTACACCGTAGCCTGACGCGCACCTCTCACAAAATGTAACTAACTGTGGTTGGTCCTCTTGGTAGCATTGCATTTCCTCCTACGCTGCAATAGCTTCCCATTGGGCGACTGAAGGGCGGGGAAGGAACTCTGGCTGCAATGCTTTCCATAAAGCTTTACAGACCTCCGAAGTTATGGAGGACGCGTTTCGCTTTTATGAAAAAAGACGCTCGCTTTAAACTTGTTCACCCTGAGAAAGACTATTACCGTGACCATGAAGCCTTGCGCAGGCAGGTGTGTGCACATGCGCGACGTGCCCGAATTGCAGAGCAACGTGGACACCAGCGCACAAGTGTAAATGCTCACAACGCGCGTAGGCCACTTGCGTAGGTTACAGCGTCGAGTTGACGCACAAGTATAAATCAGCCTTCACAGTGGCTGGTTAACCCACCAGCCTGTACCCCCGGGATGTGGGACTGGGCCACTTGTGGGAATTGCACGTGGTTAACGTGCAAACTCTGCACACACAGAGCAGCAGTGTTCGGCATTGAACTCAGTTCTGTGAAGCTGAGGCAGCATGCTGTTGACCTTGACCTCATCACTGGAGCTGGTTTATTACCGTCACATGCACTGAGGCGCGTTGAAAAGCTTGTTCTGCATACTTTTCAAACAGATCAAATCATTCTGCGGTGCATTGAAGGCAAAACTCAGAATACAGAATGAAGTGTAACAGTTACAGAGAAAGTGCAGTGCAGATAGACAATAAGGTGCAAGATCATATCGAGCTAGATTGTAAGGTTAAGAGTCCATCTTATCAGACAAGGAAACTATTCAATAATCTCATGACAATGGTGTAGAAGCCTTTGTATCTTCAGCCTGATGCAGGGTGGGGGGAGTAGAGAATATTTGGGGTGGGTGGGGTCTTAAGTTGGCTGCTTCACTGAGGCAGCAGCGAGAAGTGTAGACAGAGTCCACAGAGGGAGGGCTGGATGCCATGATGTGCTGAGCTGTGCCCACAACTCTCTGCAGTTTCTTACGGCCGTGGCCAGAGTAGGTGCCGTTCCGAGCTATGATGCATTCAGATAGGATGGCTTTTGTGATGCATGGTGAAGGTTGACGGGAAGATGCCAGATTTCTGTATCCTAGGGAATTAGAAGCATTGGTGAGGTTTCTTGGCTCTGGCATCTACATAGTTGTCTCAACCTCAGCACCATTGTAGTAGACCGGAGAGTGTGCACCCTCTACCCCCACCCCCCACTCCCACTCCCGAAGTGAATGACCAGCTCTTTTGCTGACATTAAGGAAAAGGTTGTCGTGACACTAAACTCTCTATCTCATTGCTATACACTTGGCTCATCGTTATTTGAGATACAGCCCACTGCCGTGGTTTCATCTGCAAAGAGAAAAATCTTATTTTGATTCCCTGACAAAGGGTTCCAAAGTGTTGACTGCACTCCTATCCGCAGCCCCACTGCCTGACCTGCTGAGTGTTGACTGCACTTCTTGTTTTTGTCTTGGAATTCCACAGATTCACTGGCTTCTGAATAAAGGAATTCCTCTTCATCTCTGTTCTAAAGGGACGTCCTGAGGATGTGGCCTATGGTCCTAGACTCTCCCACTACTGGAAATATCCTCTCCATGTCCACTCTCTGCAGGCCTTTCAGTATTAGGTAGGTTTCAATGATATCCCCTCATTCTTCTAAACTCCAGTGAGTACAGGCTCAGAGCCATCTAACTCTCTATTGTCAGTGTTTTCATTCCCAGTGTTATGCTGGTAAACATCTGGACCCTCCCTAATGCCGGCACATCCTTTTTTAGATATGGGGCCCAGATGGGCTGAAGGGCCTGTTTCTGTGCTGTGCTATGCTATAACTAATACTGCCGATGTGGCCTGACTAATGCTTTATAAAACCTCAGCATGATACCCTTGTTTTAATATTCTCGGCTCTTGAAATGGAAGCTAACTTTGTTTTTGCCTTCCTTACTACTAACTCAACCTGCAAGTTAACCTTGAGGGAATTCTGCACTCTCAAGTCCCTTTGCACTTAATATTTCCGACTTTTCTCCCCATTGAGAAAATAGTCAACCTGTTTATTCCTTCTCCCAAAGTGCAAATCCCTGCTTCCTCAACACTACCTGCCGCTCCGCCTCTCATTGTATCATCCACAAACTTGGCGAGAAAGCCATCAGTTCCGTCTTCCAGATCGTTCACCTATAATGAGCCTGCAGCTATAGTAGAGGCAGCAGATGCCAGCCCTGATATCCCAGCTCTTTCCATGTGGTGACAAACCGACAGGAGCGCAGTTTCACCAGCTAGGACATGGCAGCTTGTCGATCGGTACCTCCGGGCGGAAGTTACAGAACCGGCGGCAGCAAAACAAAAAATAACCCGCATCCACCAAAGATGATTTTTCCCAAGGTGTCTGTCTCGGGCTGTTCGGGCCGCCAGAGGCAAACCCCCCTGCAGCAGGCGGGGATAGCGAAGACAAAAGGACAACGAATGTCTCGATCTAGGCCGGGATTGAGGTTTGGATGCATCCCGGAAGGAGGCAGAAAGCGCTGGGCTCGGACAGACAAGAAGCAAAATCCAGGTTCCTGCGAGGCAGCTGGGACGGAGGAGACATTAGTTCATACTGGAACTGAAAAGGAGAAGTTAGAATGGGGATTGCCCGTAAAAAAGAAGTCTGGATTTGTTTGCGTAAGGACCACTGGGAATGGGAAGTGGTCGAGTTCGACTATGAAACATGGCGAGGGAGCGGTACGGGGGGTGTTCGAGGATTCGTGGCCTTCAGGTTGAGAAATCACGTTGGTCGGGAGGCGGCTGGGTTGCTGTCGTGACAGGCGCATACCTGCTCTATCCTCAGCCCCCGGTGGCTGGCCTGAGCCGCCCCAGCTCATGAATGTGAGGAGAAATGAGTCAGATGAATCAGGAACGGGGCTTGAATTCTACTCCGCTGACTGGAATCGGGCTTCCATCTTGCACAAGAGGCTTTAAGATTCATAGGGAGTTTCCTGGCCAAGACTAGACAGCTGGGGGGTGGGGAAGTGTCAGATATTTCTCTTCCTCTCTTTTCGAAATCTGAAACACCCTGGCCAGTGTGTGTGTGTGGAAAATCTCGAGGCTTACTGTGTATGTGTGTCTACCGGTCGGCGTCGAAGTACGTGTATGTCACCTTGAGCTTCATTTTCTTGCAGGCATAATAGGTGTGCGGCAGAAGACTAACTGTGCAAATAAATAAGTAATACTGAGAGCATGGATTGTAGAGTCCTTGAAAGTGAGTTTAGGTGTGGAATCTGTTCACAGTTAAGCGTGTGGGGTTATGCACGCTGGTGGGACCCAAGGCTCTCTACCTCCCGCCCGAAGGTGGAAGCGAAAAGAGATGGTCTGAATGGTGGATACTGCTTTCCTGGGACAGCAGTCCTTGTAAAAGTGCTCAGTGCCGGGGAGGGTTTGGCTGTGATGGACTGGGCTGTAACCGCCTCTTTCTGTGGACTTCGTTGCGGGGCCATACCAGACCGTGATGCAACCACTGTGCATTTACAGAAGTTCGTCATGCGAATCTACGCAAACTTCTAAAAAAGCGATTGCGCTGACATGCTGGTCCCAGAAATACTGGCAGTTGTCTGAAATGGTGACGCCAAGGAATTTGAAGTTGTGTGTGTCCCAATCTGTAAATATTATTTTCGCGGACCTTTGTACTTGATGGCCCAGTACAGTACAAGAAATAAAAGTTACACTAGTTACAATAAAATAGTGCAAAGTATAAACAGCGAGGTAGCGTTCGGGGGTTGTTCAGTAATCTGATGGCGGAGGGGAAGAAGCTGTTTCTAAAACTTTGAAGGTGAACCTTCAGGCTCCTGTACCTCTTCCCTAATGAGAAGAGGTCATGTCCCCTGTCGTGATGTCTGTTAGTGTGTGCACCTGGCGATGTATGTACTTGTCTCTGAGTATCCTTGTGTGTGTTTTGTACTATCGTGTCGGGACCTGTAACTCGCTTCACCTCGGGATGGGGCGGTAAGGTGTGTCTGGAAGCCGCAGGCGGGGTCCTTAGGCCCGAGAAGACAGTGGACTGCTTGCTGGATCCCTCGCCCTCATTCCCAGAAACGCCCTGGGAAGTTGTTGGGCCTCTCAGAGTCCAAGAGCACAGAAACAGGCCCTGCGGGCCTCCCCCTCAGTTTTCCTTTAAAACCCTTACCCCCATCCCCAACTTCAACCCGTGTATCTTCATGTCAGTAACCTTATGAATGAACCCAGCCACCTGACACTGCAGGAGAGTTTGCGAGAAGAATGTGTCTCCTTACCGGCTGAGGGTCATTCGGTCGGTTATGGGGACCCTTCAGTTCAGGCCTTGCGGCCGAAATACCTTCTTCCACCGCCAAGTTGAAGTTCATTGTTTTCACAAACACACACAAGATATAAATGCCATTAAAATTCGCCTTTTTTTTTTGCAGCGCAATATTCTACTCTACAAGACGAGGGCACAAACTTAAATACGTATCAATTATGCGTAACTTGCAGGTGTTCAAAAATGACCAATAAAATAACAACGATCCCGGTGAAAGACTGAGAGAAAGAGGAAAAAAAACGCGTCCTAACACTCGGCCCATACTCTTTACCAGAACATGTCTCACCGCGTGGAAGTTTGTTGTGCCCAGGACGCCCCCGGGTGGGCGGGACATACGGCAGGTTTGACAGCGAAGGAGTTAATGGGAGCGAGGCGGAGCTGGTCCGGGTTTCTTACTGGGTGCCTGTAACTGATTTAGCTCCTGGCCAGTGAGGGTTTTGGGGGGGGGAGGAAAGAGAGCACAGAGCAGGGAACTGCATGTCTGTCTCTCTCCCTCTCCCCTTTTGTCTTCCCCCTTTTCCTTGTTTTACTCTCTCCATCGCCACTCTTTCTTCCGCCTGCTCGCTCTCTCCAACCACCGTCGCACTCTCTTTTCTGTCCAGCTCTCCTCTTTCCATCTCGCCCCTACCCCGTCCCCCGGGAGAGAGCTGAGGCCTGGGGGAAAGGCTAGCAGTGGTGGATTCCCTGGAGAACCCCTCGAGCCGCTTCCAAGTCAAAAGTGATGGGTGATGGGTGCCGCTTCCAAGTCAAGGGTGATGCACTCCCAAATCCCTGCCACCTGAAGAAAAGCCTCGTGAAATAGTGGGGGGGCTCCTCAAATGGGACTCAATTCGGGGGGCGGAGGGGCGGTCATTAGTAAATTTCCCCCTTTCTGTACCCCAGGTAACGGAGTGGGAGGCTGCGAATCTTATCTCTGCCCGTCAAGACTAAACGTCTACGACGCCACCTCTCAGCCTTCTGCATTGCAAGGACCTATCCAGTCTCTACTTATAACCCCAACCCTTCGGTCCCAGTAACGTCCCCTGTGAAACCCTTCTGCACCCTGTCCAGCTTAATGACATCCTTCCTACTGTAGGGCGACGAGAACTGCATGCAATACTCCAAGTGTGATCTCAACAACATCCAGCACACTTGTGACATGGCGTTCCAATTCCTGAGTCAGGACCCCAACCCATGAAGTGCCTTCTTCACCACCCTCTCTCCCTTTGACACCATTGTGTAGCTGCATCCCGCGGTCTCTGGAGCCTTTTGCTCTTCATATACTTGCAGAATCTCTCGGGATTCTCCTGCACCACTTTGCCCATGCCGTCTCATGCCTCTTTAAGCCCTCCTGATTTTCTCCTATGCTAATCAAGCTACTCGGTTGATCCCAGCTGTCTGTTTCCCCTGTGGATCTCAAGTGATCCTAGAATAGCTGTTACGTTGCTATTCTTGTTCTGGATTAATTTCGGATTGGATTGAAATGTAACTCCGCTTGTTAAGAAAAGATATAAAAGAGCGAATGGTCCAACTCTGACATAAGTGGCCGAGTTCATTACTACATTGTGTATACAGTAAAAAGGATAATGCAGTGGCGTGGGTTTGTCTAGTCAGACACCACAGGCATCGGTGCTAACACCAGCTCCTCAACACCTATATTAGCCTCCGAGATTGCAGTTGACATTGGAGGGTTAGTCCTTGAGGAACTTAGATGTCGCGGTGAATTGGACAGGAGAGGGAACGTGTAAATGGGCATGGGCATGAATGGGGGGCTTCTCCACGCTGTTGGAAGATCCTCATCAGAGGGGAGAGACACAGAGGAGGCGCAGCAGGACCCGGGCGTACTTCTGCGTCGGTCAGTGAGGGAAGAAAGACGTCACGGCGAGGATGGGATGAATCACAATGAGACGTCAGAATAAGAGATGTCACTGTGAGACTGATGATATCACAGTTATGCTTGAGGTGACGTCGCAATGAAGGGGTGATTTCACCAAAAAAAAAATGACTTGGTGAGCTCACAATGAGAGATGGTGACTCCACATGGAGATCGATGACGCCACAACGAGAGGAGTGATGTCACAATGTGGAATGAGGGTCACGCTGGGAGCCGGGTGAGGAAGGAATGATGTTACAGCGAGGCTAGATGAACTGGCAGTCGACAGGCCGCTGCTGTGGGAAGTCAATGGGTCAGGATGTGGTGGAGCTGCAGATGCACAGGAAGGGCCAGAGCGGCGACAGTGACTGCCCTAGCGAACCACAGAGCACGGAGGTAAACACAGTTTTGCCGTCCGCAGCAGAGCTGCGGCTCTGCTGTGGGTCCCTGTGTCTCCCTGCTCCCTGTTTATCACAGCCATCAGCAGAATGACTGCCCCCAACTGGAACCACAGGGTGAGGAGAGGAAGTATTTATAGAGCACGCCAGCAGAATGAGTCACAGGCCGTCCCGAGCACAAAAACAAACACGGCAGCAAAGTCATCATCACGTGCAGTTCACGAGAACGAGGGCCACACGGAGAGAAACACTCACCACAGCCACCAGCACGCCATCATCAGAAGCAGATGTATCTGTAGAGTCGGTACCCAGTGTGATGGGATGTGTGCACGTAGTGTGAACACCCCTCAATACCTCGTGTAATAGGGGCTGTAGACTGTAGTGTGGACACCCATCCGTACCAAGCCTGTCAGGGTCTGTAGACTGCAGCGTACACCCGTCAGTGGGGTATAACGGGGACGGTGGACTGTAACTCGCCGGTATTTGGTGTAGGAGGATGTAGACTACACAGTGAAACCTCTCATTGACCCATTTAACATAAGACCGGAGCGCCTACAAGTAAGAGCATAACTGGACCACTTGGCCCATCGAGTCTGCTACACCATTCCATCGTGGCTGATTTGCTGTCCCTCTCTACTCCATTCTCCTACCTTTCCCCATAGCTTTTGAAGCCCTAAATAACTAAGAACCGTCAACTTCTGCTTTAAGTATACTCAACGACTTAGCCTCCACAGCCATCCGTGGCAACAAATTCCACAGATTCACTATCCTCTGGCGAAAGAAAGTTTCTTTTCATCTCTGTTCTACATGGATACTTCGCTATTCCGAGCTGAGCACTCTGATCCGGGGCACCCACCATAGGAACTATCCTCTCCATATTCACTCTGTCCAGGCTTTTCAATATTCATTAGATTTCAAAGAACCATCCCCCCCCCCCCCCCACCATTCTTCTAAACTCTAGCGAGTACAGGCCCAGAGCCATCAAACCTCTTATGTTCACCCTTTCACTCCTAAATCTTTCCTGTGAACCTCACCTGGACCCCCTCCAATCCCAACACATCTTTTCCTAGGTAAGGAGCCTAAAACTGCTCAGTATACCTCAGATGCGGTCTACATAGAACATAGAATAGTACAGTACAGGCCCTTCGTCCCACAATGTTGTGCTGACCCTCAAACCCTGCCTCCCATATAAGCCCCCACCTTAAATTTCTCCATATACCTGTCCAGTGGTCTCTTAAACTTCACTAGTGTATCTGCCTCCACCACTGACTCAGGCAGTGCATTCCACGCACCAACCACTCTCTGAGTAAAAAACCTTCCTCTAATATCCCCCTTGAACTTCCCACCCTTACCTTAAAGCCATGTCCTCTTATATTGAGCAGTGGTGCCCTGGGGAAGAGGCGCTGGCTATCCACTCTATCTATTCCTCTTATTATCTTGTACACCTCTATCATGTCTCCTCTCATCCTCCTTCTCTCCAAAGAGTAAAGCCCTAGCTCCCTTAATCTCTGATCATAATGCATACTTTCTAAACCAGGCAGCATCCTAGTAAATCTCCTCTGTACCCTTTCCAATGCTTCAACGTCCTTCCTATAGTGAGGTGACCAGAACTGGACACCTGAGAGAGTACATTCAGATTGGAGGATTGTGACTAGTGGTGTCCCACAAGGATCTGTTCTGTGAGGCAACTTTCAGGGATCTGTGGACATGTACCCCGAGATCCCTCTGCTCCTCCACACTACCAAGTATCCTGCCATTTACTTTGTACTCTGCCTTGGAGTTTGTCCTTCCAAAGTGTACCACCTCTCACTTCTCCGGGTTGAACTCCATCTGCCACTTCTCAGACCACTTCTGCATCCTATCGATGTCTCTCTGCAATCTTTGACAATCCTCTACACTATCTACAACACCACCAACCTTTGTGTCGTCTGCAAACTTGCCAACCCACCTTTCTACCCCCACATCCAGGTCGTTAATAAAAATCACGAAAAGTAGAGGTCCCAGAACAGATCCTTGTGGGACACCACTAGTCACAATCCTCCAATCTGAATGTACTCTCTCCACCACCACCCTCTGCCTTCTGCAGGCAAGCCAATTCTGAATCCACCTGGCCAAACTTCCCTGGATCCCATGCCTTCTAACTTTCTGAATAAGCCTACCGTGTGGAACCTTGTCAAATGCCTTACTAAAATCCATATAGATCACATCCACTGCACTACCCTCATCTATATGCCTGGTCACCTCCTCAAAGAACTGTATCAGGCTTGTTAGACATGACCTGCCCTTCACAAAGCCATTCTGACTGTCCCTGATCAGACCATGATTCTCTAAATGTCTATAAATCCTATCTCTAAGAATCTTTTCCACCAGCTTTCCTACCACAGACGTAAGGCTCACTGGTGTATAATTACCCGGACTATCCCTCTACCTTTTTTTGAACAAGAGAACAACATTCGCCTCCCTCCAATCCTCCGTTACCATTCCCATGGGCAACGAGGACTTAAAGATCCTAGCCAGAGGCTCAGCAATCTCTTCTCTCACCTCGTGGAGCAGCCTGGGGAATATTCCGTCAGGTCCCGGGGACTCATCTGTCTTAATGTATTTTAACAACTCCAACACCTCCTCTCCCTTAATATCAACATGCTCCAGAACATCAACCTCACTCATATTGTCCTCACCATCATCAAGATCCCTCTCATTGGTGAATACCGAAGAGAAGTATTCATTGAGGACCTCGCTCACTTCCACAGCCTCCAGGCACATCTTCCCACCTTTATCTCTAGTCGGTCCTATCTTCACTCCTGTCATCCTTTTTTTCTTCACATAACTGAAGAATGCCTTGGGGTTTTCCTTTACCCTACTCGCCAAGGCCTTCTCATGCCCCCTTCTTGCTTTTCTCAGCCCCTTCTTAAGCTCCTTTCTTGCTTCCCTCTATTCCTCAATAGACCCATCTGATCCTTGCTTCCTAAACCTCATGTATGCTGCTTCTTCCACCTGACTAGATTTTCCACCTCACTTGTCACCCATTGTTCCTTCACCCTACCATTCTTTATCTTCCTCACCGGGACAAATTTATCCCTTACATCCTGCAAGAGATCTCTAAACATCGACCACATGTCCATAGTACATTTCCCTGCAAAAACATCATCCCAATTCACAGCCGCAAGTTCTAGCCCTATAGCCTCATAATTTGCCTTTCCCCAATTAAAAATTTTCCTGTCCTCTCTGATTCTATCCTTTTCCATGATAATGCTAAAGGCCAGGGAGTACTGTCCCCCAGATGCTCACCCACTGAGAGTTCTGTGACCTGACCCGGTTCATTACCTAGTACTAGATCTAGTATGGCATTCCCCCTGGTCGGCCTGTCCACATATTGTGACAGGAATCCATCCTGGACACACTTAACAAACTCTGCCCCATCTAAACCCTTGGAACTAATCAGGTGCCAATCAATATTAGGGAAGTTAAAGTCACCCATGATAACAACCCTGTTATTTTTGCACCTTTCCAAAATCTGCCTCCCAATCTGCTCCTCTGTATCTCTGCTGCTACCAGGGGGCCTATAGAATACCCCCAGTAGAGTAACTGCTCCCTTCCTGTTCCTGACTTCCACCCATATTGACTCAAAAGAGGATCCTGCTACATTACCCACCCTTTCTGTAGCTGTAATAGTATCCCTGATCAGTAATACCACCCCTCCTCCCCTTTTTCCGCCCTCTCTATCCCTTTTAAAGCACTGAAATCCAGGAATATTGAGAATCCATTCCTGCCCTGGTGCCAGCCAAGTCTCTGTAATGGCCACTACATCATAATTCCATATATGTATCCAAGCTCTCAGTTCATCACCTTTGTTCCTGATACTTCTTGCATTGAGGTACACACATTTCAGCTCTTCTACCTTTACTGTCTTTACACCGTCTGACCGATGCCTTATGAAGCCTTAGCATCATATTTTTGTTTTTATGTTGTGGTCCTCTCAAAATGAATGATAACCTTCCTTACCACCAACATATCCTTGAAGTTAACATTTAAGGAATCCTGCTCATGGATTGCCAAGTCCCTTTGCACCTTGGATTTTTGAATTCCCAGTTAGAAAATAGTGTACGCTTTTGTTCCTTCTACCAAAGTGCATTGTCATACACTTGCCTACACTCTATTCTGTCAGCCACTTCCTTATCCATTCTCCTCATTTGTCCAAGTCCTTCTGCAGCCACCCTACTCCCTCAACACCATCTACCCCTCCACCTACTGTACCTTTGTATTATCTACAAACCTGGCCACAAGGTCAATTCCATCATCCAAATTGTCAACATTTAACATGAATAGAAGTGGTCCCAATATCAACCCCTGCAGAATATCATTTGTCAACAGCAGCCAACTAGAATAAGCCCCCTTTATTCTGACACTCAGCCTCCTGCCAATCAGTCAATCTTTTATCCATGCTTATACATTTCCTGTAATACATTGAGCAGTCTCGTGGTCAAAGGCTTTCTGCAAATGCAAGTAAACACGGGTTCAAAGGTTCATTGGTTATCAAAGTATTTCTGCAATATACAACGATGAGATTCTTCTTCTCCATTTAGCCACGAAACAAAGAAAAACCGTGGAACTCAGTTCAATGAGAAACAGCAACCCCCCCCCCCACACACACACACAAAGAATGGCAACATGATCATCAACCCCAAAACCCCTCTGCCCATGAACATCGGCACCAAAACTCCCTCCCTGCACAGAACATAACAAGAACATTGACCCCAAACAAAAAAAAGGAGAAAGAACGGGCGAAAATGCAGTTTATAAAAGCCAGAAGACTGCAGAAGTCCATAGTCCATAATCCAAATCCAAAAACACAGAATATCGGTAACACTCTCCAACATCATTAAGAGAGAGAGACAGTGATTGAACGCAGAGGCCTAACTCTGCCCACAGTGATAGACCACAAAGGCCTGTACTGCACTATAGGTTTTTGTATGTTTCTATTTCTTTGTTCCCCATCAGTACCTTTCCCGCGTCATTTTTCAGTGGTCTGGTATCCACTCTCAACCCTCTTTTACTCTTTATATATTTGAAAAAAAAGTTTTTGCATCCTCTTTTATGTTATTGGCCAGTTTGCCTTCATATTTCATCTTTTCTCTCATTATGGCTTTTTAGTTGCCTTCTGTTGGTTTTTAAAAGCTTCCCAATCCTCTAACTTCTCACAAATTTTTGCTATAATATAATCCCTTTTATGCTGTCCATGGCCTTTGTCAGCCATGGTTTCCTCATCCTCCATTTGGCATGCTTCTTCATCTTTGGGATGTTCTACCCAGCCACCTTCCAAATTGCCCCTCAGGAACTGCAGCCATTGTTTTCTGCTGGAATCCCTGCTAGTGTCTTCTTCCAATCAACTTTGGCCAAATCCTCTCCCTTGCCTCTGCACTTCCCTTTACTCTACTGTAATGCTGATACATCTAACTTTACTTGCCACCATTCAGGGCCCCAAACAGTACTTCCAACTGAGGCAACACTTCACTTGTGAGTCTGTTGGAGTCATCTACTGCATCCGTTGCTCCCGGTGTGGCCTCCTCTACATCGGTGAAACCTGACGCAGATTGGGGGACCGCTTTGACAAGCACCTCTACTCCGTCCGCCACAACAGACAGGATCTCCCAGTAGCCACCCACTTCAACTCTGCTTCCCACTCCCATTCAGATATGTCCATACATGGCTTCCTCTACTGCCATGATGAGGTTAAACTCATGTTGGAGGAGCAACACCTCTTATACCGTCTAGGTAGTCTCCAGCCCCTTGGTATGAACATAGAATTCTCCAACTTCCGGTAATTCCCTCCCCCTCCCTTCCCCTATCCCTATGTCACTCTGCCCCCTCCCCCAGCTGCCTATCACCTCCTTCATGGTTCCACCTCCTTCTACTACCCATTGTGTTTTCCCCTATTCTTTCTTCACCTTTCCTGCCTATCCCCTCCCCCACCCCTTTATCTTTCCCCTTACTGGTTCTTCACCTGGAACCTACCAGCCTTCTCCTTCCCACCCTTCCCCCACCTTCTTTATAGGGCCTCTGCCCCTTCCCCCTACAGTCCTGACGAAGGGTTCCGGCCCGAAACGTCGACTGATCTTTTCCACAGGTGCTGCCCGACCTGCTGAGTTTCTCCAGCGTGTTGTGAGTGTGAGTTTATCTTCTCTCTCTCAAACTGCACAGCAAATTCATTCATATTATGATCACTGCCTCCCAAAGGTTCCCTTACCTTAAACTCCCTTATCAAATCTGGTTCATTACACAACAACCCATCCAGAATTGCCTTTCCCCTAGTAGTCTCAAGCGCAAGCTGCTCTAAAAAGCCATCCTGTAGGCATTCAACAAATTCCTTCCCTTGGGATCCAGCACCAACCTAATTCTCCCAATCTACCTGCATATTGAAATTGCCAATGACTGCTGTAACATTGCCTTTATAATATGCCTTTTCTATTTTCTTTTAAATTGAATCCCACATCCTGTCTACTGTTTGGAGTCCTGTATATAATTCACATCGTTGTCTTTTTAGCCTTGCATTTTCTTGACTCTACCCACAAGAATTCTACATCTTCTGATCCTATGACATCTCTTTCTAAGAAATGATTTCATTTTTTACCAAAAGAGCTTCCCCACCCCTCTGACTACTAGCCTGTCCTTTTGATTAAAAAGTGTATCCTTCAATGTTAAGCTCCCAGCTATGATCTTTCTTCGGCCACAACTCAGCAGATTTCTTACTGTGCTACAAGATCATCTACCTTATTCCATATATTATGTGCATTCAAATGTAACACCTTCCATTCTGTATTCATCATGCTTTTCAGTTCCCCATGTTGCACTTCACCTCATCCCACTAACTGCAACTTTGCCCTATCATCTGCCTGTCCTTCCTCTGTCTCACTACACACTGCATTGATTTGTATACCAACTGCCCCCATTGTCAGCCCTATCACTCCAGGTCCTATCCACCTGCCACAAACAGGGTGTGTAGACACTAGTGTGAACACCCATCAGTGCCCAATGTAACAGAGTTTGAAGATGTGATATAACAGGGTCTGTAGACTATGGTATGAACTGATAGTACCCAGTGTAACAGTGTGTTTTGTATAGTATGCGCATTCAAATTAACACCTTCAGTCCTGTATTCATCACCTTTTGTGCAAGCACACGCCAGTACTTGGTGTAACAGAATATGTAGATTGTAGAGTGAACACCCGTCAGAGCTTGTAACAGAGTGTGTGGACTGTTGTGTAAATACCCACCAGTACACAAAGTAACAGGGTGTGCAGACTATAGTGTGAATACTTGTCGTTAGCACAGTGTAACAGGGTCTGTAGACAGTAGTGAACCTGTCAGTAACGCAGTGTAACAGGCTGTGTAGACTGTAGTGAACCTGTCAGTAACACAGTGTAACAGGCTGTGTAGACTGTAGTGTGAATACCTGTCAGTAAGACTATCAGGGTGAACACCCGTCACTACCCCAGGATTACAGGATCTGTAGAGTGAACACCTGTCAGTGTAACAGTGTAACAGGGTCAGTAGGCTGTAATGTGAACACCCGTCACTACCCCAGGGTAACATGGTGTGTAGGCTGTAGTGTGAACACCCGTCAATATCCGATGTAACAGGGTCTGTAAGCTGTAGCATGAACTCCCGTTAGTACTCAGTATCACATAGTATGTAGACTACAGTGTGAACACTCGTCAATATTCAATGTAACAGGGTCTGTAAACTGTTCTTCCCCTCCTTCCCCCTCCCTCAGCCTGTGCCGTTTCCTGCTGTCTCTGTGCTGGCTGGCTCTCTCTGCTGTGTAATCCGATGCTGCCAGATTGTGTCACTGGAGCTGTTTGCCAGATGTGTCTGGCTCCCCCCACCCGGCCTGGCTCCTGGAGTGACTTCAGCTTCTGGAGCGGTTGTGGGGAGGTCCTCTGGAACTGGTGCCGAACTTCTCTCAGCCAAGCAGGAGGGAGGTCTTTTTTAACTCCCCTCACCCCGCGCTCACTCCCTCTTTCCCCACCTCCTCCTTCACACGTGGCTGCAGACAGGAGCAGTGAAGGTGTCCTATTTGCAGGACTGAGACAGAGAATGTGGGCCAAATCCTCCCCCCATCCCCCCTCACACCAGGAACAACCCACTTCTCCTCTCCCGTCCTGGAACTGAAACAAACGGTGCATGTAATGTGGAAAGGCAACTCCCTCCGTTGCTTACCCATGTGCCTATTCCCACTATTACAGATCGCACATGTTTGTCCTGCCACTCTCCCAACAGATCAAAGGAAATGGGCTCCCACATTCTCCCTATCCCATTGGGATCACAGTTCCAGTCTCCCTCTCCCACTGAGAGAACAGTTATAATCTCCCTGTTACACCGTCTCCCTATCCCACCAGGAGAAAAGTCCATCTCCCACCCCCCATTCCTCACCCCATTCTACAGAGGATGTATCGAGAGCATCCTGAGCAGCTGCGTCACTGCCTGGTTCGGGAATTTCACCTTCTTGGATCGCAAGACCCTGCAGCGGATAGTGAGGTCAGCTGAGAAGATCAACGGGCTCTCCCTTCCTGCCATTACAGACATTTACACCACGCGCTGCATCCGTAAAGCTAATAGTATTGTGAAGGACCCCACACACCCCTCATACAAACTCTTCTCCCTTCTACAATCTGGTAAAAGGCACCAAACAGTTTCTTCCCCCAAGCCATCAGTCCTGGAGGAACGTTGTTTCACTTTTACTGTGTACTGTACCAGCAGCTTATGTTCGAAATGACAATAAACTTGACTTGACTTGAGAATGGTTCTGGTCTCGCTATCCCATTGGGAACACAGTTCCAGTCTCCTTATCCCACCAGGAGCACAGTTCCAGTCTCCCTATCACACTGGGTGAACAATTCTAGTCTTCCTATCTCCCACAGGGAGTGCAGTTCTGTTCTCCGTATCCCCGTATCTCTCCTCACTACCGCACCCCCCCCCCACCCCAGAGAACAGTTCCCCGGAGGGTAGCTGTCTGTATCCTACTGAGAGCACAGTTCCTGTCTCCATAATCCACTGGGATCATGGTTCCAGTCTCCCTCTCCTACCAGGAGCATCATGCACAGTTCTGGTTTCCTGACTGTAGAATCTCTTGGAGAGGTCAACCATACCTTGCTCTCTGCACTTCCCAGGATCTGACACGTTTCAACTGTCCCTCTCAGTCACGTGAACTTCAGTGGACACAAACAGCTTGCAGTGGACCGACATCCTTCCTGATCCAAGATGACGGACACTGTCCATGTAACTGCAGGGAAACCCTTACCAATGTTGTCTACAAGCACAATCAGGAAGAAGGCAGGCTACTGGCTTCATAAGAGTTTGAGGAGATCTGGGCAGAATAAAATTGACTCTGATTCTGATTTGCTGCTGAGGATTCAGTACTGCTTGCATTAGACAACTTGTTTACTTCCCTGATACTTGCTGGAGCTGAACACTTGTCTTTTTCGGAGAAATATTCTGGGTCAGACCGATCCCCCTGCAATCTCTTGCTGACTCCTGTACTCCTTCCAGATGTGGTCAGGAGGGGGGACTTCGAGCTGCAGCAGGAGAAGGAAGTGGTCCGTGGAGAGGGGGAAGAGGGAGAGAGGAGAGGATAGAGTGGGGAGGGGGCAACAGAGGAGGAGTGGGAGAGGGAGGGAGGGAGGGGCGTAGGGGAGTCAGGGTAGAAGGGACAGAGGGAAAGGGAGGAGGCAGAGGGGCTGTCAGAGAGAGGGTGGAGAATAGGGAAGGGGCAGAAAGAGGGGAAGAGGGTGGGGAAAAGTAGGAGAGTGGGAGAGGTGGGGGCCAGAGAAGGGAGCAAAGGGGGAGGGGAGGGAGGAGAGAAGACAGAGGAAGGGATGGGGAGGGAGATGGAGAGGAGAGGGAGAGGGAAAAAAAGAAAGATGGAGGTAGGGAGTGAGTGAGTTGGATAGGGAGGTAGAAGGAGAGGGAGGGAGAAGGAAAGAGGGAAGCAGAAATGAGAGGGTAAAGAGTAAGAGGGAATGGGAGTGAGAGAGAAGGAGGGGATGAAAGGAGAGAGGGGGTGGTCGAAAGGCAGAGAAATGGGAGGGGGAAGAAGCGGATGGAGGTGGAGGGAGAGAGGAGGAGGTCGAAATGCAGAGAAATGGGAGGGGGAAGAAACGGATGGAAGTGGAGGGAGAGAGGGAGGTATGCTGAGGTCTGAGAGTTGGAGCCGACAGAGGGGAAGGGCAGAGCTGAACTGCTGCTAACTCAGCAGAGCCTGGGCTGGGCTCCGCTCCAGGTCTCGGCTCGCAGAGCAGCTCACGGGAGAGTTCGGCCTCTGGAAACTGGGTCCTGGGCCAGGCCGTCAGCTGATGGAGACTCCCCACCCTGGCCAGGAAGAGCACTGAGAGCAGGCACATTGACTGGCAGCCGCTCTAAAGAGAGAGGGAGTGGGAGATGGGGATAGGGGCAGAGTAGGGTGCAGAGAAAGGCAATGGGGAGAGGTAAATGGGAAGAGAGAGTAGTGAACAGAGGAGGGGGATAGGGAAGTGGAGTGAAGAGTAGGAGGGGAGGGGGACTGGAGGGAGGGGAATTGGGGAGGAGAGGTGATAGTGAGAAGAGGGGCAAAGGAGAGAGAGTTAAAGGGGGAAAGAGGGTCGGAGGATGAGAGGCAGAAGGAGAGTGGGAGGGCAGGGTTGAGGGGAGAGGAGGAGACGAGGGATATGGGGAGAGGAGGGGAGGGTTGAGGGAGAATGGAGAGGCAGGGAGGAGGTATGAGGGAGTGAAGAGAAAGGCAGGGCAAGGGGAGGAATGGAGAGAAGGGGGAGTGAGAGAGGGGAGAGATATTGATCAGTAATGCTGGGAGAAGGCGGGAGTAAGGGGTTGAGAGATGATAAATCAGTCGTGATGGAATAGCAGAGCAGACTCAATTGTCTGAATTGCTTATTTCTGCTCCTGTGTCTCATAGGGCTATGGGGATGCAGAAAGGTGAGGGAGTGAGAGAGAGAGAGAGGCGAAGGGAAGGGGCTGCTCTCAGAGTAAAGTTGTGAGAATTACTCTTCCTCCTCTCATTATCTCCCTCCTCCAACATTCTCTACGTTTCTCTCTGAATTTCCTTCTCTCACCTTCTGCCTTTTCTCTCTCCCACCTCCACGCCCTCTTTTTCTCTTCAGTCCACTCCCTCCACTCTCTCCCACAGCTCTTCTGTTCCTCCAAGTGCTCCTTGCACCCTCCCCCTCCCAACACACACACACTGCAGCCACAGATCGCGAACTGTTCCCTGCCGTTGTGTAATGTCAGGATCAGTCCCAATTGGAATTCTGAACCGCAGCCTGGGATTAGGCAGCTGGTTCCAAGTAAACAGAAAGGTTTAACCCCTTACTGCCCACATCTTGCTCACAGATAGTCAGAGGGGATTAACCCTTTTCTCGCCTCTTTCTGCCTGACATCTTTCCCTTTCTCCTTCCCTATGGTACTTTCCAAAATCCCCTACTCTCCCTGCTTCTTCGTATTTATGTATTCATTGTGATACAGCATGGAATAGGCCCTTCTGGCCCCTTCAATCCCCTCATTTAATTTTAGCCTAATCATGGAACAATTTACCTTATTCTAGTCCAATGCAACACTCACAACACGCTGGAAGAACTCAGCAGGTCAGGCAGCATCCCTGGAAAAGATCGGTCGACGCTTTGGGCCGGAACCCTTCGTCGGGACCAACCAGTCCTGACGAAGGGTTCCGGCCTGAAACGTCGACTGATCTTTTCCACGGATGCTGCCCGACCTGCTGAGTTCCTCCAGCGTGTTGTGAGTGTTGCTTTGACCTCAGCATCTGCAGATTATTTTGTGTTTCTAGTCCAAAGCACTGTGTAATGATATGATTATACAATATACAAGACTCTCTCTACCCTCAACCTCCCCCCTCCTTCTCTCTCCTCACTACCGTCTTGAAGACAGATACAGGGTATTGGCAGGAGTTTTGCAGTGTGGAGAAACAGAGAGAGATCTTGGACTCCACATCCACAGATCCCTCAAAGCTGCTGCGCAAGTTGATAGGGATGTTAAGAAGGCATAAGATGTGTGGACCTTCTTTAGTCAGGGGAATAAGTTCAAAAGCCTCAAGGTAACATTGCAGCTTCGTAAAACTCGTAGACCACACTTAGAACATTGTGTTCAGTTCTGGTCACCTCATTATCGAAAGGATGTAGAAGCTTTAGAGAGGGTGCAGAGGAGATGCACCAGGATGCTATCCGGATTACAGAGAATGCCTTCTCAGGAAAGACTGAGTGTGCTAGGGCATTTCTCTTTCAAAGTTGCAAGTTCAACGTGAATTTATTATCAAAATATATAGACTAGCTTGAGATTCATTTTCTTGCAGGTATTCACTGGAAAATAAAGAAATGCAACAGAGTTCATGGAAATCCATACATAACAAAGACTGTCAAATATCCAATGTGCAAAAGTGGACAAATTGTGCCAATAATATATTTGAAAAGTAAATAAATAATACTGAGAACATAAGTTGTACAGTTCTTGAACGTGAGTCTATCGTTTATGGAGTCAGTTTAGCGCAATCCACGCTGGTTCAGGAGGGGAGTAAGTAGTGCAGCTGTATCTCCTGCCTGATGAAGAGTGACTTGATAGGGCTGAACAAGATGACAAGAGGCATGGATAGAGATGTCAGCCAGTGACTTTCTCCCAGGATGGAGATGGCTGATATGAGGTGGCATCATTCTTACATGAAAGTGTAGGGGGATATCAGAGATGGGTAAGTAGAGCACACTGCCAGGGATGGTGGTTAAAGTTAAAGTCTGTCCTGAGCCTCATAGGCTCATCAGGCCAGTGCTTATGCCGGTTTCCATGGCGTGAAACAACTGAGAGTACGAGACTAACCCCCCACCCCCAGATAGAACACCGGTCTATCGCGAGGTTAACCCCCAGCATTTTGCTGGTACCCATTTTCAGCTGGGTGTACTGGAGCAGTGTGTGGTCAAGTGCCTTGCTCAAGGACACAACATGCTGCCTCAGCTGAGGCTTGAACTC
Source organism: Mobula hypostoma (assembly GCF_963921235.1). Taxonomy (NCBI): domain Eukaryota; kingdom Metazoa; phylum Chordata; class Chondrichthyes; order Myliobatiformes; family Myliobatidae; genus Mobula; species Mobula hypostoma. The sequence continues at coordinate 19,917,644 of NC_086106.1, forward strand.
ATGACCTTCAGAACGCCAGTCCAACGCCCTAACCACTTGGCCATGCGCCACACAGGGATGGTGGTAAAGGCAGATATATTAGGGGCATCGAAGAGACTCTTAGGAACGCAGATGTAAGAAAAATGGGGTACTGTGTGAGGGGGAAGGGTTAGATTGATCTTGCATTAACTTAAAAGGTCAGCACAAGATTGTGTCCAAAAGATGTGGACTGTGCTGTATGTTTCTGTTCTCTCCCTCCCCTCATTCTTTCACACTCCCCTTCACTCCTGCTTTGGTCTTCCTGCCTCTCTAAGTCCAACCCTACATGGAGAAGTGTAAACAGGCAGGGTCAGCCCAACCCCTGTACAGTGCAAGCCGTGAGTTGCAAAAGTACTTTTGAACTCCAACGATACCATCGACTGACTGCCTGCTGAGCAAACAAATCTCAAGCTTGTATAGTTTATACATTCGTGGATAATAAATGCACTTTGGATCTTGAATCTTTGACTTCAGAGGACGACGGAAGCGGGAGGTCATCAAAGGCCTGTGCCTCACTGGGAATTAAGGGCTCAATTGAAGTGAAGCGAAGATGCTGCCAGGCCTGCTGAGTTCCTCCAGCATTTTGTTTGTGCTTGGATTTCCAGCATCTGCAGACTTTCTCTTGTCTGTGCAGTTTGCTGTTCCTCCCTCTCCCTCTCTCTTCCACTCACTCCCTGCTTTCTGACCTCTGGTGTTTACTCAAGTCCACCCGCCCTCCTCCCGAGTTCGGACAGCCGGTGTCTCTAAGTTTCCCTCCTGATCTCTTGAAAAACATGCTGGGCATTTCAGAAGCAGTGGTGGTGATGTTCCTGGGGAGTGGGGAGTGTGAGGGGAGTGGAGCTCTGCAGATGGAGGATATGGAGGAGGGAAGGAGAAAGATGAAGGATCAGGGGAGGCAAGACTGAGGAGACTGGATGAGGGGAGGTAGGAGGGAGGAGAGGAATAGTTCGGGAGAGGCAAAAGGGAGGAGGATGATGAGGGAAGGTGAAGGAGAAGGAAGAAGGATGAGGTTAGAGGGAGGTTGAAGGGGAGGAAGGAGAGTGGGAAGGCTAGGCCCTGTTCAATGTCTCCTCCACCACTCCCATCTCTTCTCTGTCCTGACCAGAGTCCCCTCATCCTGCAGCATCCAAAGATGGCCTGTATCCCATTTGCCTTCTCCACCACCTCCTTCTCCTCCTCACTCTGCCCCACCCCCCATCTCCAGAGAGAGACATTCCCTCTCCCATCTTCCCTTCCCTGGGTACAGCAGAGAGTGGATGGAACAGGAACAGGAACAGGCCCCTGAGCCTGTCCCACCACCAGAGCAGATCCCATCAGCACCACCACCAGATGTCCAGCCAGCCCAATGTCCTGCTAACTTGGTGACTGAGCCCCCAAGAGTCAGAATTCCAAAGGTTCACCCCATCGTCTCCATGTGGAAGGATGGAAGGATCTCCTCCCTGTATCCTCAATTCCCTTGCAGAAGAGGTCCAGAATTCACAACCCACCCTGACAATCTCCAAAGCAGCACCTGACGCCACAGGTCACTGTCCACAAATGAAAGATCAGTCTTCCAGAGAGTGAACATAGAATGGAGATCAGTCTTCCAGAGGGTGAACATAGAATGGAGATCAGTCTTCCAGAGGGTGAACATCAGAGAATGGAGAGCAGTCTGGAGCGCCTAGGCTCGACTCGAGTAGCAGCAGTTCTCTCAATGGATAAGATTAAATATTCCAGTTTCAGCTAAAAAGCACAACTGCTTCCAAGGTTAGTACAGTCAACAAAGATGTTTTAATGCAGTTAAACAAACTATTGCTGCTTAAAACTGATGGAAACACCGTTTGTAGTCGGAAGTGCCCACAGAGGACACTTCAGAGGGAGCGTGGGCGTAGATCAGGATTACAAGTGAGTTTAAGGAAATGGAGTTTTAAACTCCCTACACTGACCATCCTGCTGGTGAACATGCAGTCTCTGGTGAATAAAATCAATGATCTCAGGGCCAGAGAGTGAACATCAGAGAATGAAAACCAGTCTTCTGGAGAGTGAATCTGTGGAAAACATTTTGACCAGGTATCCCTGGCCATGTCCTTAGATCTTATGCAGAGCAGCTGACTGGCTGATTTGTAGACATTTTTAACCTCTCCTTGCTCTGAACTGAGGTTATCACCTGCTTTATCATTATCCATCTCTGAGAAAAACAAGTTAGCATGGTAGCACACCTTAATAACTACTGCTCTGTGACACTGACGTCCACTGCCATGAAGTGCTTTAAGAGGTTGCCAATGGCACACATTAATTCCAACCTTCCTAACAACCTCAACCCACTGCAATTCACCCACCACCAAAACAGGTCTATGGCAAGCACCATCTTCCTAGCCCTACACCCATCCTTAGAGTATCTTGGACAGTTATAGCTATTGTTTATTGATTACAGCACTGGTTTCAATACCACAATTCCAAGCAAACTGGTCATCAAATCCTGAATCCTGGGAATCAGTACTTCCCTCTACAACTGGATCTTTGACGTCCTGACCAACAGACCACAATCAGCAAGGACGTGCAGCAATAATTCCGCCAACAATCACTCAATACACTGGTGCTCCACAGGTTGCGTGGTCAGCCCCAGACGCTACTTGCAGACAGTTTAGCCAAATCCTGCTGCAACTCCATTGACAAGTTTGCAGATTATACCAGTGTAGTGGGCTTTATCTGAAATAAAAATCAGTCTGAGTACAGGAAGGAGATACGGAGCCCAGTCATCACAGCAATATTTCCCCAAATGAGAGCAAAGCTAGAGCTGGTCATTGACTTTAGGAAGAGGGCAGTCAAGACTCTCCTGTTTACATCAATAATGTTGACTTTGAGAGCTACAGGTTCATATGAATGAGTCTGTCCTGACCCAATCATACAGGCACCATGGCTGAGAACGTTCACCAGTGCCTCTACTTTCTCAAGAGACTAAAGAAATTTGGCGTGTCCCCTCTGACCCTTCGCAATTTTTAATTGATACAACACAGAAAGTGCCCTATCGGGATGTATCATGGCTTGCTACAGAACTGCTCTGCTGCGTGCTCAAGAAACCGCTGGGAGATGCGAGCACAGCTGAACATATCACAAGATCGCATCGCTCTTCCACGTCTCTGGTTCTCACTTCTTTCGTAAAGCAGCCAACATAATCAAGCACCCCACCCACTCAAGACCATCTCTCTTCTCTCCTCTCCCCATCAGGAAGATTTATTTATTTCTTTTTTAAAAGGCTGAAAGCACATACCACCAGCTTCTGCCCCACTTGTGTGGCAAAACAGATACTTAACCTCAATCTAGCTCACTGTAACCTTGACTCTTATTGTCTACCTGCATTGCACTCTTTTCTGTAGCTGTTACACTTTAATCTGCACTCAGTTATTATACCATGTACTACCGCAATGCACTGAGTAATGATTTGATCTGTATGGATGATATTCAAGCCAAGCCATTTCACTGAAAATAATAAACCAATTCCGAGGTCCTGGGACTCCACAAGCTACTGGGTGGTGGTGGGAGGGTGATATTCATCAGACTAGAGGGTGGGGCACGCACCTTGCCAGGTTCTACAAATCCCAGAGCATTTCAACTGGATGTCCCATAGTTCTTCTGAACCTCACAGGACACCCCACTTCCAGCCTGCTGTGAACCCCAGTACCACCCTGTGAACCTCGGCTGCACCCCCTCCATCCTGCACCCTGACAACTGGGGATATGGACTCCAGATATCTGGCAGCCGGCAGGCTTTGTACTCTCAGGCAGATAGCATAGAGCTGTCCACATCCTCCTCTAATGGTAAATTCCCCACACTGAAACCCTCCCCCATGGTCCTCCACCTCCAGTGATCTCACCAATCCCCAAAATAACTTACCCACCACTCTCCTCCAACCTCAGTCAGTTTCAACCCAATCTGTTCACTGTCCAGTCAGAAAAGGAGAGGTGCACAAGCTTCAACTGAAGTGAACTGTGCTGAGGTCGAGAAGGTTGAGTGATTCATCACCAACAGCCTATCCTGATACAACCACGTTGATGTCACGGCCAAGACGCTCACCATCACCTCTACTTCCCCAGGAGGCTGACAAAAAAAATTCTGTATGTCCCTGTCGACTCTAACCAGTTTTTACTGATGTACATAGAAAGTATTCTGTTTCGATGCATAACGGCTTGGCATGGCAACTGATCTGCACATAACCGCAGGAAACTTCAGAGGTGTGGACATAGTTCAACACATCATAGAAAATAGGTGCAGGAGGAGGCCATTCATCCCTTCGAGCCTGCACCGCCATTCAGTATGATCATGGCTGATCATCCAACTCAGAACCCTGTACCAGCCTTCCCTCCATACCCCCTGATCCCTTTAGCCACAAGGGCAGAAACCACTCTCTGCTGCATGGGCTCTGTCTGCACATCCTGCTGCCTCAGTGAAGCAGCCAGCATGACCCACCCATGCTGAAGTGCAAGATAAAGACCAGGTCCATCTTATCCTACAAGAGTTCAAGAGATTGATAACAGCGAGTGGAAGCTCTCTGATGTTCTGTCTTCTCTCTCTCTCCCCCCAACCAGGCAATAGATACAAAATGTCTTTTCACAGCTTCTACCCTACCATTAACTGAGGGGTCCATGGACCCTGGGTTGGGACCCTCCGTTCTAGATCAATACACTGTTTAATGATGTGAGCTGCATGCAAGCAAAATTTTCACAGTATCTTGGTTGTTCATTTTTAAAATTTGAGGTACAGTGTAGAATCCACCCACAAACCCGTCGATTATTATACAGTGACCAATTAACCTACTAACTGGTAGGTCTGCGGGAGGAAACCAGAGCACCCAGAAGAAACCGTCATAGGGAGAACGTACAAGCTCCTTGCAGGCAGCAGTGAGAATTGAACTTGTAAAGTATTGTGTTGACCACCACACTGCCATGCCTCATGGTGCAACAGGCTGCAATCTTGCCACTTATGTTTTTTTTACAAGGCCGAATTGCGAGCTGGACACTCACAAAAAGTGTGCCAGGAGCCAGCCAGATTCGAACCCAGGACCACTCGCCTCAAAGTCCAGTGCTGGAGCCACTACACCACCAGCCGGCTACTATGTCATGTGACAATAATAAACCAACACCAATACCCCAGTGCTGACCCGAGTTGTTCACACCCCACCCGTCATGTTCACACCACCCAATGACTGAGACACAGTTCACAAAATTCCACAATTCTTTTTAATTAACCCACAGAGGAAAACAAAAACAGAACATTAAAAAAAAGACCAAAAAAAAATCACAATTTAATATTTTTTCTTATCTTAGAAAAACACGAAGGGGGCTAAACTGCAGTCTGCAGTGATGGTGGGGTGGGGGGGAGGAGGGATTTGGCCGAGGTACTCGGACCAACACCAGCACCTGCGCAGCAGGTTAACTTGGTCATTCGCGCTCGGCTGAAACGGGAGTTTTAATAACCGCACTTAATAATATATAAAAACACGAAACACACAGAGATTCTGCAGGGGTCTTGCTGCCCTGCTGATGGTACCTTTACCTTTAAGAGTGCCCCCATTCTGCATCCTGAGGGGTCGGGGCATTTGGTGGGACAACTGGGGGCGAGAGGGTGGGGCATGGACGATCGTACTCCGGGGTCACACTCTCTCTCTCTCTCACCCCTGCATCAGGGGTCAGGGGTCTCTTGCCTGGCTGGTGGGACAGTCCTTTCAAATGGGGGGAGGGTCTGTTTGTAGTATGTGTGAAGGTTAAGTGTAGGGATGGGACAGGACAGGCTGAGAGCAGTAGGGAGAGGGGCCGTGGGTGGGTGATATGAGGGGAGAGGGGAATGGGGGTAACATTATGATGAGGTGGGTATCTGTAAGAGGGTGAGATGGGGCAGGGGGAAAGACAAGTCAGGGGCCAGGACAGTGGGGACTGTAGGATGGGTTCGGAAATGGGTGTGTGAGATGTTGTGGCATGCCATGAGATGGGTCAAGGAGGGACTGGGGGTGTGGAGCTAGGACACGGGACAGCGTAGGACGGTTGGGGTTTGGAGTTGGGTGGGTGTCAGGGTCCGCGGCTGGAACGGGCAAAGGATGGCGAGGATTTGGATTCGGAGGTTGGGCAAAGGTGGCCCAGGGTCTGGGATGGTGTTAGGTGGTCAAAATCTGCAGGTGAGGCGGACGGATCAGGTTTGTGACTGTGAGTGCAACAGGGAGGGACAGCTGGGGTCCGGGGCTGTGACGGGTTAAGGCTTGGGAGACGGTGTGAGATGGTTCTGATTTGGGATGGATTGGGTTTTGGGGTTGGGGCAAGGCAGGATAAGACAGGGTGGGACGATGTTAGACACTCAGGGTCTGGAGTTTGGGGTTAGGATGGCCGGGGTCTGTGGTGGGACAGGGGGAGACAGGATGAGATGGTCAGGTTTTGGAGATGAGACAGATGGGCTATGGGACGGTGTAAGACAGCCAGGGTGTGGGGGACGGGTTTGTGTGGGACAGGGTGTGATGGGTGTCAGACAATCGGGTCTGGAAGCAGTTGGGGAATTCCCACCTGGGACGTCCCCTCACACCTGGTCCAGCAGGGAGCGATGGCAATGCAGTAGCTTCTTGGGGGTGCCGTTCCTCTTAAAGACAACAAGCAGGGCAACCAGCCCTAGGACAGCAATCAGCAGGAGTACTGGCACCACCACAGCCGCTGGGTTTATCTCCACTCCGGACTCCTCCACCTCAACCACGATCTCCTCCTCCGTGTCCCGGTCACGGGGCAGCTTGCAACCAAACCAATCCCGCAGCATCGACTTGGGGAAGCCCGGCTCCACCTTTAGGTGCTGGTTGTTGAACTTCCAGTAGTGGTTCCCCTTTACGAAGTAGGTGTAAGCTGTGGTGGAGAAGGCAGGGGTCAGAGGTCAGACTGCGAACCTTAGGGGTGCGGGGGAAAACACAAAACAATCCTCACAGGAGGGACCGGCAGCCTGGACCGGGGAAAGAGGAGCAGACACTCTCTGCACTGTCCCATCGAACACTCCTGGGGTCAGACACAGTGTAGAACTGCTTCTGCACCGTTCCATCACACATTCCTGGGATCAGAGGCACAAAGAGCAAGGCTCCTCCGACTCCCTTCCAGGGTGAGACACACAGAGTAAACCTCCCCCCACACCACACACACACACACACAGCTGATGTCTGATACAGAGTGATCCTGTCACCCACTTACCTCCATCCTCGGAGACAAAGGCCGCTTTCGGGGAGTTGGGAATGCCGTGCCAGACGGAAATGGGTTTGGGATAGTCCGCATCTACGGACAGGGTGTCCTCGTTAAATCGGTAGTACCTGGAGTGGAGGGAGAAAAGGCGTAGTGTTCAGCGATGCCTCCAGGGCAAAGGACGATCCCAGAGATTTTAAGAACGAAGGGAAAATCATTCAGCGGGCGTTAGGTGGATGGGGGCGGATTACAAGACGGTGGGGGGGTGGAGTGTGAGATGGGGGGTAGTGGTTAACACAATCTCTGATCACGGCCCCTGTCCCTACCCGAACCGCGCACAACCCCCCGCCACCGAGCACGGTCGGACTCACTTGTCACCGCGGAAGAAGTAGGTCTTCCCACTGGGGCTCCACCAAAGCGCAGCGTCAACCCGGTCCCGTGGAACCCGGGTGCCCAGGTCCTTCAGTGGGCGGGGGTATCCCCGCTGTAGGGTGGCCTCCTTAAACACCCAGTGACGATCTCCTGAGCGGACAGAGGAACAGGTCAGGGTCCGCCGCTACGCTCCATCCACCCTCACCACCCCACCTCCCCACATTCATTCCCTCCCCTTCCACCCCACCGTTTCCCTCCCTCCCTTCTCACTGCCCCTGCGTCCCATGCTCCCGCGCCTCATCACCGCCCCTTAGCGAGCTCTCCCTCCACGCTGCTTCCGCGCTCCCTATCACAGCATTCCCCCTCGCCCTCCAAAGTCCCCTGTCCCCACCACCACCCTCAACACCCCTCAGAATGCCACTTCCTCCCCACTATAATCCCCTCCACTGTGTGACACTCCCTTCCCTCAACAATCCCAAACATCCCTTCTGCCCCATCTGGCAGTGCTGGCCCCACCCTGATGCCCACCTTTGAAGAAGACAAAGTTGCCATCCTTTCTTTCATAGGCGGTGTTGATGTTGGATGGTAGACCCACCCAGAAGTGGCCAATGGGCATGGGGTAGTTGTCCAGAACCCTTCCGTCTCGGATCCTCCAGAACCATTTGCCCTGCGGTGGGAACATGATGTCAGCAGTGTAGACACCAGTGCAACAGGCCCTCTACCCCACAACACCTCCGTCCTCCACACCACACTTCAGACAGCCTACGCAGTCACAGAGCCCGGCCCCGTCAGCGCTGCCTTCCAAGTATTATTCCAAGTACGGTATTATGGCAGATAAGCGTCATGTAGGGTTTAGTAGAACAAGGCTGTGAAGTGTTTGAATTAAACATTTATGGATCAGGAACCAATATGCTTATTGTACCCCTGGTGATTACATTTCAGGACAATTACTGAAAATGTTGGCCCTGGGGCAGGGCTTCCCAACCTTTTTGTTTTATGCCAAGGTCCCGCACCATTTCTGAATGCTCTGCCTCAGAAGGCAGTGGAGGCCAATTCTTTGCATTCTTTCAAGAAAGAGTTAGATAGAGCTCTTAAAGATAGCAGAGTGAAGGGATATGGGGAGAAGGCAGGAAAAGGGTACTGATTGTGGATGATCAGCCATGATCACAGTGAATGATGGTGCTGGCTTGAAGGGCTGAATGGCCTACTCCTGTACCTATTGTCTATTGTCAATGGCTGAGCATTGACCTCGATCAATTCCTTTCCCCCAACGCAGTGCTCGAACAGCAGGATCATGCCTGCAGGAACAGCCTTGGTGTTTCAGAGTGGGAGATCCGTGCCTCGGGGGAGTTGTACGTCGACTGTCATCTCTCCATCCCTCTCCATCAGGGGGATATCAGCACCCTGTCCAATAAATCAATCCTTCTCCCTCAGTCCTGACGAAGGGTCTCGGTCCAACACCCACTGTTTATTCACTTCCATAGCTCCTGCCTAAACTGCCAAGTTCCTCCGGCATTTTGTGTGCGTTGCTTGGCTCTCCCGGCATCTGCGGAATCGCTTGTGTCTATGATTTACTCAAATACACTCAAAAACTTCTACAGCTGTACCGTGGAGAGCATTCTGACAGGCTGCATCACTGTCTGGCATGGAGGGGCTACTGCACAGGACCGAAAGAAGCTGCAGAAGGTTGGAAATCTAGTCAGTTCCATCTTAGGTTCTAGCCTACAAAGTACCCAAGACATCTTTAGAGAACAGTGTCTCAGAAAGACAGCGTACAGTATTAAGGACCCCCAGAACCCAGGGCATGCCCTTTTCTCATTTTTTTAACCATCATCTAGGAGGTACAGAAGCCTGAAGGCACACACTCAGTGATTCAGGAACCTCTGCCATCTGATTCCTAAATGGATACTGAATCTTTGGACAACCTCACTTTTTTTTAAAAAACATACAGTATTTCTGTTTTTGCACTTTTTAAAATCTATTCAATATACGTAATTGATTTATTTGTTTATTACTATTTTTATTTTTTTTCTTTCTACTAGATTATTTACTGCATTGAACTGCTGCTGCTAAGTTAACAAATTTCACGTCACATGCTGGTGATAAAAAAACCTGATTCTGACTTGACCTCCGAGAATTCCCAGTGCTCCTCTATCGCCTGTTGCTCCCAAATCGCCATCCCAGAATCTCAAAATTCCAGTGTTAGTGCCAGCCCTAAGCAGAGGTCCCTGCGAACTTGGACATCACGAGCACACACCTTGAAGACAAACATTTCTCCCCGAAGCATTGTGACCGTGTCAACGTTGCCGTCACAGATCCTGGGTCTGAAAGGATTTGAGGGCTTCGTCGGATGGAAGGGATCCTTGGTGGGTTGCCTGGGCACCTTTGGGCGCAGGGTGGGGAGTGGTTTGGTGGGCTTCGGTCTGGGATCATAGTCAGGAGGTCCTGTAGAGGGAAAGGACAAAAGCAGGCTGTAATTCAAACACATGGATGGTAGGAGGGAGGCGGAGAGGGCAGCCAAGATGGGGAGAAAGAGAGGGTGGGCAGAGTACGAGAGGTATGGATTAATGGGATAGTAGGGCGAAGAGGGTGAGTTGTGGAGAGTGAAGTGGGACAGCCAGACCCTCACCATACAGTTGCTGAATCCCTCGCCGGTCGTCGTCGGGCAGTACAAAGTTCTCCGTGTCCATCCACTGGTAGAAGGGAGCCATGATGGCGCTGGGGTCATTGGAGTGTTCCAGGCCCAGGGCGTGGCCCAGCTCGTGCACGGCCACCAAGAAAATGTCGTTCCCTGTCCGAGAGTACAGATCTGAGGTCACAGGTGGCACCCATGGATCAGTGTTGGTGGGGGTGGGGGAGAGGGGGAGGGTGGGCAGCTATGGTGTTGTGGGGGGTTTACATGGTCAGGAGGGTGAGGGTTTGGGAACAACAGAGACTTCTCCCCGGGGATCATCCAGCGAAGCTGCCTGACGGGGCGGGGGGAGGTGGGGGTAGAATTGGGCGGTCACTTTGCTGGGTGGCAGGGTGCTGAGTCGAGTGGCCATAATCCTAGTAAAAAGAGCCATGGAAAAGGATAGCACTGGTGCTCGAGTTAGAGTCCTAAACCAGAGGCAGGAACTTTCAATGGTCGATTGAGGGAGCTCATTTGCAGGGACAGGGACATCTGGCAGCAAGCGGCAAGCTTTAAAATAAAAGTGAGATAGAGAAAAGCTTGTGGACAGGGGAGTCTTGTCGCAGAAAAGGGCAACTCACTCAGCAGTGAGGAACAAGAGAGACTGAGGCTCACATGAATCTTCCATCCAGTTTCTGAATGGACATTGAACCCACAAACACTACCACACTACTTTTTAATTTTTATCTTTTCCCTACTTAATTTATTTTGCTATAAGTACTTACTGTAATTCACATTTATAATTGTGTATTGCACTGTACTGCTGCTGCAAAGACAACAAATTTCATGACATATGTCGGTGATATTCAACCTGACTCTGGTTTGAAAAGGGGGTACAGCCAGGTGTTGGCCACAGACTTCGAGTGAATCCCTTGCGGAATACAGGGGTGGAGGGGATGGTGGGGGCGGGGGCAGGGACAGGAGTGGGGGAAATCGGACCTCCTGAGCCTAAACTCACCCATGAGGTCACGGTCACCCAGGGTCCAGGGTTCAGCAGCGTCGAAGTGGGTGTCACCCCCAATACCGGCTCCCGGGAAGAAGGCATGGGCGAGGAAGCCCCCCTCGCCATCGAAAGGGGTGCTGTCGCCGTGGAAACCCTCGCCAAAGAAGATGATGATGTCAGCGACAGGCTCGGAGCGGTCCTGGATCCTCTGGTAGGGAACCTCTCGGAAGCGGAGGGGCGTCACCATCTGCCAGACGCTGAAGGCGCGGCGGATCGCCTGACGGGTCTCGTACTCACCCACCTTCGGCGTGTAGTTCTGGATGCTGCAGGAGGTGTGTGGGGGGAGTGAGTGCACAGCATGATCCCGGTACAGAAACCCTCCCCCCTCCCCCCCCCACACACCTCAGCAGAACAAGCCCCCAGACTATCCTGGCACAGCAAGGATCCCACAGTGAAACCAATCCTCCCACCAAGGCACAGCACGAACCCAGTCTGGCAAACCCTACCACCCCATGTCTCCACTCCCCCAGCACAGCAAGATCTCGGCAAAAGGACAACCCACCCCAGCACAGCATGGGGCTCCACCCACCCATGTATAGAACATTCCTTCCTGTCACACATCTCCGCAGAATTGCACCCAACCCAACCACTTCAACACAGCAGGACCCCAGCCTGGCAACACCCCACCTCCCCGCAACCATGCCCCAAACTAGCACAGCAAGATCCCAGCACAAAGCTCCTCTTCGCCACTCCCACCCAGGCACAGCATGATCCCGTCACCCGTAAACTCAGCACGGTGCTCCCTCCACCCCCGCGTAGCTCGTTCCTGGCACAGCAAGATCCCAGCATGGGGGTCATTCCCACCCCAGCATCGCAGCACAGCACGATCCCACTCAGGCAGCTCAACAGACCCCAGTACAGAGCAATCCCCGCATGGTCCATCCTATCCAGCACGGCAGTATCCAGACAAACCATCCCGCCACAGCAAGATCACAACAGAGAGATCCCAAAGCACCACACACCTCCCCAAGCATAGGAAGATCCAAACTCGTTGTGGCCCACCCAGCACAGCAGTATCCTAGCCCCCGTTAGGTCGCAACTTCTTTCAAAAAAAAACATGGGCTGCTCAGGATCTCGACGTGGTGTATCCCAGCCAGAACAGCAAGATCCCGATCCTCTCCTTTTCTCCCTTCCCTACACCCCCCACGCTCTCTATTCCCCCCCCCTCATCCAGGCCAACCAAGCTGGTCCCATTTGCCTGGGTTTGGCCCATATCCATCGAAAACATTCCTCTTCATCGACCTGTCCAAGTGTCTTTTAAATGCTGTTGCTGTACTTTCTCTGGCAGATCGTTCCATAGACTGACCACCCGCTCAGCTTTCTAGTAAATCTCTCCCCTCTCACCTTAAACTTGTGCCCTCTAATTCTTCATTACTTAATCCTGGCAAAGAGACAGTACATTCACCCTATCTACGACATAAGACATAGGAGCAGAACTGGCCTGTTCGGCCCATTGAGTCTGCTTTGCCATTTCATCATGGATAGGTCTCTGGCACCGAGTTTGCTTCTGTGGCTCAGCAGAGAAGGGAGGAAGAAGAGGCGAGCTGTGGTGATGGTGGATTCGTCAGTTACAGAAACAGAAGTGGAGAAGATACCTGGATCGCATGTTGTCTTTCGAGTGCTGGACTCTGGGACATCTCAAATCAGGTCCTCTGCATTCTTAAGTGCGGGAGTGAGCAGCCAAAGGTCGTGGTCTATATAGGCATCAGTGACATAGGTAGGAAGAGCGATGATGGTTTGCAAAGTGAGTTCAGGGAGCTAGGTGCCAAGTTAAAGGACAGGACATCCAGGGTTGTGATCTCAGGAATGCTCCCCATGCCACGCGCTAGTGAAGCCAGAACTAGGAAAGCCATATGGACTCACACGTAGCTAAGGAGTTAGTATAGATGGGAGAGCTTCAGATTATTGGGCTCTCATCCATGGAGGGTCGCGCCTGCACGGAAGAGACAAGTTGCACCTGTACAGGAGGAGGGTGTGATATCCTAGCAGGAAGATTTGCCAATACCGCACAGGAGCTGCAGAGGACGGGAACCAGAGTGCCAGAACCGTTAGTGGAGTGGTTGCGGAGACAGATGTTGGTGAGACCTTAGACAAAGTCTGAGCATGGTGGGGCTAATGTGCTGGGTTCCATACATTTCTATGCAAGAAGTATTGTAGGAAAGGCAGATGAGCCCAGGGCAGAGATCAACAGATGGAATTAGGATATTGTAGCCATTAGTGAGTCTTGGTTACATTGGGGGGTAGGACAGGCAGGTCAATATTCTGGGATCCCATTGTTTTAGACATGATAGAACATGAGAGATTAAAGAGTGGCGTTACTCGTCAGGGAAAAGAGCAGTGCTCGTTCAAGACACACTGGAGAAGTCGTCTAGTGAGGCTTTATGAGTGAAACTGAGGAATAAGAAAGGTATGACCATGTTAATGGAACCATATGACAGACCACCCAACATTCTGCAGGATTTAGAGGAACAAATTTGTAGGTAGATCACAGACTGTTGCTAGAAACATAAAAGTTGTGATAATGGGTGATTTTAGCTCTCCACATATTGACTGGGAATCTCAGACTTTGAAAGGGCTGGATGGGATAAAGTTTGCTAAATGTGTTCAGGAAAGTTCCCTTAATGAGTACGTAGGAGAGTGTGTGATACCTAATGCCCTCCTTGGGAGTCGGATATGGCAAGTTTGTGTCAGGGAACACTTTGCATTAAGTGATTATGATAGCATTAGTTTCAATGTAATTATGTAAAAGGATAGGTCTGGTTGAGATTCTAAATTGGAGAAAGGCCAATTTTGATGGTATCAGAAAGGATCTGGCAAGTGTGGACTCGGACAGCCTGTTTCCTGGCAAATGTGTACTTAGCAATTGGGAGGCCTTCAAAAGTGAAATTCTCAGAGTACAAAGCTTGTATGTGCCTGTCAGAATAAAAAGCAAAGATAACAAGTATAGGGAACCTTGGTCTTCAAGAGATATTGAGGCCCTCAATAAAAAAAGAGGTGCAGAGCAGGTAGGAACAAATGAGGTGCTTATGCAGTGCAAGAAATGCAAGAGAACACTTGAGAAAGAATCAGGAAGGCTAAAAGAAGACAAGGTGAAAGAGAATCCGAAGAGACATTAAGAGCAAAATGACTGCAATGGACAAGACTGGTCCTTTGGAAGATCCATATGGTTATCTGTGCATGGAGCCAAATGAGATGGGGGGAAATCGTAAATGGAATGTTTGCATCAGTATTCACTCAGGAGGTAAACACGGAAGTGAAGTAAAGCATAATCAAGGTCATAGTCCCTGCACAGATTACAGAGGAGGCTTGAAGCCAATTAGGGTAGATAAGTCCACAGGGCCTGGCAAGCTGTTCCCTTAGCAGAGATATTTAAACAATCCTTAGCGACAGTTATTGCACTGGAGGATTGGATATGTTGTTCCACTGCTTAAGAAAGGCCCCAAGAATAATCCAGGAAAATATAGGCCCGGTGAGCCTGACATCTGTAGTGGGCAAGTTAATGAAAGGTATTCTAAGGGACTGGGTGTATGAATATTTGGATAGACAGGGACAAATTAGGGATAGTCAGTATGGTGTTGCGCGTGGCAGGCCATGTCTAACCATTCATAGAGTTTTTCAAGGAAGTTACCAGGACAGTTAACAAAGGCAAGGTTTTACACAGTGAATGGTAGGGCACTGACGAGTGTGGTAGAACAAAGGGATGTGGGAATACCGGTCCATAATTCATTGAAAGTGGCATCACAGGTAGACAGGATGATAAATCCTGTCTGGAGAAATTGTAATGGGAGATGAGGAGATGGCAGAGGAATTGAACAAGTATTTTGCATCAGTCTTCACTGAGGAAGACAGCAGGATACCGGACACTCAAGGGTGGCAGGGAAGAGAAGTGTGCGCAGTCACAATTACGACAGAGAAAGTACTCAGGAAGCTGAATAGGCTAAAGGTCGATAAATCTCCTGGACCAGATGGAATGCACCCTCGTGTTCTGAAGGAAGTAGCTGTGGAGATTGCGGAGGCATTAGCGATGATTTTTCAAAAGTCGATAGATTCTGGCATGGTTCCGGAAGACTGGAAGATTGCAAATGTCATTCCGCTATTTAAGAAGGGGGCAAGGAAGCAAAAAGGAAATTATAGACCTGTTAGCTTGACGTCGGTGGTTGGGATGTTGTTGGAGTCGATTGTCAAGGATGAGGTTACAGAGTACCTGGAGGCATAGACTAGATAGGCAGAACTCAGCATGGGTTCCTTAAAGGAAAATCCTGCCTGACAAACCTATTACAATTTTTTGAGGAAATTACCAGTAGGCTAGACAAGGGAGATGCAGTGGATGTTGTATATTTGGATTTTTTGAAGGCGTTTGACAAGGTGCCACACATGAGGCTACTTAACAAGATAAGAGCCCATGGAATTACGGGAAAGTTACATATATGGAGAGAGCGTTGGCTGATTGGCAGGAAACAGAGAGTGGGAATAAAGGGATCCTATTCTGGTTGGCTGCCGGTTACCAGTGGTGTTCCACAGGGATCAGTGTTGGGGCTGCTTCTTTTTACATTGTACATCAACGATCTGGATTATGGAATAGATGGCTTTGTGGCTAAGTTTGCTGACGATACGAAGATAGGTGGAGGGGCCGGTAGTGCTGAGGAAATGGAGAGTCTGCAGAGAGACTTGAAGAGATTGGAAGAATGGGCAGAGAAGTGGCAAATGGAGTACAATGTTGGAAAGTGTATGGTTATGCACTTTGGCTGAAAAAATAAACAGGCAAACTATTATTTAAATGGGGAAAAAATTCAAAGTTCTGAGATGCAACGGGACTTGAGAGTCCTCGTACAGGATTCCCTTAAAGTTAACCTCCAGGTTGAGTCAGTAGTGAAGAAGGCGAATGCAATGTTGGCATTCATTTCTAGAGGAATAGAGTATAGGAGCAGGGATGTGATGTTGGGGCTCTATAAGGCGCTGGTGAGACCTCACTTGGAGTACTGTGGGCAGTTTTGGTCTCCTTTTTTAAGAAAGGATGTGCTGACGTTGGAGAGGGTACAGAGAAGATTCACGAGAATGATTCCGTGAATGAGAGGGTTAACATATGAGGAATGTTTGTCCGCTCTTGGACTGTATTCCTTGGAGTTTAGAAGAATGAGGGGAGACCTCATAGAAACATTTCGAATGTTAAAAGGCATGGACAGAGTGGATGTGGCAAAGTTGTTTCCCATGATGGGGGAGTCTAGTACGAGAGGGCATGACTTCAGGATTGAAGGGCGCCCTTTCAGAACAGAAATGCGAAGCAATTTTTTTAGTCAGCGGGTGGTGAATCTATGGAATTTGTTGCCACGGGCAGCAGTGGAGGCCAAGTCATTGGGCGTATTTAAGGCAGAGATTGATAGGTATCTGAGTAGCCAGGGCATCAAAGGTTATGGTGAGAAGGCGGGGCAGTGGGACTAAAAAGGATAAAATGGATCAGCTCATGATAAAATGGCGGAGCAGACTCGATGGGCTTCGGCCTACTTCTGCTCCTTTGTCTTATAGTCTAAATTTAGGCCAGGTAGTTGGGAACCGGAGTGATAATGCTGGGGATGAGGTAGTTGGTTTACAAACAGAGGCAGTGTGTAGTGAGACTGCTAGCAAGGAGTGGCTGATGAAATGGCAAAATTACAGTCAACCAGTTGAGTTGTAACGTAAAAGGTGGACAAAATCGAAAAGGGTGAATACAGGACTGAAGGTGTTATATTTGAATGCGTACAGTATACAGAACAGGCTAGATGAACTTGTAGTACAGTTACAGATTGGCATGTATGATGGTGTAGGCATCACTGAATCGTAGCTGAAAGATTATAGCTGGGAGCTTAACATTGGAGGATACACACTGTATTGAAAGGACAGGCAGGTAAGCAGAGGACGTAGAGTGGCTCTGTTGATAAAAAATTAAATTAAATCATTAGAAAGAGGTGACATAGGAACGGAAGGTAGATTAGGAGAATGGGCAAAGAAGTGGCAGATGGAATAGTGTCAGGAAGTATATGGTCATGCACTTTGGTAAAATAAATAAAAAGGGTTGAATATTTTCTAAATGGAGAGAAAATTCAAAAGTCTGAAGTGCAACAGGACTTGGGAGTCCTTGTGCAGGATTCGCTAAAGTTTAATTTGCAGGTTGAGTCAGTGGTGAGGAAGGCAAATGTGATGTCAGCATTCATTTCAAGACGACTATAATATAATAGCAAGCAATCAATGCTCAGGCTTTATAAAACACTGGTGGGACCTCACGGAGTATCGTGAACAGTTTTGGGCCCTCTATTTTCAGAAGGGATGTGCTGACATTGGAGAGGGTTTAAAGGAGGTTCATGAAAATTATTCCAGGATTGAAAGGCTTGTCTTATGAAGAGTGTTTGATGGTTCTGGGCCTCTACTCACTGGAATTCAGAAGAATGAAGGATGACCTAATTGAAACCTATGGAATGGTGAAAGACCTCGATAGTGAATGTAGCCTCAGAATATAGGGGTGTCCTCTTAGAACGGAGATGAGGAGGAATTTCTTCAACCAGAGGGTGGTGAATCGGTGGAATTCATTGCCACAGGCAGCTGTGGAGGCCAAGTCACTGGATATGCCTGATCCCTGATTATTCCGGACATGAAGGTAAGAGATTGGGGCTGAGAGAGCAAATTAATTAGCCATGAAGTGGCAGAGCAGACTCAATGGCAAAATGGCCTAATTCTGCTCTTATATGTTATTGTCTTATGCTCTAAAGAAAGCTTTGCACATTGGCCTTTATAAATCAATGTACTGAGTTCAAGAGTTGGGATATTATGCTGAAGCTGTCTAAGATATTGCTGAAGCCAAATTGAGTATTGTGTATGGTGTTGGTCACCTACCTAGAGGAAAGACTTAAATAAGATGGAAAGATAAAATTTACAAGAATGTTGCCAGGTCTGGAGTAACTGGATTATAAGGAAAGGATAGACAGGTTCGGACTTTATTCCCTAGAACATCGAAGATTGCGGGGAGGTTTGATAGAGGTCTACAAAATGATGAGGGGTAAAAATGGAGTAAATGCAAGCAGGATTTTTACACTGCAGTTGGTCGAGAGTGAAAGATGTAACGTTCAAGGGGAACACGAGGGGAAGTTTCTTCACTTAGAGGGTGGTGAGAATGTGGAATGAACTGCCAGCCCAAGTAGTAGATGCAATTTTGATTTCAAAGTTAAAGAAAAGTTTTTATAGGTACGTGGATGGGAGGGGTATGGAGCTCTATGGACACCACAAACTAGATGGGCCAAAGGGGTTCCTTCTGTGCTGTAGATTTTTTATGATCCTATAGTTGATTTATTATCCCTCTCAACCCCATTCTCCTGTCTTCTGCCTGTAAACTTTGATGCTCTTACTAACCAATTTCTGCTTTAAATATATCCAGCGACTTGCCTCAAACAGCCACCAGTAGCAATGAATTCCACAGATTCACCACCTTCTGTTTAAAAAAACTCCTCATCTCAGCTCTAAAGGGACATCCTTCTAACCTGAGGCTGGGCGATTGGTCCTACACTCCCCCACTGTAAGAAACATCCTCTCCATGTTCACTCTATCTAGGCCTTTCAATATTCAGTAGATTTCAATGAGATCACCTCTCATTCTTCTAAAATCTAGTGAGTACAGGCTCAAAACCATCACATGAGCCTCGTACATTAACCCTTTCATTCCCAGAGTCTTTCTCACGAACCTCTTATAGATCTCCAACACCAGAACACCCTTTTGTAGATACAGGGCCTAAAATTGCTCTCAGTACTCCAAGTGCGGTCTGATCAAAGCCTTATAAAGCCTCAGTTTTACACCCTTCCTTTTATATTCTTGTCCTCTTGAAATTAATCCTAACATTGCACTTGGCTTCCTTACTAACGACTCGACCTACAAGTTAACTTTTAGGGAATCCTGCACAATGGCTCCCCAGTACTGCTGCGCTTCTGATTTCTGAATTTTCTCCCCATTTAGAATATTGTCCATGTCCTTTTCTCCTTCTACCAATGTGCATGACCATACACTTCCCTACACAGTATTCCATCTGCCATTTCTCTGCCCATCCTCCTATTCTGTCTACTTCACGGGTTTCCAACCTGGGGTGATGAATGGACTTGGTCCACGTCAGAAAAAGAAAGGTCGAGAACCAAATCTGCCTATTTGCTGCTTCCTCAACAATACCTGCCCCTCCACCTATCTTTGTACTATCTGCAAATTTGGCCACAAAGCCAAATTGCACACTGAACACTGCAGGTAGTACTAGTCACCAGCAACAAACCAGAAAATGCCCCCTTTATTCCTCTCTTTCCCACCTGCCAGTCAGTCAATCTTCTTTGACTGTCCTTTGTCTATACTGCCTGTTATTTCTTTAAAGAATTCCAACAGATTTGTCAGGCAAGATTTCCTTTTAAGGAAACCATGCTGACTATGACCTATTTTATCATGTGTCTTCAAGTACCTCATAACCTCATCCTTAATAATGGACTCCAACATCTTACCAACCACAAGAATCAGGCCAACTGATCTATAATTTCCTGTCTTTGGCCACCCTCCATTCTTAGAGAAGAGAGTGACATTTGCAATTTTCCAGTCCTCGAGAACCACTCCAGAATCTAGTGCCACTTGGAAGATCACTACCAATGCTTTCACAACCTCTTCAGTTTCCTCTTTCATGGTGTAGTCCATCTGATCCAAGTAACTTACCTACTTTTAAACCTTTCAGCAGCTTCTCCGGAGTAATAGCATCTAAACTCACTTCTGGCCCCTGAGACTCTCAACTTTTTCGGCATATTACTGCCCACAGTGCCCCTCACGATTTTATGCATCTCCATTAATTCACCCCTCATTGCCCCAGACACCAAAGAATAAATTGCTAACCTGCCCAGTCCACCTCTACAATCCAGGCCAACAAGTTCTCTGCAGCTTGATGACATCTTTGCTATAAATGGGTGTTCAAAATGGTACACCTGCAGACCCAGACATGCCCTGTACAAACCTCCCAACTCTGCACTGTAAGGCACATTAATTGTTTTACCTTCCTCTAGCTGAAGGGCAGCCTCCTGCCCTCCCTCTCCTCCCGTTCCAGCCACCCTCACCTGAAGGTTATCTCCCGCTGGTTCCACTTCAGCCCCTGGATGGCGAACCGCCGCCGTCGCACGCTGCTCTTCATGATGGGCCCAAACTTGTCCGGGACTCCACAACGGGGTTTCTTCATCCACCTGTCAGGGGCAGACCGAGGGGGTCAAGGTCACCCGACTTTTGAGAGGGAGTTTGGAGAGGACGGGGCAAGGTTGGGTGGTGGGGGCGAGAGAGGTTGGGGACAGTGGAGAGTGGAGGCAAACACCCCACACCCGGTACCAAGATTGGAGGAACAACCCCTGGCATCCCTCAACATGGGTCCCTGAACCCTCCCTCAGCACTGCCCTCCTTTCCCCTAAACCCTCCCCAAACCTAGGCACATCCCTGCGCAGCTGCCCTGTACCGATCACCTCCCCAAGCCGCTCTTCTTCCTCCCTCTGCTCCCCACCCCCAAACCCTCTCTCCCCCACCCCCTCCTCCCACCAGTCCGAATGCCGGCCCCGCCTCCCGAACCTGCCGCTCCGCAGCCCCCGGCCCCGTCCTGCGCCCGGACTCACTCCAGGGTCGTCTGGTCTAGGCGGCCGGTTTCGGGGATCCCGTAGAACCGCTGCATGGCGGCGACTGCCTGGGAGACCGTGTTCGACGAGCGGGCCATTGACATCCGCAGGTCCCCTGGCGGCAGGTATCCGTACTGCTGGAGCCAGCCCTGGGGAGAGGGAGCAAGGAGGTCACCGACTGTGAGGGGCAGGGAAGATTTATTCACGGCTGGATGCACATATAGAAACACAAGCGCGCGCGCGCACACACACACACACACACACAGTGAAAGGAATATCTTGCAGCACATAAGCACAGACATCGACAGAGGGACATATCCCATAGGATGTATTAATATGTACATGGGGGGGGGCGAACATCCCATAGGATTTATTAATGTGTACATGGTGGGGGGGACATATCCCATAGGATTTATTAATGTGTACACGGGGGGGGGAAGGGAGGAGGAGAACATATCCCATAGGATTTATTAATGTGTACACGGGGGGGGGAGTGGGGGAGGAGGACATATCCCATAGGGTTCATTAATGTGTACACGGGGGGAACATATCTCGCAGGATTTATTAATGAGTACACGGGCGGGGGTGGGGAGAGGACATATCCCATAGGATCTATCCACAGACACACAGAAAGACAAATACCTTGTAGGATTTATTCATGGACACACAGTGTATACTATGCACAGTACTCCCTCCCATGCTCCGGGGTCTAGGAGCTGAGGCCAGGACGGGCAGGCCTCCACAAGCTCCCTGCAGCTGCCACTGTGGAGATATCATGAGCATGAGTAGTCGACTGAGGGAGGCGGGGTGGGGAACAGAGCGACCTTCGCTCAGCACTCCTGTTTACACACAGGGAGCGGTGCATGTCTTCGCCTGTTACCAGCCGGGCTGGGGCATTCCGTCTCACGATACACACTCATATCCCGGTTTCGAGCAGCAGGTAGGGTTGCTCAACAAAGCCTGCCCAACAGCCGTGGGCGCGAGTCTGACAGTAAAGCAGGGGAGGGAGAGTGTCATGCAGCGGCAAAGGGAATGGGGGGGGAAACGGAGGGCATTGCAGAAGAGGGGAGTTGGAGGGGGGGCTTTGGGGAGAGAGGGTGGGTTACAGAGACAGGGAGGGACGTTGAGGAAAGGGTGTGGATCACAGACAGGGAGGGTAGGTCAGACAGAGACAGGGAGGGTGGGTCACAGAGACGGAGGAGAGTTGGAGAGAGAGGGCAGGTCACAGAGACAGGGTAGGGCATTGTGGAGGGAGAGTGCTTCGAGTGGCAAAATGTATGGGGGAGGAAGGGTGTTGCAGTAGGAGGACTGTCACAGAGATGGAGGTGGAGGGGTGTTGGAGAGGGAGGTGGGTTAAAGAGACAGGGAGATGAGTGACTGACATGGGGAGGGGTGTGGGGGTTAGAGAGACGGGAGGGGATGTGGGATGATGAGCTAACAGTGGCATGTGTGGGAGAAAGAGTTACAGAAATGGGGAAGGGCATGGGGGCCAGAGGGGGTTACAGAGACTGGGAGGGGTACAGAACGGGGGCAGGAAGGAGCAAGAGTAATAGAATCACGCAGTAGAGAAATCGCTGTTTTGGTCCAGCTCTGCCGTACCAAAGTGTCCATCTGAACAGGTCCCATCTTCCTTGTATTATGTTTTAAACATAGTAATGTACCTGCCTTTACCACTTCCCTCTGGCAGCTAATTCCATAGACCAGTCACTGCATTAAAAACCTGCCTCTCACTCTCTTTTACAACTATACCCTGTGACCTTAAACCTTGTGCCCAAGTTCTAGGCTCTCCTATCCCTGGGAGAAAGACTGCGTCCTTTCGTCGTTCCTGTAAGGTCACCTCTCAGCCTCCTTCACTCCAAGGAAAGCTGCTGCAACCTGTCCGGTCCCTCCTTGTAACTCAAGCCCTCCAGCAAATCATTTCTGCACCCCCTCCGGCTCAGTGACATCCTTCCTTTAGCTGGGTGACCAGAACCAAGCACAATTCCCAGACCCATGGTCACACAATTGCAATCCGAGCACCTTCTCCCGAATTCTGTATTCAGCGCCCTGACCAGTGTGTCGATTCAGTGTCCTATCTGCTTGTGTCACAGCTTTCAGAGACCTATCGACCTGCAGCCCTCACTCTCTGCCCGACAACTCGTTTTGCCAAAATGCACCGGGCTGAGGGCAGGGTTCAGGGTCATGGGCAGGGATAGGGGTCAGAGTCTCCCTCTCCAACCCCTCCCTTCCACCGAAGTCCCTTGCCAGCACAGGGAGCAGAGAATTCCCTCCCTCCCCACCGGGGAGAGGACGTTCCTCCCTGCCCCTCGCACTGTGCGACTTACCCACTGACCCAGGGACCGGGAGGCCGTCAAGGTCCTGATGTACGGATTGGGAGCAGCCACCCTCTGCCTTCCTGATCTCTGACTACGAGGCGCGCGCGCGCACACACACACACACACACACACACACACACACTCATTAGGAGAGCGGGGCTCGGCAGATTCCATCCCCCAATGTTGGAGCCCACTGTTTCCTCTAAGCTGCACCGCCACTGAGATGCTCCTGCGCAGGCAGCTAGTATTTTATTTTGTGTTAGTGCGTGGCCGAGTTGTTAAGGCATTAGTCTAGCGATCTGAGGGTCGCTAGTTTGAGCCTTGGCTGAGGCAGCGTGTTGTGTCCTTGAGCAAGGCACTTAACCATACGTTGCTCTGGGACGACACCAGTGCCAAGCTGTATGGGTCCTAATGCCCTTCCCTTGGACAACATCAGTGGCGTGGAGAGGGGAGACTTGCAGCATGGGAACTGCCGGTCTTCCATACAACCTTGCCCAGGCCTGCACCCTGGAAACCTTTCAAGGTGCAAATCCATGGTCTCATGAAACTAATGGATGTCTATAAAGTAAATATAATTTTGAAATTATACTAATATACTCTAATTTTGAAACCTATGTTAATAGAACTGTAAATTATACTCATGAATATAATCCATACATTCTCAAAATAGTAAACATACCTCAACCTTTACTTTGAACCAGTTAAGAGCTCCAACATTTACATTGTTAGTGTTTCAAGTTAGAACACTGTGACAAATTGTAACAATAAACAGAGAATGGAAGTCGGGAGCTCAGTGTTAATGAGCCGCAGGCTGTCTAGTCAGAACACTTTACTTTTGCCATTGTGTAGTCAGCTGCTTGGATTGCCTGACATCACTGGCTTGGGTTCGGAGCTGTGGTTTGTGTTTGATGTGCATCATTATAAAAAGAAAATACATTTAAAGTGCACCACCGTTTTCGGGTTGTGCAAAAATATCCTGCTCAGAGCGACGGTTTGGACATTTGTAAAGGAAATTTGAAGGAAAGCTGCTGGAGAGAGTGTCTACTTCTGCACGGCAGACACAGTGGGGGTGGGGGGCGCAGGGAGAGATGGACACAGACAGAAAGCTGGAGAACATATACACACACACACACACAGATTGAGGTCCTCAAGCCGAGCACCTATCAAAGCAGCAAGATCAGTCTCAGCAGCACCCCACACAAGCCCACCATTCGAAATGAGCAAATCTCCTCAAAGAGCAACAGCATACCCCGGTTCCACATTCTGCTGGATAAACAGTCAGTCCACACCCTCCAGAACCCATCAACCGACTCGCATCTCAAACTCCAGCACATACAAGGGCTGGCTTGCTCTCCCTTCCGCTCTCAAGCAGTCTGCGTGTTGCCAGCACTGAGCCGCTTCCCAGTGTGTTAAACATCACTCCCTAAACAAGACCAGAACTGTACACAGATCTCCAGACTGAATCCCACCCAGAGTGTTTATATGTGAAGCAATACCTCCCTCTCCGAGTCCCTAGAAATGCTCTGGAGGGCAACATTAGGAACTCTAAAACCAGGCAGGACTGAATTGGAAAATCGCCAGTAAGTGACAGCAGTCAGGGATCGAGGAACGTGCATCACCTCCAAGAGATTTTGGGACCGACTCTGAGAGGGAACTGGCTGCCTGTTCATCACGGAGTTGTGCTCCCTGGTGTAGCTGGGATGGAGAGGGGCTGGGGACATTTTTCCAGAGCTGACGAGTGATGAGTGGTAAAGGCAGCCGACAGCAGGCTTCCTTTGCTTGATGAGTCACTGAGTTCAGGACATGGGAAGTAATATTGCAGCTTTACAAAACTCCACTTCGGCTGCATCCGGAGGATTGTGTTCGGTTCTGGCTGCCTCAGCACAGGAAGGATGTGGATGCTTTGGATAGAGCACAGGAGAGGATTACCACGGTGCAGAGCACAAGTGGCTCTGCGGAGGCCTCACATCCACAGATTCAGACACAAAATGCTGGAGGAACCCAGCAGCTGTGGCAGCATCCACGGAAAGGAATAAAGCAACACTTCGGGCCAAAACCCTTCATCAGGACAGAATCACAGCGCACAACACCGACTGCCGAGTCCCCCTAATATTGTGCTTCTCTTAATAGGACGCTGCCTGGATTGGAGGGCAGGAGCGACAAGGAGAGAGGTCGGACAAACTCGAGTTCTTTACTCTGGACCCTCAGAGGCTGAGGGGAGACCTGATAGAGGATCACGAGGGGTGCAGGCAGCCGGCATCTTTGTCCCACAGCATCAAACGTCCAGCACTACTGGGCATACGTTTAAGGTGAAGGCATGAGGGTGGGTAAGCTCTGAGAAGACGTGGGGTTAAGAGTGGTGGGTGCCTGGCGGAGGCGGACATGAAGAGAACAGAGGGATAGGGCCAGAAAAACATTGTGGGCCGAATGGAGAGGCTGCTCTGTTAGACAACGCGGGCAAGATGCTCAGTATAGTGAACTGGCTCCTTTGCCTCCTCCCACTTCACATTTCCCTGCATCCCCACCCAACATAAACCCGCCCTCACACGAGCCAACCTACTGATGATGCTTTTCACCTACACCCTGGGGCGGGGGGAGCAATTTCCAGTGGCTAATTTACCCACCCACCATCACGTCAGGACCCTGGATCACCTGGGGTATGGGGGAGGTGGCAGGATGTCACAGGGACAACGTGCAAGAGAAGGCAAGGGCCAGGATCAAGCCTGGCTCTCTGCTGTGATGAAGTGCAATGGCCCTGCCACTGTTGCGAGCAACTGACCAAACAGCTCCCGGCTTTGCTGGAGACGGAGACAGTTCAGGAAATGGCCCCATCAGAGGATAAATGGACTATTGGAGAGTGGGACTCCCTAGCCACACACCCCACACCAGTTGAGTGTAGCAGATGCTGGGGATGTTGGCTCACAGTGGGGTGGGGTGAGGACATTGGCTCACAGTGGGGTGGGGGTGGGGTGGTGGAAACGGAGGCAAGTTGCTCACAGAGGAGGGTGCTGGTTCTGAGGACAGGAAATGTGAAGCACACTGCAGGACATGAGCAGGGTGGTCTCTGGCCACCTGGCCTAGACAGACGCACATCTGGAGTGATCCTCACGAGCAGAAGTGCGCAGCGCAGAGCAGCCATAACGGAACTGAGGCAGGAAAGGTCAAAGCATGGAGAAGAGGCAGCCGAGGCTGGGAGGCAAGGCAGTGCTGAATCCAGAGAGTGAAGGCTGGACTGGGCGGGCACAGTCGCAGTTACAAGCACAGCATTGCTCAGGGAGGTGTCGGCAGGAGCACATAGACAGCACAGGAATAAGTCTGGAAACAGCACAGCATGGAGAGTACACATACACATAATACAGCGCAGAGTACACACACGTGGTACAGCAGAGCGTGTGCACACACACGGTACAGCAGAAGGCGCGCACACAGTACAGCAGCGGGCACGCACACACAGTACAGCAGAGGGCACACGCACGCACGCACACACACACACACACAGCACAACAGAGCGCACACACAGTACAGCAGAGCACGCGCACACGGTACAGCAGAGCGCACACACACAGTACAGCAGAGCGCGCACGCACACACATTACAGCAGGGACCGCACACAGAAGACAACAGAGCGCACGCACACACAGTACAGCAGAGCACACACACACGTACAGAATAGCAGAGTGCGCACACACACAGTAGAGCAGAGCGCGCATGCACACACATTACAGCAGGGACCGCACACAGAATACAACAGAGCGCACGCACACACAGTACAGCAGAGCGCACACACAGTACAGCAGAGCGCGCACACACGTACAGAACAGCAGAGCGCACACACACGTACAGAACAGCAGAGCACACACACACGCACAGTACAACAGAGCGCACACACAGTACAGAACAGCGCGCGCGCAAACATACAGAACAGCAGAGCGTGCGCGCACACAGGGTACAGCAGAGACCGCATGCACAGTACAGCAGAGTGCACACAGTACAGCAGAGCGCGCACACAAACAGACACACAGTACAGCAGAGCGTGCGCGCACATGGTATAGCAGAGCGCGCGCGCACACGGTACAGCAGAGCGTGCGCGCACGCGCGCACACACAGAGTAGAGCAGAGCGCACGCACAGTACAGCAGAGTGCACACGCACACACACACACAGTACAACAGAGCGCACACAGTACAGCAGAGCGCGCGCACGGTACAGCAGACAGCGCGCGCGCACGGTACAGCAGACAGCACACACACACACAGTACAGCAGACAGCGCACACACAGTACAGCAGAGCGCACACACACACAGTACAGCAGACAGCGCACACACAGTGCAGCAGACAGCGCACACACACAGTACAGCAGAGCGCACACACACACAGTACAGTAGACAGCGCACACACAGTACAGCAGAGCGCGCATGCACACTGTACAGCAGAGCACGCACGCACACAGTACAGAACGCGCACACACACACACACAGTACAGCAGAGCACGCACACACACAGTACAGAACGCACACACACACAGTACAGCAGAGAGCGCACACACACACACAGTACAGCAGACAGCGCACAAACAGTACAGCAGAGTGCGCGCACACACACAGTACAGCAGAAAGCACACATAGTACAGCAGAGCGCGCGCACACAGTACAGCAGACAGCGCGCGCGCACACACACAGTACAGCAGAGAATGCACACACACACAGTACAGCAGAGCGCGCGCACACAGTACAGCAGACAGTGCGCACACAGTACAGCAGACAGCGCGCGCGCACACACACAGTACAGCAGAGCGCTCTCACACACAGTACAGCAGAACGCACACATACACAGTACAGCAGAGCGCGCACACACAGTACAGCAGACAGCGCACACACAGTACAGCAGACAGCGCACACACAGTACAGCAGAGCACACACACACATACAGTACAGCAGACAGCGCACACACACACACAGTACAGCAGACAGCGCACACACAGTACAGCAGACAGCGCACACACACAGTACAGCAGAGCGCACACACACACAGTACAGCAGACAGCGCACAGTACAGTAGAGTGCGCACACACACAGTACAGCAGAGAGCGAACACACACAGTACAGCAGAGCGCGCACACACACACAGTACAGCAGACAGCGCACAAACAGTACAGCAGAGCGCGCACACACACAGTACAGCAGAGCACGCACACACACAGTACAGCAGAGCGCGCACCCACAGTACAGCAGACAGCACGCGCGCACAGTACAGCAGAGCGCGCACGCACACAGTACAGCAGACAGCGCACACACAGTACAGCAGACAGCGCGCACACACACAGTACAGCAGAGCGCACACACACACACAGTACAGCAGACAGCGCACACACACACAGTACAGCAGACAGCGCACACACAGTACAGCAGAGCGCGCACACACACAGTACAGCAGAACGCACACACACAGTACAGCAGAACGCACACACACACACAGTACAGCAGTGCATGCACACACAGCGCACACACAGTACACAGAGCGCGCGCACACAGTACAGCAGAGCGCGCGCACACAGTACAGCAGAGCGCGCACACACACACACATAGTACAGCAGAGCGCACATATACACAGTACAGCAGAGCGCACACACATACAGCAGAGCGCACACACACACAGTACAGCAGAACACACACGCACACAGTACAGCAGAGCGCACACACACACAGTACAGCAGAGCGCACACACACAGTACAGCAGAGCGCGCACACACACACACATAGTACAGCAGAGCGCACATATACACAGTACAGCAGAGCGCACACACATACAGCAGAGCGCACACACACACAGTACAGCAGAACACACACGCACACAGTACAGCAGAGCGCGCGCACACAGTACAGCAGAGCGCGCGCACACAGTACAGCAGAGCGCGCACACACACACACATAGTACAGCAGAGCGCACATATACACAGTACAGCAGAGCGCACACACATACAGCAGAGCGCACACACACACAGTACAGCAGAACACACACGCACACAGTACAGCAGAGCGCACACACACACAGTACAGCAGAGCGCACACACACACAGTACAGCAGAGCGCACACACAGTACAGCAGAGTGCACACACGTACAGAACAGCAGAGCGCACACACACGTACAGAACAGCAGAGCACACACACACGTACAGAACAGCAGAGCACACACACACACACACACAGTACAACAGAGCGCACACACAGTACAGAACAGCGCGCGCGCAAACATACAGAACAGCAGAGCGTGCGCGCACACAGGGTACAGCAGAGACCGCATGCACAGTACAGCAGAGTGCACACAGTACAGCAGAGCGTGCACACAAACAGACACACAGTACAGCAGAGCGCGCGCGCACACGGTACAGCAGAGCGTGCGTGCGCGCACACACAGAGTAGAGCTGAGCGCACGCACAGTACAGCAGAGTGCACACGCACACAGTACAACAGAGCGCACACAGTACAGCAGAGCGTGCGCGCACACGGTACAGCAGAGCGCGCGCACGGTACAGCGGACAGCGCGCGCACGGTGCAGCGGACAGCGCGCGCGCACGGTGCAGCGGACAGCGCATGCGCACGGTACAGCAGACAGCACGCGCGCACGGTACAGCAGACAGCACACACACACAGTACAGCAGACAGCGCACACACAGTACAGCAGACAGCGCACACACACAGTACAGCAGAGCGCACACACACACAGTACAGCAGACAGCGCACACACAGTACAGCAGACAGCGCACACACACAGTACAGCAGAGCGCACACACACAGTACAGCAGAGCGCGCATGCACACTGTACAGCAGAGCGCGCACGCACACAGTACAGCAGAGTGCGCACACACAGTACAGAATGCGCACACACACACACAGTACAGCAGAGCACGCACACACACAGTACAGAGCGCACACACACACAGTACAGCAGACAGCGCACAAACAGTACAGCAGAGTGCGCACTCACACACAGTACAGCAGAGCGCGCTCACACACAGTACAGAACGCACACATACACAGTACAGCAGAGCGCGCACACACAGTACAGCAGAGCGCGCACACACAGTACAGCAGAGCGCGCACACACAGTACAGCAGACAGCGCACACACAGTACAGCAGACAGCGCACACACAGTTCAGCAGACAGCGCACACACAGTACAGCAGAGCGCACACACACACATACAGTACAGCAGACAGCGCACACACACACACAGTACAGCAGACAGCGCACACACAGTACAGCAGACAGCGCACACACACAGTACAGCAGAGCGCACACACACACAGTACAGCAGACAGCGCACAGTACAGTAGAGTGCGCACACACACAGTACAGCAGAGAGCGCACACACACAGTACAGCAGAGCGCGCACACACACACAGTACAGCAGACAGCGCACAAACAGTACAGCAGAGCGCGCACACACACAGTACAGCAGAGCGCGCACTCACACAGTACAGCAGAGCGCGCACCCACAGTACAGCAGACAGCGCGCTCGCACAGTACAGCAGACAGAGCGCGCGCACAGTACAGCAGAGCGCGCACGCACACAGTACAGCAGACAGCGCACACACAGTACAGCAGACAGCACGCACACACACAGTACAGCAGAGCGCACACACACACAGTACAGCAGACAGCGCACACACAGTACAGCAGACAGCGCACACACAGTACAGCAGAGCGCACACACACACAGTACAGCAGAACGCACACACACACACAGTACAGCAGTGCATGCACACACAGCACACACACAGTACAGCAGAGCGCGCGCACACACACACATAGTACAGCAGAGCGCACACATACACAGTACAGCAGAGCGCACACACATACAGCAGAGCGCACACACACAGTACAGCAGAACGCACACACACACAGTACAGCAGAGCGCACACACACACAGTACAGCAGAGCGCACACACACACAGTACAGCAGAGCACACACATACACAGTACAGCAGAGCGCACACACAGTACAGCAGAGTGCACGCACACACAGTACAGCAGAGCGCACACATACACAGTACAGCAGAGCGCACACACATACAGCAGAGCGCACACACACACAGTACAGCAGAGCGCGCACACACACAGTACAGCAGAGCGCGCACATACACAGTATAGCAGAGCGCACACATACACAGTATAGCAGAGCGCACACACATACAGCAGAGCGCACACACACAGTACAGCAGAACGCACACACACAGTACAGCAGAGCGCACACATACACAGTACAGCAGAGCGCACACATACACAGTACAGCAGAGCGCACACATACACAGTACAGCAGAGCGCACACACGTACAGCAGAGCGCACACACATACAGCAGAGCGCACACACACAGTACAGCAGAACGCACACACACACAGTACAGCAGAGCGCATACACACAGTACAGCAGAGCGCACACACACACACACTACAGCACAGCGCACACAGACTGTCAAATGCGCACGCGCACTGACATAAATTCACAAACTACAGGCAAACAACGGGCACCGGCACCGAAACTACATACATACACACACACACACACACACACACACACACACACACATCGAAGATCATCTCGAAACTCAGCAACCAGCGGAGCCAAACAAACGATTCCTTCTGCACACTTCGGGAGTGGGAGGGGGACGTGTCGGACAGAATGCAGAGTGGGTGTAACTGCCCCTCTCCCGAGTGTCAGGACGGAGCAACAGCCGCCCGCCGGGCACAGAGCCGCCTTTGTTGGGAGCGCCCCCATGGGATCCAACCCCGAGCTTGGGGCCAAGGCCCTCTGCTCGGGACATCTTGGCGGGACGACGAGAGGAATGGAGTGGAGGGTGTATTTAAGGTGGGAGGGAATGCTAGCGGCTGTCCTGCCAGCGGCAAACTCTTTGAGCCTAGTTCTGGCGATGTTCCCGGAGTGTGGGAGGCAAGTCGGGAACGGTCCCAGCGCCGTTCCCCGTCCAGTACCCGACTCCCTCTGTGCTCTCTACCTTCTCCATCCCGTTTCCCACTCTCGACCCTCCACTTTTTGAACTCCTTTTCCAATTTACCTCCCCGTATTACTCTCCCTCAATTCCTCACCCTCCGCCACTCACCTCAAGGCTGAATTCACCTCCGGTTGTCGGGTTGAGTGCTCCGGCCAGGAGACACAGACAGATCCAAAGCCATTGCTGTGCCATCGTTCCCGACGCTACTGGAGCGACTACTCGCCTGGAGTCTCGCTCGGTTCCCCACAGGATCTCTCGCCGTCTCGTCCCCTGACTCTTTAGTCCTGGGAGCCGTGGATCCGCTCTACGTCTCTCCCGTTTGCGGATCGCGGGAGCGGTGCGAGGGTCCTGTGACCGCGCAGCGGACTCTTTTCCTTTCTCTCTTCGCACGGATCCTACCTCCTACAAACAGGCTGCGAAAAGTAGGGACGTGTCCCGATTACGCGGATCCTGGCGCTACTCCAAACTTTCCGACCACAGCTGCTTCCCTGGATCGAGGCACTGAGCAGTCCCGGCTCTTAAAGGCGCGGGTCCGACCCTTAAAGGCGCAACTCGCCCCTCCTCCTTCACTGAAATCCACCTCTTCCTCCCTCCGACCAGGTTTGAGGCAGACAACGGGGACGCAATACCTAGTATGGTCACTGCGGGCAGAAAAGCACGTCCCATTTGTTCCCTCAGTAACCCTCCCTCATTTAATGGTACCCCTGTCCAGTGATGTCGCCGTCCTACTTACGCCTCCATCTCTCCCACTCCCCTCCTCCTCAAGGCACTCCCCCATCCCTCACCCTCCTTCCCCTCCCCCCGAATTTCCTCTCCACCTTCCAAGGCTCCCTCTATTTCTCTACCTCCCCTTTCATATCACCACACTCCGCTCACCGAGGTCCCCCTCTCTGTCCACAATCCTACCGCCATCCCATTCTCTCACCCACGACAGAGCACCGGTGCAGTTCTCACCAGGTTTGGGGGTCGATTATGTACGAATGAAGCGGGGGGGGGGGGGGGCGGGGCGGGAAGAAGCACCACAGGAACACTCACAACACTCTGGAGGAACTCAGCAGGTCGGGCAGCATCCGTGGAAACGAAGGGTTCCGGCCCGAAACGTCGACTCATCGTTTCCACGGATGCTGCCCGACCTGCTGAGTTCCTCCAGCGTGTTGTGAGTGTTGCTCTGACCCCAGCATCCGCAGAGTATTGTGTATTAAAGAAGCACCACGGGAAGGAAAGTGGAGAGGAGGGAGCGCAGGTGAGGGGGGAGGGGAGGTGATGGCGGGTGAGGAGCCACGGCGTGGGACGGGTAAGCGCTTTCACGAACAAATAAGCAGACTCAGCAAAGGTCAGAATGTGTTTCCAATTAAAAGTTAATCTGGAACAAAGAGCTCAGCAAACGACAATGATCAAACTCCCAAATCGTGTTATGAACTCCTGGGTTTCGCCTCGGATCCAGCACAGGGTGAACCTGACCTCATCCTCCTCACTCGGACCCCCGAGGGCGAGGTCAATCCCCATTCCCTCGGCCACCCCTCTCCTCCATCCCGGAGGCTGGTGAAGAGTGGGGAATAAACCTCAGCCAGATCCTGGGAAGAAGAACGTTAAAAGGAGGAGTCGTCTGTTTATGGGATATCCAGAGACTATCGTTAAAACATCCTGCCGAGTCTCACAGCAACAAAATCCCCAATAGAACCTGACACCGGGCCAGATGGGGGAGCTGACGGGAGGGGCTACCGACAGCTTCACCAGAGGGCGGGGGCGGAGGAGGGTGAACAAAGGGAAAAGAAATGGATGAACGGGAAACGAGGTTAGGGAGTATGAAACCGGGGGCGGGGGGGGCGGTGGTGGATTGGGGAGTTGGAGGGAGATGCTGGGGGGAGAGTGAGCAGTTAGGGGCAGAGAGGTGTTGGAAGAGTGGGAGAGGTTGGAGTTGGAGGAAGGGAGAGAAAGGGGAGTGGGGGGAGAGCAGAGAGAGAGGAGTGGGGGACGGGATAGAGAGGGGTGGGGAGAGGAGGAGAGGAAAGTGTAGAGAGGAGAGGAGAAGGTGAGGGAGAGTGGAGAGAGAAGTGTAAGGAGTGGGGAGACGGGGTGGGGAGAGGGGGGAGGGGATAGAGAGGAGTAGGGGAAAGTGTAGAGAGAAGGGGAGGGAGAGTGGAGAGAGAAGTGTAAGAAGAGGGAGAGAGAGGAGTAGGGGAGGAAGACAGGTAAAGAGTGGATGGGAGGGGAGGGAGAAGATGGTGAGAAGAGAGAGGATGGGAAAGAGGGAGCATGGGGAAGAGAAGATGGGAGGGGAAATGATAGAGGATGGAGGGAGAAGAGTTGGGGGAGTGAGATACAGGGTGAGGGAGGAGTAGGGGAAGGAGAAAGTTGGGGAGAGGATGGAGAGAAGGGGAAGGAAGGACTGAGAAGACGATGGGGAAGGAGGACGGGGGAGAGAGGTAAGTAGAGATGGGATGAGGGGGAGAGAAGATGGGGAAGAGAGGAGAAGGGGATAGGAGGTGAGGAAGAGTAGGGGGAGATACACGGGTAACAGAAGAGTTGGGGAAATGGGTGAGGAGAAGAAGGGGAGATGGAGTGAGGGATGAGTAGGGTGAGATAGGTCATGAGGTATTGCAGAGGGAGATAGTGAGTGAGGAGGAGTAGGGGAGCTGGGGTGAGGAGGAGTAGGAGCAGATGGGGTGAGGGACTAGGTGGAGGGGAGACGGGGTGGGGGGAGGGTTTGAGTGAGGATTGGAGGATGGGGAGGGAGAGGAGTGGGGGAGTGAGACTGAGGAAAGGGTAGAGGAGAGACGATTAGATGGAGGGGAGTAAGATGGGGCAGACAGTGTGTGAGAGAGGAGTAGGGGGAGACAGGGTGAGAGAGGTTGAGGAGGGAGAGCAGTGAGGGGAGGGGAGAGAGGAGTCGGGAGTGAGGGGAGCGAGAGTAGGTGAGGGATGAGTGGGGGGAGATAGGGAGGGGAGAGAGGTGTGGAGGAACTGGGAGTAGGGGGAGCAAAAGAGGGAAAGTAGGGGGAGAGGATGATGGGAAAGTGGATGAGGCGGCAGAGAGGGTGGGGGAAAGTTAATGAGGAGAGTGTATGTTCAGGGGAGAGTTTGGTAAAGAAAGGATGTGGGGAAGAGAGGATTGGGGAGAGAAAGGGGCTGGAGAGGGGGAAAGATAGAGGGACTGCAAGAGCTGGGGAGAAGGAAGATTGGAGGTGGAGGGAGAGGAGTCTGGGAGTATGACTGGGAGAAGGGTGGGGGGAGAGATGATTAGAGGGAGGGGAGTGAAATGGGGAGATAGGGTGAGAAAGGAAGAGGAGGAAGTGGATGAGGGGAGAGACGATGGGGAGAAAGGTCGGTAATGAGAGGTGGAGGGGGAACTGAAATGAATTGACTTTATTTCTTAAATCCTTCACATACATGAAGAGTAAAACTCTATGTTACGTGTCCACCTAAATGTGCGATGTGCAATTTATAGTAATTTATAATAAATAGAACAGTCAATGTAACATAGAAATACATTCAAATCAGCATGCGTTCATCAGTCTGATGGCCCGGTGGAAGAAGTTGTCCTGGAGCCTGTTGGTCCTGGCTTTTACACTGCGATGCAGTTTCCCAGATGGTAGTGGCTGGGGTGACTCGGGTCCCCAATGATTCTTTAGGCCACTTGTTCACATCTGTCTTTGTAAATGTCCTGAATCACGGAAAGGTCACAACTGTAGATGCACTGGGCTGTCCGTACCACTCTCTGCAGAATCCTGTGATTAGGGGAGCTACAGATTGGAGAGACAAGATTAGGGCGGGGAAGGGGGGGAGAGAGAGGATGGGGAGAGAGAGGATGGAGAGAGAGGATTGGGGGAAGAGAGGATGGGGAGAGAGAGGATGGGGGTAGAGAGAGGATGGGGGACAGAGAGGATAGGGAGAGAGAGGATGGGGAGAGAGGATGGGGGAGTGACAGGATGGGGAGAGAGAGGATTGGGAGAGAGAGGATGCGGAGAGAGAGGGGATGGGCAGAGAGAGGATGGAGAGAGGGAGGGGATGGGCAGAGAGGGGATGGGGAGAGAGGGGATGGGCAGAGAGGGGATGGGAAGAGAGAGGGGATGGAGAGTGAGGATTGGGGGAGAGAGAAGATGGGGAGAGAGAGGATGGGGGTAGAGAGAGGATGGGGAGAGAGAGGATGGGGAGAGAGAGGATGGGGGTAGAGAGAGGATGGGGAGAGAGAGGATGGGGTAGAGAGGATTGGGGGTGAGAGGATGGGGAGAGAGAGGATGGGGAGAGAGGGGATGGGGAGAGAGAGGGGATGGGGAGAGAGAGGATGGGGAGAGAGAGGTTGTGGGTAGAGAGAGGATGGGGAGAGAGAGGATGGGGAGAGAGAGGATTGGGAGAGAGAGGGGATGGGGAGAGAGGGGATGGGGAGAGAGGGGATGGGAAGAGAGAGGGGATGGAGAGTGAGGATTGGGGGAGAGAGAGGATGGGGAGAGAGAGGATGGGGGTAGAGAGAGGATGGGGAGAGAGAGGATGGGGAGAGAGAGGATGGGGAGAGAGAGACGGGATGGGCAGAGAGAGGATGGGGAGAGAGGATGGGGAGACAGAGGATGGGGTAGAGAGGATTGGGGGTGGGAGGATGGGGAGAGAAAGGATGGGGAGAGAGAGGATGGGGGAAAGAGAGGATGGGGAGAGAGAGGATGGGGAGAGAGAGGATGGGGAGAGAGAGGTTGTGGGTAGAGAGAGGATGGGGAGAGAGAGGATGGGGAGAGAGAGGATGGGGGAAGAGAGGTTGGGGAAAGAGAGAATGGGGTAGAGAGAGGTTGTGGGTAGAGAGAGGATGGGGAGAGAGAGGATGGGGAGAGAGAGGATGGGGAGAGAGAGGATGGGGGAAAGAGAGGATGGGGTAGAGAGAGGATGGGGTAGAGAGAGGATGGGGAGAGAGAGGATGGGGAGAGAGGGGATGGGGAGAGAGGGAATGGGGAGAGAGGTAATGGGGAGAGATAGGATGGGATAGAGAGAGGATGGGGTAGAGAGAGGATGGGGAGAGAGAGTATTGGGGGAGAGAGGATGAGGGGAGGGGGAGAGAGGTTGAAGGGGAGAGAGGGGATGGGGAGAGAAAGAGGATGGGGAGAGAGAGAGGGGATGGAGGTAGTGAGAGGATGGGGAGAGAGGGGATGGGGAGAGAGAGGATGGGGAGAGAGAGTATGGGAGAGAGAGCGGATGGGGGAGAGAGGGGATGGGGATAGAGAGGATGAGGTAGAGAGAGGATGGGGAGAGAGAGGATGGGGGAGAGAGGGAATGGGGAGAGAGAGGATGGGGGAGAGAGGGGATCGGAGAGAGGGGATCTGGAGAGAGGGGATGGGGAGAGATAGGATGGGATAGAGAGAGGATGTGGGAGAGAGGGGATGGGGAGAGACGGGATGGGGAGAGAGAGGATGGGGAGCGAGAGGATGGGAGAGAGAGCGGATGGGGGAGAGAAGGGATGGGGATAGAGAGGATGAGGTAGAGAGAGGATGGGGGAGAGAGAGGATGGGGGAGAGAGGGGATGGGGAGAGAGGGGATGGGGAGAGGGAGGATGGGATACAGAGAGGATAGGGGAGAGAGAGGATTGGGAGAGAAGGGATGGGGAGAGAGGGGATGGGGAGAGATAGGATGGGATAGAGAGAAGATGAGGGAGAGAGTGCATGGGGAGAGACGGGATGGGGGTAGAGAGAGTATGGGGAGAGAGGGGATGGGGAGAGATAGGATGGGGTAGAGAGAGGATGGGGAGAGAGGGAATGGGGAGAGAGGGAGAGGGGGATGAGAGGATCGAGAGAGGATGGGGGAGAGAGGGGATGGGGAGAGAGAGGATGAAGGGGAGAGAGGGGATTGAGGGAGAGAGAGGATGGAGAGAGAGAGGATGGGGAGAGAGAGAGGGTGCGGAGAGAGAGGATTGGGGAGAGAGGGGATGGGGGAAAGAGGATGAAGGGGAGAGAGGGGATTGGGGGACAGAAAGGATGGGAAGAGAGAGGATAAGGGAGAGAGAGGATGGAGAGAGAGTATTTGGGGAGAGAGAGGATGAGGAGAGAGAGGATGGGGTAGAGAGAGGATGGGGAGAGACAGGATGGGGAGAGAGAGGATGGGGAGAGAGGTTGGAAGAGAGAGAGGATGGGGAGAGAGGGGATGGGGAGAGAGGATGGGGTAGAGATAGGATGGGGGAGAGACAGGATGGGGAGAGAGAGGATGGGGAGAGAGGGGATGGGGAGAGAGGGGATGGGGAGAGAGGGGATGGGAAGAGAGAGGGGATGGAGAGTGAGGATTGGGGGAGAGAGAGGATGGTGAGAGAGAGGATGGGGGTAGAGAGAGGATGGGGAGAGAGAGGATGGGGAGAGAGAGAGGGGATGGGCAGAGAGAGGATGGGGAGAGAGGATGGGGAGACAGAGGATGGGGTAGAGAGGATTGGGCGTGAGAGGATGGTGAGAGAGAGGATGGGGAGAGAGAGGGGGTGGGGAGAGAGAGGATGGGGTAGAGAGGATTGGGGAGAGAGGATGGGGAGAGAGAATATGGGGAGAGAGAGGAGATGGGGAGAGAGAGGATGGGGAGAGAGAGTTTGTGGGTAGAGAGAGGATGGGGGAGAGAGAGGATGGGGAGAGAGAGGATGGGGGAGAGAGAGTATGGGGGAGAGAGGGGATGGGGAGAGAGGGGATGGGGAGAGAGAGGATGGGGAGAGATAGGATGGGATAGAGAGAAGATGAGGGAGAGAGTGCATGGGGAGAGACGGGATGGGGGTAGAGAGAGTATGGGGAGAGGGGATGGGGAGAGATAGGATGGGGTAGAGAGAGGATGGGGAGAGAGGGAATGGGGAGAGAGGGAGAGGGGGATGAAGAGGAGCGAGAGAGCATGGGGAGAGAGGGGATGGGGAGAGAGAGAGGATGAAGGGGAGAGAGGGGATTGAGGGAGAGAGAGGATGGAGAGAGAGAGGATGGGGAAGAGAGAGGATTGGGGAGAGAGAGAGGGGATGGGGTAGTGAGAGGAATGGGAGAGAGGAGATGGGGAGAGAGAGGATGGGGTAGAGAGGGGATGGGGAGAGAGGGGATGGGGAGAGAGAGAGGGTGCGGAGAGAGAGGATTGGGGAGAGAGGGGATGGGGGAAAGAGGATGAAGGGGAGAGAGGGGATTGGGGGACAGAAAGGATGGGAAGAGAGAGGATAAGGGAGAGACAGGATGGGGAGAGAGAGGATGGGGAGAGAGAGGATGGGGAGAGAGGTTGGAAGAGAGAGAGGATGGGGAGAGAGGGGATGGGGAGAGAGGATGGGGAGAGAGAGGATGGGGGTAGAGATAGGATGGGGGAGAGACAGGATGGGGAGAGAGAGGATGGGGAGAGAGGGGATGGGGAGAGAGGATGGGGAGAGAGGGGATGGGAAGAGAGAGGGGATGGAGAGTGAGGATTGGGGGAGAGAGAGGATGGTGTGAGAGAGAGGATGGGGGTAGAGAGAGGATGGGGGAGAGAGAGGATGGGGAGAGAGAGAGGGGATGGGCAGAGAGAGGATGGGGAGAGAGGATGGGGAGACAGAGGATGGGGTAGAGAGGATTGGGGAGAGAGGATGGGGAGAGAGAATATGGGGAGAGAGAGGATGGGGAGAGAGAGTATTGGGGGAGAGAGAGGATGGGGAGAGAGGGGAGGCGGAGACAGGTTGAAGGGGAGAGAGGGGATGGGGAGAGAGAGAGGATGGGGGAGAGAGAGAGGGGATGGAGGTAGAGAGAGGATGGGGGAGAGAGTGGATCGGGGAGAGAGGGGATGGGGAGAGAGAGGATGGGGAGAGAGGGGATGGGAGAGAGGGGATGGGGAGAGAGGGGATGGGGAGAGATAGGATGGGATAGAGAGAGGATGAGGGAGAGAGGGGATGGGGAGAGAGAGGATGGGAGAGAGAGCGGATGGGGGAGAGAGGGGATGGGGATAGAGAGGATGAGGTAGAGCGAGGATGGGGAGAGAGAGGATGGGGAGAGAGGGGATGGGGAGAGAGAGGATGGGATACAGAGAGGATAGGGGAGAGAGAGGATGGGGGAGAGAGGGGATGGGGGAGAGAGGGGATGGGAGAGAGAGCGGATGGAGGAGAGAGGGGATGGGGATAGAGAGGATGAGGTAGAGAGAGGATGGGGAGAGAGAGGATGGGGAGAGAGGGGATGGGGAGAGAGAGGATGGGATACAGAGAGGATAGGGGAGAGAGAGGATGGGGGAGAGAGGGGATGGGGGAGAGAGGGGATGGGGAGAGAGGGGATGGGGAGAGAGGGGATGGGGAGAGATAGGATGGGATAGAGAGAAGATGAGGGAGAGAGTGCATGGGGAGAGACGGGATGGGGGTAGAGAGAGTATGGGGAGAGAGGGGATGCGGAGAGAGAGGATGGGGTAGAGAGAGGATGGGGAGAGAGGGGATGGGGAGAGAGGGGATGGGGGAAAGAGGATGAAGGGGAGAGAGGGGATTGGGGGAGAGAAAGGATGGGAAGAGAGAGGATAAGGGAGAGAGAGGATGCGGAGAGAGAGGATGGAGAGAGAGTATTGGGGAGAGAGAGGATCAGGAGAGAGAGGATGGGGGTAGAGAGAGGATGGGGGAGAGACAGGATGGGGAGAGAGAGGATGGGGAGAGATGTTGGAGGAGAGAGAGGATGGGGAGAGAGGGGATGGGGAGAGAGGATGGGGAGAGAAAGGATGGGGAGAGGGAGGGGATCGGGAGAGAGAGGATGAGGAGAGAGAGGATTGGGAGAGAGGGGATGGGGAGAGAGGATGGAGAGAGAAAGGATGGGGAGAGGGAGGGGATCGGGAGAGAGAGGATGAGGAGAGAGAGGATTGGGAGAGAGGGGATGGGGAGAGAGAGAATGGGGAGAGAGGGGATGGGGAGAGAGTGGGGGGAATGGGGAGAGAGAGGATGGGGAGAGAGAGGGGATGGGGAGAGAGGGGATTGGGGGTAGAGAGGATGTGGAGAGAGAGGATGGGGAGAGAGGGGATGGGGTAGAGAGAGGATGGGGAGAGAGGGAATGGGCAAAGAGAGGATGGTGTAGAGAGAGGATGGGGAGAGAGAGAGAAGATTAATGCGAGAGGGGATGGGTAGAGAGGGAGATGGGGATGAAGAGGAGAGAGAGAGGATGGGGTAGAGAGGATGGGGAGAAAGGATGGGGACAGAGGGAATGGGGAGAGAGAGGATGAAGGGGAGAGAGGGGATTGGGGAGAGAAAGGATGGGAAGAGAGAGGATAGGGGAGAGAGATTATTGGGGGAGAGAGAGGATGGGGAGAGAGGGGATGGGGAGAGAGGTTGAAGGGGAGAGAGGGGATGGGGGAGAGAAAGAGGATCGGGGACAGGGGATGCGGAGAGAGAGGATGGGATAGAGAGAGGATGGGGGAGAGAGAGGATGGGGAGAGAGGGGATGGGGTAGAGAGGGGATGGGGAGAGAGGGGATGGGGAGAGAGGGGATGGGGAGAGAGAGAGGATGAATGGGAGAGGGGATGGTGTAGAGAGGGAGAGGGGGATGAAGAGGAGTGGGGGATGGGGAGAGAGAGAGGGGATGGGGGTAGTGAGAGGATGGGGAGAGAGAGGATGGGGAGAGAGAGGATGGGGAGAGAGGGGATGGGGAGAGAGGGGATGGGGAGAGAGAGGATGTGGAGAGAGGATGGGGAGAGAGAGGATGGGGGAGAGAGAGAAGATGAATGCGAGAGGGGATGGGTAGAGAGGGAGAGGGGATGAAGAGGAGAGAGCGAGGATGCGGTAGAGAGAGGATGGGGAGAGAGGATGGGGGAGAGAGACGATTGGGGAGAGAGAGGATTGGGTGAGAGAGGATGGCGAGAGAGAGGATTGGGGGAGAGAGGATGGGGAGAGAGAGAGAAGATGAATGCGATAGGGGATGGGGTAGAGGGAGAGGGGGATGAAGAGGAGAGAGAAAGGATGGGGGAGAGAGGGGATGGGGAGAGAGAGGATGAAGGGGAGAGAGGGGATTGAGGGAGAGAGAGGATGGAGAGAGAGAGAGGATGGGGAAGAGAGAGGATTGGGGAGAGACAGAGGGGATGGGGAGAGAGAGTATGGGGGAGTGAGGGGATAGGGATAGAGAGGATGGGGAGAGAGGGGATGGGGAGAGAGAGGATAGGATACAGAGAGGATAGGGGAGAGAGAGGATGGGGAGAGAGGGGATGGGAAGAGAGGGGATGGGGTAGAGAGAATTGGGGAGAGAGGATGGGGAGAGAGAGGATGGGGAGAGAGAGGATGGGGAGAGAGAGGATGGGGAGAGAGAGAATGGAGAGAGAGGATTGGGGGAAAGAGAGGATGGGTAGAGAGAGGATGGGGTTAGAGAGAGGATGCGGAGAGAGGATGGGGAGAGAGAGGGGATGGGGAGAGAGGGGATGGGGAGAGAGAGGATAGGGAGAGAGATGATGGGGAGAGAGAGGGGATGAGGAGAGAGGGGATGGGGAGAGAGAGGATGAAGAGGACACAGAGAATTGGGGGAGAGAGAGGATGG
Organism: Mobula hypostoma; assembly: GCF_963921235.1. Classification (NCBI taxonomy): domain Eukaryota; kingdom Metazoa; phylum Chordata; class Chondrichthyes; order Myliobatiformes; family Myliobatidae; genus Mobula; species Mobula hypostoma. The sequence goes on from NC_086106.1 coordinate 19,960,282, forward strand.
GGGTAGAGAGAGAATGGGAAGAGGATGGGGGAGAAAGGATGGGGGAGTGAGAGGATGGGGAGAGAGGATTGGGGGAGAGAGGATGGGGAGAGAGAGAGAGAGAAGATGAATACGATAGGGGATGGGGTAGAGGGAGAGGGGGATGAAGAGGAGAGAGAGAATGGGGGAGAGAGGGGATGGGGAGAGAGAGGATGAAGGGGAGAGAGGGGATTGAGGGAGAGAGAGGATGGAGAGAGAGAGAGGATGGGGAAGAGAGAGGATTGGGGAGAGACAGAGGGGATGGGGAGAGAGAGGATGGGGGAGAGAGGGTATGGGGATAGAGAGGATGAGGTAGAGAGAAGATGGGGGAGAGAGAGGATGGGGGAGAGAGGGGATGGGGAGAGAGGGTATGGGGATAGAGAGGATGAGGTAGAGATAAGATGGGGGAGAGAGAGGATGGGGAGAGAGGGGATGGGGAGAGAGGGGATGGGGAGAGAGAGAGTGGGGAGAGAGAGGATGGGGAGAGAGGGGATGGGGAGAGATAGGATGGGATAGAGAGAGGATGAGGGAGAGAGTGGATGGGGAGAGACGGGATGGGGGTAGAGAGAGTATGGGGAGAGAGGGGATGGGGAGAGAGAGGATGGGGTAGAGAGAGGATGGGAGAGAGGGGATGTAGAGAGAGGGAGTGGGGGATGAAGAGGACCGAGAGAGGATGGGGGAGAGAGGGGATGGGGAGAGAGAGGATGAAGGGGAGAGAGGGGATTGAGACAGAGAGAGGATGGGGAGAGAGAGGATGGGGAAGAGAGAGGATTGGGGAGAGAGAGAGGGGATGGGGTAGTGAGAGGAATGGGAGAGAGGAGATGGGGAGAGAGAGGATGGGGTAGAGAGGGGATGGGGAGAGAGGGGATGGGGGTAGAGAGTGGATGGGGAGGGAGGGGATGGGGAGAGAGAGGATGGGATAGAGAGAGGATGTGGAGAGAGAGGATGGGGGAGAGAGATGATGGGGAGAGAGAGGATGGGGAGAGAGAGGATGTGGGAGAGAGAGGATTGGGGGAGAGAGGATGGGGAGAGAGAGAGAAGATGAATGCGAGAGGGGATGGGTAGTGAGGGAGAGGGGATGAAGAGGAGAGAGAGAGGATGCGGTAGAGAGAGGATGGGGAGAGAGGATGGGGGAGAGAGAGGATGGGGAGAGAGCGGATGGGGGAGAGAGACGATTGGGGAGAGAGAGGATTGGGTGAGAGAGGATGGGGAGAGAGAGGATTGGGGGAGAGAGGATGGGGAGAGAGAGAGAAGATGAATGCAATAGGGGATGGGGTAGAGGGAGAGGGGGATGAAGAGGAGAGAGAGAGGATGGGGGAGAGAGGGGATGGGGAGAGAGAGGATGAAGGAGAGAGAGGGGATTGAGGGAGAGAGAGGATGGAGAGAGAGAGAGGATGGGGAAGAGAGAGGATGCGGAGAGAGAGAGGGGATGGGCAGAGAGAGGATGGAGAGAGAGAGGGGATGGGCAGAGAGAGGATGAGGAGAGAGAGGATGGGGCGAGAGAGGATTGGGAGAGAGAGGGGATGGGGAGAGAGGGGATGGGGAGAGAGGGGATGGGAAGAGAGAGGATGGGGAGAGAGAGGATGGTGATAGAGATGATGGGAGAGAGAATGGATTAGGAGAGAGACGATGGGGAGAGAGAGAAGATGAATGCGAGAGGGGATGGGGTAGAGAGGGAGAGGGGGATGAAGAGGAGAGAGAGAGGATGGGGAGAGAGGGGATGGGGAGAGAGAGGATGAAGGGGAGAGAGGGGATTGAGGGAGAGAGAGGATGAAGTGGAGATAGGGGATGGGGAGAGAGAGAGGATGAGGAGAGAGAGGATGAGGAGAGAGAGGATGGGGTAGAGAGGGAGAGGGGGATGAAGAGGAGAGAGAGAGGATGGGGAGAGAGAAGATGGGGAGAGAGAGGATTGTGGAAAGAGGATTGGGGAGAGAGCGGATGGGGGAAAGAGGATGAAGTGGAGAGAGGGGATGGGGAGAGAGAGAGGATGAGGAGAGAGAGGATGGGGAGAGAGAGGATGGGGTAGAGAGAATTGGGGAGAGAGGATGGGGAGAGAGAGGATGGGGAGAGTGAGAATGGAGAGAGAGGATTGGGGGGAAAAGAGGATGGGGAGAGAGAGGATGGGGGTAGAGAGAGGATGGGGGACAGAGAGGATAGTGAGAGAGAGGATGGGGAGAGAGAGGGGATGTATAGAGAGGGGATGGGGAGAGAGAGGATAGGGAGAGAGATGATGGGGAGAGAGAGGGGATGAGGAGAGAGGGGATGGGGAGAGAGAGGATGAAGTGGACACAGAGGATTGGGGGAGAGAGAGGATGGGGGTAGAGAGAGAATGGGGAGAGAGAGGATGGGGGAGAGAGGATGGGGGAGTGAGAGGATGGGGCGAGAGAGGATGGGGAGAGAGAGGTTGGGGAGAGAGAGAGGGGATGGGCAGAGAGAGGGTGGAGAGAGAGAGGGGGTGGGCAGAGAGAGGATGGGGAAAGAGAGGATGGGGCGAGAGAGGATTGGGAGAGAGAGGGGATGGGGAGAGAGGGGATGGGGAGAGAGGGGATGGGAAGAGAGCGGATGGGGAGACAGAGGATGGTGATAGAGAGGAAGGGAGAGAGTATGGATTAGGAGAGAGACGATGGGGAGAGAGAGAGAAGATGAATGCGAGAGGGGATGGTGAGAGAGGATTGGGGAGAGAGGGAATGTGGAGAGAGAGGTTGAAGGGGAGAGAGGGTATTGTTGGAGAGAGTGAGAAGATGAATGCTAGAGGGGATGGGGTAGAGAGGGAGAGGGGGATGAAGAGGAGAGAGAGAGGATGGGGAGAGAGAGGATGGGGAGAGAGAGGATTGTGGAGAGAGGATTGGGGAGAGAGCGGATGGGGGAAAGAGGATGAAGGGGAGAGAGGAGATGGGGAGAGAGAGAGGATGAGGAGAGAGAGGATGGGGAGAGAGCGGATGGGGTAGAGAGAATTGGGGAGAGAGGATGGGGAGAGAGAGGATGGGGAGAGAGGATGGGGAGAGAGAGGGGATGAGGAGAGAGAGGATGGGGAGAGAGAGAGAATGGGGAGAGAGAGGATGGGGGAGTGAGAGGATGGGGAGAGAGAGAATGGGGAGAGAGAGGATGCGGAGAGAGAGAGGGGATGGGCAGAGAGAGGATGGAGAGAGAGAGGGAATGGGCAGAGAGAGGATGAGGAGAGAGAGGATGAAGGGGACACAGAGGATTGGGGGAGAGATAGGATGGGGGTAGAGAGAGAATGGGGAGAGAGAGGATGGGGAGAGAGGGGATGGGGAGAGAGAGGATGAAGGAGAGAGAGGGGATTGAGGGAGAGAGAGGATGGAGAGAGAGAGAGGATGGGGAAGAGAGAGGATGCGGAGAGAGAGAGGGGATGGGCAGAGAGGGGATGGAGAGAGAGAGGGGATGGGCAGAGAGAGGATGAGGAGAGAGAGGATGGGGCGAGAGAGGATTGGGAGAGAGAGGGGATGGGGAGAGTGGGGATGGGGAGAGAGGGGATGGTGATAGAGATGATGGGAGAGAGAATGGATTAGGAGAGAGATGATGGGGAGAGAGAGAAGATGAATGCGAGAGGGGATGGGGTAGAGAGGGAGAGGGGGATGAAGAGGAGAGAGAGAGGATGGGGAGAGAGGGGATGGGGAGAGAGAGGATGAAGGGGAGAGAGGGGATTGAGGGAGAGAGAGGATGAAGTGGAGAGAGGGGATGGGGAGAGAGAGAGGATGAGGAGAGAGAGGATGGGGTAGAGAGGGAGAGGGGGATGAAGAGGAGAGAGAGAGGATGGGGAGAGAGAAGATGGGGAGAGAGAGGATTGTGGAAAGAGGATTGGGGAGAGAGCGGATGGGGGAAAGAGGATGAAGTGGAGAGAGGGGATGGGGAGAGAGAGAGGATGAGGAGAGAGAGGATGGGGAGAGAGAGGATGGGGTAGAGAGAATTGGGGAGAGAGGATGGGGAGAGAGAGGATGGGGAGAGTGAGAATGGAGAGAGAGGATTGGGGGAAAAAGAGGATGGGGAGAGAGAGGATGGGGGTAGAGAGAGGATGGGGGACAGAGAGGATAGTGAGAGAGAGGATGGGGAGAGAGAGGGGATGTATAGAGAGGGGATGGGGAGAGAGAGGATAGGGAGAGAGATGATGGGGAGAGAGAGGGGATGAGGAGAGAGGGGATGGGGAGAGAGAGGATGAAGTGGACACAGAGGATTGGGGGAGAGAGAGGATGGGGGTAGAGAGAGAATGGGGAGAGAGAGGATGGGGGAGAGAGGATGGGGGAGTGAGAGGATGGGGCGAGAGAGGATGGGGAGAGAGAGGATGCGGAGAGAGAGAGGGGATGGGCAGAGAGAGGGTGGAGAGAGAGAGGGGGTGGGCAGAGAGAGGATGGGGAAAGAGAGGATGGGGCGAGAGAGGATTGGGAGAGAGAGGGGATGGGGAGAGAGGGGATGGGGAGAGAGGGGATGGGAAGAGAGCGGATGGGGAGAGAGAGGATGGTGATAGAGAGGAAGGGAGAGAGTATGGATTAGGAGAGAGACGATGGGGAGAGAGAGAGAAGATGAATGCGAGAGGGGATGGTGAGAGAGGATTGGGGAGAGAGGGAATGTGGAGAGAGAGGTTGAAGGGGAGAGAGGGTATTGTTGGAGAGAGTGAGAAGATGAATGCTAGAGGGGATGGGGTAGAGAGGGAGAGGGGGATGAAGAGGAGAGAGAGAGGATGGGGAGAGAGAGGATGGGGAGAGAGAGGATTGTGGAGAGAGGATTGGGGAGAGAGCGGATGGGGGAAAGAGGATGAAGGGGAGAGAGGAGATGGGGAGAGAGAGAGGATGAGGAGAGAGAGGATGGGGAGAGAGCGGATGGGGTAGAGAGAATTGGGGAGAGAGGATGGGGAGAGAGAGGATGGGGAGAGAGGATGGGGAGAGAGAGGGGATGAGGAGAGAGAGGATGGGGAGAGAGAGAGAATGGGGAGAGAGAGGATGGGGGAGTGAGAGGATGGGGAGAGAGAGAATGGGGAGAGAGAGGATGCGGAGAGAGAGAGGGGATGGGCAGAGAGAGGATGGACAGAGAGAGGGAATGGGCAGAGAGAGGATGAGGAGAGAGAGGATGAAGGGGACACAGAGGATTGGGGGAGAGATAGGATGGGGGTAGAGAGAGAATGGGGAGAGAGAGGATGGGGAGAGAGGATGGGGGAGTGAGAGGATGGGGAGAGAGAGGATGGGGAGAGAGAGGATGGGAGAGAGAGAGGGGAGAGAGAGGATGGGGAGAGAGGGGATTGAGGGAGAGAGAGGATGGAGAGAGAGAGGGGATGGGGAGAGAGAGAGGATGGGAGAGAGAGAGGGGATGGGAGAGAGGGGATGGGAGAGAGATGGGAGATGGGCAGAGAGAGGATGAGGAGAGAGAGGATGGGGCGAGAGAGGATTGGGAGAGAGAGGGGATGGGGAGAGAGGGGAGGAGGTGGGGAGAGGGGATGGTGATAGAGATGATGGGAGAGAGAATGGATTAGGAGAGAGAGATGGGGAGAGAGAGAAGATGAATGCGAGAGGGGATGGGTGAGAGGAGAGAGATGGAGAGAGGGGATGGGGAGAGAGGGATGGAGAGAGGAGAGAGGATGAGGAGAGAGAGGGATGGGGAGAGAGGGATGGAGAGAGAGAGATGGGAGAGGGGATGAGGGAGAGAGAGGATGAAGAGGAGGAGAGAGGGATGGGGAGAGAGAGAGATGAGGAGAGTGGGGAGAGGATGGGGTAGAGAGGGGATGGAGGAGAGAGAGGAGGGGGAGAGAGAGGGAGAGGGGATGGGGAGAGAGAGAGAGAGGATGGGAGAGAGGGATGGGGAGAGAGGAGGGGAGAGAGAGGATGAGAGAGGGAGAGAGAGGATGGGAAGAGAGGATTGGGGAGAGAGGGATGGGGGAGAGATGAGAAGTGGAGAGAGGGGATGGGGAGAGAGAGGATGAGGAGAGAGGATGGGGAGAGGATGGGTAGAGAGAGGAGATGGGGAGAGAGAGATGGGGGAGGAGATGGGGGAGGATGGGGGGAGAGAGAGGATGGGGAGAGAGGGATGGGGGAGAGAGAGGATGGGGACAGAGAGGATAGGGGAGAGAGAGGATGGGGAGAGAGGATGGGGAGGATGAGTAGAGAGGGGATGGGGAGAGAGAGAGGATGAGGAGAGAGAGGATGGGGAGAGAGAGGATGGGGTAGAGAGAGGATGGGGAGAGAGAGGATGAAGTGGACACAGAGGATTGGGGAGAGAGAGGATGGGGAGAGAGAGAATGGGGAGAGAGAGGATGGGGAGAGAGGATGGGGGAGTGAGAGGATGGGGAGAGAGAGGATGGGGAGAGAGAGGATGCAGAGAGAGAGAGGGGATGGGCAGAGAGAGGATGGAGAGAGAGAGGGGACGGGCAGAGAGAGGATGAGGAGAGAGAGGATGGGGCGAGAGAGGATTGGGAGAGAGAGGGGATGGGGAGAGAGGGGATGGGGAGAGAGGGGATGGGAAGAGAGAGGATGAGGAGAGAGAGGATGGTGATAGAGATGATGGGAGAGAGAATGGATTAGGAGAGAGACGATGGGGAGAGAGAGAGAAGATGAATGCGAGAGGGGATGGGTTAGAGAGGGAGAGGGGGATGAAGAGGACAGAGAGAGGATGGGGTAGAGAGAGGATGGTGAGAGAGGATGGTGAGAGAGGATTGGGGAGAGAGGGGATGGGGAGAGAGAGGATGAGGGGAGAGGGGGTATTGTTGGAGAGAGAGAGAAGATGAATGCTAGAGGGGATGGGGTAGAGTGGGAGAGGGGGATGAAGAGGAGAGACAGAGGATGGCGAGAGAGAGGATGGGGAGAGAGAGGATTGTGGAAAGAGGATTGGGGAGAGAGCGGATGGGGAAAGAGGATGAAGTGGGGAGAGGGGATGGGGAGAGAGAGAGGATGAGGAGAGAGAGGATGGGGAGAGAGAGGATGGGGTAGAGAGAGAGAGGGGGATGAAGAGGAGAGAGAGAGGATGGGGAGAGAGAGGATGGGGAGAGAGAGGATTGTGGAAAGAGGATTGGGGAGAGAGAGGATGGGGGAGAGAGAGAGGGGGTGGAGGTAGTGAGAGGATGGGGAGAGAGAGGATGGGGAGAGAGAGGATGGGAGAGAGAGGATGGGGAGAGAGGGGGATGGGGAGAGAGAGGATGGGGAGAGAGAGGATGGGGAGAGTGAGGATTGTGGAAAGAGGATTGGGGAGAGAGCGGATGGGGGAAAGAGGATGAAGTGGAGAGAGGGGATGGGGAGAGAGAAAGGATGAGGAGAGAGAGGATGGGGTAGAGAGAATTGGGGAGAGAGGATGGGGAGAGAGAGGATGGGGAGAGAGAGAATGGAGAGAGAGGATGGGGAGAAAGAGGATGGGGAGAGAGAGGATGGGGGTAGAGAGAGGATGGGGGACAGAGAGGATGGGGGATAGAGAGGATAGGGAGAGAGAGGATGGGGAGAGAGGATGGGGTGAGAGAGGGGATGGGGAGAGAGGGGATGGGGAGAGAGAGGATAGGGAGAGAGATGATGGGGAGAGAGAGGGGATGAGGAGAGAGGGGATGGGGAGAGAGAGGATGAAGGGGACACAGAGGATTGGGGGAGAGAGAGGATGGGGGTAGAGAGAGAATGGGGAGAGAGAGGATGGGGAGAGAGGATGGGGGAGTGAGAGGATGGGGAGAGAGAGGATGGGGAGAGAGAGGATGCGGAGAGAGAGAGGGGGTGGGCAGAGAGAGGGTGGAGAGAGAGAGGGGATGGGCAGAGAGAGGATGGGGAGAGAGAGGATGGGGCGAGAGAGGATTGGGAGAGAGAGGGGATGGGGAGAGAGGGGATGGGGAGAGAGCGGATGGGGAGAGAGGGGATGGGCATAGAGAGGATGGTGATAGAGAGGATGGGAGAGAGAATGGATTAGGAGAGAGACGATGGGGAGAGAGAGAGAAGATGAATGCGAGAGGGGATGGGGTAGAGAGAGGATGGTGAGAGAGGATTGGGGAGAGAGGGGATGGGGAGAGAGAGGATGAAGGGGAGAGAGGGTATTGTTGGAGAGAGAGAGAAGATGAATGCTAGAGGGGATGGGGTAGAGAGGGAGAGAGGATGAAGAGGAGAGAGAGAGGATGGGGAGAGAGGATGGGGAGAGAGGGGATGGGGAGAGAGAGTATGGGGAGAGAGTATTGGGGAGAGAGAGGGTGGGGAGAGAGTATTGGGGAGAGAGGGTGGAGAGAGAGGGGATGGGGAGAGAGAGAGGGGATGGGGTATTGAGAGGATAGGGGAGAGAGAGGATGGGGTGAGAGGGGATTGGGGGAGAGAGAGGATGAGGGAGAGAGAGGATGGGGAGAGAGGGGATGGGGAGAGAGGATGAAGGGGAGAGAGGGGATGGGGAGAGGGAGAAGGGGGATGGGGGTAGTGAGAGGATGGGGGAGAGAGAGGATGGGGAGAGAGGGGATGGAGAGAGAGAGGATGGGGTAGAGAGAGGATGGGGAGAGAGGGGGGGATGGAGGTAGTGAGAGGATGGGGGAGAGAGGGGATGGAGAGAGAGAGGATGGGGAGAGAGGGGATGGGGTAGAGAGAGGATGGGGAGAGAGGGGATGGGGAGAGAGAGGATGGGGAGAGAGAGGATGGGGAGAGAGAGGATGCGGAGAGAGATGATGGGGAGAGAGAGGATGGGGGAGAGAGAGGATGTGGGAGAGAGAGGATTGGGGGAGAGAGGATGGGGAGAGAGAGAGAAGATGAATGCGAGAGGGGTGGGTAGAGAGGGAGAGGGGATGAAGAGGAGAGAGAGAGGGAATGCGGTAGAGAGGATGGGGAGAGAGGATGGGGAGAGAGAGGGGATGGGGAGAAAGCGGATGGGGAGAGAGGGGATGGGGAGAGAGAGGATAGGGAGAGAGAGGATGGGGAGAGAGAGGATGGGGAGAGAGAGGAGATGAGGAGCGAGGGGATGGGGAGAGAGAAGATGGGGAGAGAGAGGATGAAGGGGACACAGAGGATTGGGGGAGAGAGAGGATGGGGGTAGAGAGAGAATGGGGAGAGAGAGGATGGGGGAGAGAGGATGGGGAGAGAGAGGATGGGGAGAGAGAAAGGATGAGAGAGGATGGGGTAGAGAGAATTGGGGAGAGAGGATGGGGAGAGAGAGGATGGGGAGAGTGAGAATGGAGAGAGAGGATTGGGGGAAAAAGAGGATGGGGAGAGAGAGGATGGGGGTAGAGAGAGGATGGGGGACAAAGAGGATGGGGGACAGAGAGGATAGGGAGAGAGAGGATGGGGAGAGAGGATGGGGTGAGAGAGGGGATGGGGAGAGAGGGGATGGGGAGAGAGAGGATAGGGAGAGAGATGATGGGGAGAGAGAGGGGATGAGGAGAGAGGGGATGGGGAGAGAGAGGATGAAGGGGACACAGAGGATTGGGGGAGAGAGAGGATGGGGGTAGAGAGAGGAATGGGGAGAGTGAGGATGGGGGAGAGAGGATGGGGGAGTGAGAGGATGGGGAGAGAGAGGATGGGGAGAGAGAGGATGCGGAGAGAGAGAGGGGGTGGGCAGAGAGAGGGTGGAGAGAGAGAGGGGATGGGCAGAGAGAGGATGGGGAGAGAGAGGATGGGGCGAGAGAGGATTGGGAGAGAGAGGGGATGGGGAGAGAGGGGATGGGGAGAGAGCGGATGGGGAGAGAGGGGATGGGCATAGAGAGGATGGTGATAGAGAGGATGGGAGAGAGAATGGATTAGGAGAGAGACGATGGGGAGAGAGAGAGAAGATGAATGCGAGAGGGGATGGGGTAGAGAGAGGATGGTGAGAGAGGATTGGGGAGAGAGGGGATGGGGAGAGAGAGGATGAAGGGGAGAGAGGGTATTGTTGGAGAGAGAGAGAAGATGAATGCTAGAGGGGATGGGGTAGAGAGGGAGAGAGGATGAAGAGGAGAGAGAGGATGGGGAGAGAGGATGGGGAGAGAGGGGATTGGGGGAGAGAGAGTATGGGGAGAGAGTATTGGGGAGAGAGAGGGTGGGGAGAGAGTATTGGGGGAGAGAGAGGGTGGAGAGAGAGGGGATGGGGAGAGAGAGAGGGGATGGGGTAGTGAGAGGATAGGGGAGAGAGAGGATGGGGTGAGAGGGGATTGGGGGAGAGAGAGGATGGGGGAGAGAGAGGATGGGGAGAGAGGGGATGGGGAGAGAGAAGATGGGGAGAGAGAGGATGAAGGGGACACAGAGGATTGGGGGAGAGAGAGGATGGGGAGAGAGAGGATGGGGAGAGAGAGGATGGGGGAGAGAGGATGGGGAGAGAGAGGATGGGGAGAGAGAGGATGGGGAGAGAGAGGATGGGTAGAGAGAGGATGGGGAGAGAGAAAATGGGAGAGAGAGCGGATGGGGAGAGAGGGGATGGGGAGAGAGAGGATGGGTAGAGAGAGGATGGGGAGAGAGAGGATGGGAGAGAGAGCGGATGGGGAGAGAGGGGATGGGGAGAGAGGGGATGGGGAGAGAGGGGATGGGGAGAGAGAGGATGGGGTAGAGAGAGGATGGGGAGAGAGAGTATGGGGGAGACAGGGGATGGGGAGAGAGGGAATGGGGAGAGAGAGGATGGGATAGAGAGGATGGGGGAGAGAGAGGATGGGGAGAGAGAGGAGATGAGGAGCGAGGGGATGGGGAGAGAGAGGATGGGGAGAGAGAGGATGAAGGGGACACAGAGGATTGGGGGAGAGAGAGGATGGGGGTAGAGAGAGAATGGGGAGAGAGAGGATGGGGGAGAGAGGATGGGGAGAGAGAGGATGGGGAGAGAGAGGATGGGGAGAGAGAGGATGGGTAGAGAGAGGATGGGGGAGAGAGAGGATGGGAGAGAGAGCGGATGGGGAGAGAGGGGATGGGGAGAGAGGGGATGGGGAGAGAGAGGATGGGGTAGAGAGAGGATGGGGAGAGAGAGTATGGGGGAGACAGGGGATGGGGAGAGAGGGGATGGGGAGAGAGAGGATGGGATAGAGAGGATGGGGGAGAGAGAGGATGGGGAGAGAGAGGAGATGAGGAGCGAGGGGATGGGGAGAGAGAGGATGGGGAGAGAGAGGATGAAGGGGACACAGAGGATTGGGGGATAGAGAGGATGGGGGTAGAGAGAGAATGGGGAGAGAGAGGATGGGGGAGAGAGGATGGGGAGAGAGAGGATGGGGAGAGAGAGGATGGGTAGAGAGAGGATGGGGGAGAGAGAGGATGGGAGAGAGAGCGGATGGGGAGAGAGGGGATGGGGAGAGAGGGGATGGGGAGAGAGAGGATGGGGTAGAGAGAGGATGGGGAGAGAGAGTATGGGGGAGACAGGGGATGGGGAGAGAGAGGATGGGATAGAGAGGATGGGGGAGAGATAGGATGGGGGAGAGAGGGGATGGCGAGAGAGGGGATGGGGAGAGAGGAGATGGGGAGAGAGGGGATGGGGAGAGAGAGGATGGGGTAGAGAGAGGATGGGGAGAGAGAGTATGGGGGAGACAGGGGATGGGGAGAGAGAGGATTGGGAGATAGAGGGTTGGGGAGAGAGGGGATGGGGAGAGAGGGGATGGGAAGTTAGAGGGGATGGAGAGTGAGGATTGGGGGAGAGAGAGGCTGGGTAGAGAGAGGATGGGGGTTGAGAGAGGATGGGGAGAGAGAGGATGGGGTGAGAGAGGATGGGGGAGAGAGAGGATTGGGGGAAAGACAGGATGGGGAGAGAGAGGATGGGGGTAGAGAGAGGATCGGGGACAGAGAGGATAGGGACAGAGAGGATGGGGAGAGAGGATGGGGAGAGAGAGGGGATGGGGAGAGAGGGGATGGGGAGAGAGGGGATGGGGAGAGAGGATGGGGAGAGAGGGGATTGGGGGAGAGAGAGGGTGGGGAGAGAGTATTGGGGGAGAGAGAGGGTGGAGAGAGAGGGGATGGGGAGAGAGAGAGGGGATGGGGGAAGTGAGAGGATAGGGCAGAGAGAGGATGGGGTGAGAGGGGATTGGGGAGAGAGAGGATGGGGGAGAGAGAGGATGGGGAAAGAGGGGATGGGGAGAGAGGATGAAGGGGAGAGAGGGGATGGGGAGAGGGATAAGGGGGATGGGGGTAGTGAGAGGATGGGGGAGAGAGAGGATGGGGAGAGAGGGGATGGAGAGAGAGAGGATGGGGTAGAGAGAGGATGGGGAGAGAGGGGGGGATGGAGGTAGTGAGAGGATGGGGGAGAGAGGGGATGGAGAGAGAGAGGATGTGGAGAGAGGGGATGGGGTAGAGAGAGGATGGGGAGAGAGGGGATGGGGAGAGAGAGGATGGGATAGAGAGAGGATGGGGAGAGAGAGGATGGGGAGAGAGGATGGGGAGAGAGAGGATGGGGAGAGAGAGGATGGGGTGAGAGAGGGGATGGGGAGAGAGGATGGGGAGAGAGAGAGAAGATGAATGCGAGAGGGGTGGGTAGAGAGGGAGAGGGGATGAAGAGGAGAGAGAGAGAGAATGCGGTAGAGAGAGGATGGGGGAGAGAGAGGATGGGGAGAGAGCGGATGGGGGAGAGAGACGATTTGGGAGAGAGAGGATTGGGTGAGAGAGGATGGGGAGAGAGAGGATTGGGGGAGAGAGGATGGGGAGAGAGAGAGAAGATGAATGCGATAGGGGATGGGGTAGAGGGAGAGGGGGATGAAGAGGAGAGAGAGAAGATGGGGAGAGAGGGGATGGGGAGAGAGAGGATGAAGGGGAGAGAGGGGATTAAGGGAGAGAGATGATGGAGAGAGAGAGAGGATGGGGAAGAGAGAGGATTGGGGAGAGAGAGAGGGGATGGGGAGAGAGAGGATTGGGGGAGAGAGGGGATGGGGAGAGAGGATGAAGAGGAGAGAGGGGATGGGGAGAGAGAGAGGATGGGGAAAGAGAGGATGGGGAGAGAGAGGATTGTGGAGAGAGGATGGGGAGAGAGCGGATGGGGGAAAGAGGATGAAGGGGGAGAGAGGGGTTGGGGAGAGAGAGAGGATGAGGAGAGAGAGGATGGGGAGAGGATGGGGTAGACAGAATTGGGGAGAGAGGATGGGGAGAGAGCGGATGGGGAGAGAGAGGATGGGGAGAGAGAGGGGACGGGGAGAGAGGGGATGGGGAGAGAGGGGATCGGGAGAGAGAGGATGGGGAGAGAGAGAATGGAGAGAGAGGATTGGGGGAAAGAGAGGATGGGGAGAGAGAGGATGGGGTAGAGAGAGGATGGGGGACAGTGAGGATAGGGACAGAGAGGATGGGGAGAGAGGATGGGGAGAGAGAGGGGATGGGGAGAGAGGGAATGGGGAGAGAGGGAATGGGGAGAGAGGGGATGGGGAGAGAGAGGAGATGAGGAGCGAGGGGATGGGGAGAGAGAGGATGGTGAGAGAGAGGATGAAGGGGACACAGAGGATTGGGGGAGAGAGAGGATGGGGGTAGAGAGAGAATGGGGAGAGAGAGGATGGGGGAGAGAGAGGATGGGAGAGAGAGCGGATGGGGAGAGAGGGGATGGGGAGAGAGGGGATGGGGAGAGAGGGGATGGGGAGAGAGAGGATGTGGTAGAGAAAGGATGGGGAGAGAGAGTATGGGGGAGACAGGGGATGTGTAGAGATGGGATGGGGAGAGAGAGGATGGGATAGAGAGGATGGGGGAGAGATAGGATGGGGGAGAGAGGGGATGGGGAGAGAGGGGATGGGGAGAGAGGAGATGGGGGGAGAGGGGATGGGAAGATAGAGGGGATGGAGAGTGAGGATTGGGGGAGAGAGTGGCTGGGTAGAGAGAGGATGGGGTAGAGAGAGGATGGGGAGAGAGAGGATGGGGTGAGAGAGGATTGGGGAGAGAGAGGATGGGGGAGAGAGAGGATGGGGAGAGAGAGGATGCGGAGAGAGAGAGGATGGAGAGAGAGAGTGGATGGGCGGAGAGAGGATGGGGGAGAGAGGATGGGGCGAGAGAGGATTGGGAGAGAGAGGGGATGGGGAGAGAGGGGATGGGGAGAGAGGGGATGGGAAGTTAGAGGGGATGGAGAGTGAGGAGTGGGGAGAGAGAGGCTGGGTAGAGAGAGGATGGGGGTAGAGAGAGGATGGGGAGAGAGAGGATGGGGTGAGAGAGGATGGGGGAGAGAGAGGATGGGGAGAGAGGGGATGGGGAGAGAGGGGATGGGAAGTTAGAGGGGATGGAGAGTGAGGATTGGGGAGAGAGAGGCTGGGTAGAGAGAGGATGGGGGTAGAGAGAGGATGGGGAGAGAGAGGATGGGGTGAGAGAGGATAGGGAGAGAGAGGATGGGGAGAGAGAGAGGATGGGGAGAGAGAGGATGGGGAGAGAGAGGATGGGGTGAGAGAGGATAGGGACAGAGAGGATGGGGAGAGAGGATGGGGAGAGAGAGGGGATGGGGAGAGAGGGGATAGGGAGAGAGGGGATGGGGAGAGAGGGGATGGGGAGAGAGGATGGGGAGAGAGGGGATTGGGGGAGAGAGAGGATGGGGAGAGAGTATTGGGGAGAGAGAGGGTGGGGAGAGAGTATTGGGGGAGAGAGAGGGTGGAGAGAGAGGGGATGGGGGTAGTGAGAGGATAGGGGAGAGAGAGGATGGGGAGAGAGGGGATTGGCGGAGAGAGAGGATGGGGAGAGAGAGGATGGGGAGAGAGGGGATGGGGAGAGAGGATGAAGGGGAGAGAGGGGATGGGGAGAGGGAGAAGGGGGATGGGGGTAGTGAGAGGATGGGGGAGAGAGAGGATGGGGAGAGAGGGGGGGATGGAGTTAGTGAGAGGATGGGGGAGAGAGGGGATGGAGAGAGAGAGGATGGGGAGAGAGGGGATGGGGTAGAGAGAGGATGGGGAGAGAGGGGATGGGGAGAGAGAGGATGGGATAGAGAGAGGATGGGGAGAGAGAGTATGGGGAGAGAGAGGATGGGGAGAGAGTATTGGGGAGAGAGAGGGTGGAGAGAGAGGGGATGGGGAGAGAGAGAGGGGATGGGGGTAGTGAGAGGATGGGGGAGAGAGAGGATGGGGAGAGAGGGGATGGGGGGAGAGAGAGGATGGGGGAGAGAGAGGATGGGGAGAGAGGGGATGGGGAGAGAGGATGAAGTGGAGAGAGGGGATGGGGAGAGGGAGAAGGGGGATGGGGGTAGTGAGAGGATGGGGAGAGAGGGGATGGGGAGAGAGGGGATGGAGAGAGAGGGGATGGGGGTAGTGAGAGGATGGGGGAGAGAGAGGATGGGGAGAGAGAGGATGGGGAGAGAGAGGATTGGGGGAGAGAGGATGGGGAGAGAGAGAGAAGATGAATGCGAGAGGGGTGGGTAGAGAGGGAGAGGGGATGAAGAGGAGAGAGAGAGAGAATGCGGTAGAGAGAGGATGGGGAGAGAGGATGGGGGAGAGAGAGGATGGGGAGAGAGCGGATGGGGGAGAGAGACGATTGGGGAGAGAGAGGATTGGGTGAGAGAGGATGGGGAGAGAGAGGATTGGGGGAGAGAGGATGGGGAGAGAGAGAGAAGATGAATGCGATAGGGGATGGGGTAGAGGGAGAGGGGGATGAAGAGGAGAGATGGAGGATGGGGAGAGAGGGGATGGGGAGAGAGAGGATAGGGAGAGAGATGATGGGGAGAGAGAGGGGATGAGGAGAGAGGGGATGGGGAGAGAGAGGATGGGGAGAGAGAGGATGAAGGGGACACAGAGGATTGGGGAGAGAAGGGATGGGGGTAGAGAGAGAATGGGGAGAGAGAATTGGGGAGAGAGGATGGGGAGAGAGGATGGGGAGAGAGAGGATGGGGAGAGAGAGGATGGGGAGAGAGCGGATGGGGTAGAGAGAATTGGGGAGAGAGGATGGGGAGAGAGAGGATGGGGAGAGAGAGGATGGGGAGAGAGAGGATGGGGAGAGAGGATGGGGAGAGAGTGGGGATGGGGAGAGAGGGGATGGGGAGAGAGGGGATGGGGAGAGAGAGGATAGGGAGAGAGATGATGGGGAGAGAGAGGGGATGAGGAGAGAGGGGATGGGGAGAGAGAGGATAGGGAGAGAGAGGATGGGAGAGAGAGGATGGGGAGAGAAGATGGGGAGAGAGTGGGGATGGGGAGAGAGGGGATGGGGAGAGAGAGGATAGGGAGAGAGATGATGGGGAGAGAGAGGGGATGAGGAGAGAGGGGATGGGGAGAGAGAGGATGGGGAGAGAGAGGATGGGGAGAGAGAGGATGGGGAGAGAGAGGATGGGGAGAGAAGATGGGGAGAGAGTGGGGATGGGGAGAGAGGGGATGGGGAGAGAGAGGATAGGGAGAGAGATGATGGGGAGAGAGAGGGGATGAGGAGAGAGGGGATGGGGAGAGAGAGGATGGGGAGAGAGAGGATGAAGGGGACATAGAGGATTGGGGAGAGAGAGGATGGGGGTAGAGAGAGAATGGGGATAGAGAGGATGGGGAGAGAGGATGGGGGAGTGAGAGGATGGGGAGAGAGAGGATGGGCAGAGAGAGGATGGAGAGAGAGAGGGGACGGGCAGAGAGAGGATGAGGAGAGAGAGGATGGGGCGAGAGAGTATTGGGAGAGAGAGGGGATGGGGAGAGAGGGGATGGGGAGAGAGGAGATGGGAAGAGAGAGGATGGGGAGAGAGAGGATGGTGATAGAGATGATGGGAGAGAGAATGGATTAGGAGAGAGACGATGGGGAGAGAGAGAGAAGATGAATGCGAGAGGGGATGGGGTAGAGAGGGAGAGGGGGATGAAGAGGACAGAGAGAGGATGGGGTAGAGAGAGGATGGTGAGAGAGGAGGCGAGAGAGGGGATGGGGAGAGAGAGGATGAAGGGGAGAGAGGGTATTGTTGGAGAGAGAGAGAAGATGAATGCTAGAGGGGATGGGGTAGAGAGGGAGAGGGGGATGAAGAGGAGAGAGAGAGGATGGGGAGAGAGAGGATGGGGAGAGAGAGGATTGTGGAGAGAGGATTGGGGAGAGAGCGGATGGGGGAAAGAGGATGAAGGGGAGAGAGGGGATGGGGAGAGAGAGAGGATGAGGAGAGAGAGGATGGGGAGAGAGCGGATGGGGTAGAGAGAATTGGGGAGAGAGGATGGGGAGAGAGAGGATGGGGAGAGAGAGGATGGGGGAGAGGATGGGGAGAGAGTGGGGATGGGGAGAGAGGGGATGGGGAGAGAGAGGATAGGGAGAGAGATGATGGGGAGAGAGAGGGGATGGGGAGAGAGAGGATGGGGAGAGAGAGGATGGGGAGAGAGAGGATGAAGGGGACACAGAGGATTGGGGAGAGAGAGGATGGGGATAGAGAGAGAATGGGGAGAGAGAGGATGGGGAGAGAGGATGGGGGAGTGAAAGGATGGGGAGAGAGAGGATGGGGAGAGAGAGGATGCAGAGAGAGAGAGGGGATGGGCAGAGAGAGGATGGAGAGAGAGAGGGGACGGGCAGAGAGAGGATGAGGAGAGAGGATGGGGGAGTGAGAGGATGGGGAGAGAGAGGATGGGCAGAGAGAGGATGGAGAGAGAGAGGGGACGGGCAGAGAGAGGATGAGGAGAGAGAGGATGGGGCGAGAGAGTATTGGGAGAGAGAGGGGATGGGGAGAGAGGGGATGGGGAGAGAGGAGATGGGAAGAGAGAGGATGGGGAGAGAGAGGATGGTGATAGAGATGATGGGAGAGAGAATGGATTAGGAGAGAGACGATGGGGAGAGAGAGAGAAGATGAATGCGAGAGGGGATGGGGTAGAGAGGGAGAGGGGGATGAAGAGGACAGAGAGAGGATGGGGTAGAGAGAGGATGGTGAGAGAGGATTGGCGAGAGAGGGGATGGGGAGAGAGAGGATGAAGGGGAGAGAGGGTATTGTTGGAGAGAGAGAGAAGATGAATGCTAGAGGGGATGGGGTAGAGAGGGAGAGGGGGATGAAGAGGAGAGAGAGAGGATGGGGAGAGAGAGGATGGGGAGAGAGAGGATTGTGGAGAGAGGATTGGGGAGAGAGCGGATGGGGGAAAGAGGATGAAGGGGAGAGAGGGGATGGGGAGAGAGAGAGGATGAGGAGAGAGAGGATGGGGAGAGAGAGGATGGGGTAGAGAGAATTGGGGAGAGAGGATGGGGAGAGAGAGGATGGGGAGAGAGAGGATGGGGGAGAGGATGGGGAGAGAGTGGGGATGGGGAGAGAGGGGATGGGGAGAGAGAGGATAGGGAGAGAGATGATGGGGAGAGAGAGGGGATGGGGAGAGAGAGGATGGGGAGAGAGAGGATGGGGAGAGAGAGGATGAAGGGGACACAGAGGATTGGGGAGAGAGAGGATGGGGATAGAGAGAGAATGGGGAGAGAGAGGATGGGGAGAGAGGATGGGGGAGTGAAAGGATGGGGAGAGAGAGGATGGGGAGAGAGAGGATGCAGAGAGAGAGAGGGGATGGGCAGAGAGAGGATGGAGAGAGAGAGGGGACGGGCAGAGAGAGGATGAGGAGAGAGAGGATGGGGCGAGAGAGGATTGGGAGAGAGAGGGGATGGGGAGAGAGGGGATGGGGAGAGAGGGGATGGGAAGAGAGAGGATGGGGAGAGAGAGGATGGTGATAGAGATGATGGGAGAGAGAATGGATTAGGAGAGAGACGATGGGGAGAGAGAGAGAAGATGAATGCGAGAGGGGATGGGTTAGAGAGGGAGAGGGGGATGAAGAGGACAGAGAGAGGATGGGGTAGAGAGAGGATGGTGAGAGAGGATGGTGAGAGAGGATTGGGGAGAGAGGGGATGGGGAGAGAGAGGATGAAGGGGAGAGGGGGTATTGTTGGAGAGAGAGAGAAGATGAATGCTAGAGGGGATGGGGTAGAGAGGGAGAGGGGGATGAAGAGGAGAGACAGAGGATGGCGAGAGAGAGGATGGGGAGAGAGAGGATTGTGGAAAGAGGATTGGGGAGAGAGCGGATGGGGGAAAGAGGATGAAGTGGAGAGAGGGGATGGGGAGAGAGAGAGGATGAGGAGAGAGAGGATGGGGAGAGAGAGGATGGGGTAGAGAGAGAGAGGGGGATGAAGAGGAGAGAGAGAGGATGGGGAGAGAGAGGATGGGGAGAGAGAGGATTGTGGAAAGAGGATTGGGGAGAGAGAGGATGGGGGAGAGAGAGAGGGGGTGGAGGTAGTGAGAGGATGGGGAGAGAGAGGATGGGGAGAGAGAGGATTGTGGAAAGAGGATTGGGGAGAGAGAGGATGGGGGAGAGAGAGAGGGGGTGGAGGTAGTGAGAGGATGGGGAGAGAGAGGATGGGGAGAGAGAGGATGGGAGAGAGAGCGGATGGGGGAGAGAGGGAGAGGGGGATGAAGTGGAGAGAGAGAGGATGGGGAGAGAGAGGATGGGGAGAGTGAGGATTGTGGAAAGAGGATTGGGGAGAGAGCGGATGGGGGAAAGAGGATGAAGTGGAGAGAGGGGATGGGGAGAGAGAAAGGATGAGGAGAGAGAGGATGGGGTAGAGAGAATTGGGGAGAGAGGATGGGGAGAGAGAGGATGGGGAGAGTGAGAATGGAGAGAGAGGATTGGGGGAAAAAGAGGATGGGGAGAGAGAGGATGGGGGAGAGAGAGGATGGGGGACAGAGAGGATGGGGACAGAGAGGATAGGGAGAGAGAGGATGGGGAGAGAGGATGGGGTGAGAGAGGGGATGGGGAGAGAGGGGATGGGGAGAGAGAGGATAGGGAGAGAGATGATGGGGAGAGAGAGGGGATGAGGAGAGAGGGGATGGGGAGAGAGAGAGGTGGGGGAGAGAGAGGATGGGGAGAGAGAGGATGGGGAGAGAGAGGATGGGGGAGAGAGGATGGGGGAGTGAGAGGATGGGAAGAGAGAGGATGCGGAGAGAGAGGATGCGGAGAGAGAGAGGGGGTGGGCAGAGAGAGGATGGAGAGAGAGAGGGGATGGGCAGAGAGAGGATGGGGAGAGAGAGGATGGGGAGAGAGAGGATGGGGAGAGAGGGGATGGAGAGAGAGGGGATGGGGAGAGAGGGGATGGGGAGAGAGCGGATGGGGAGAGAAGGGATGGGCATAGAGAGGATGGGATAGAGAGGATGGGAGAGAGAATGGATTAGGAGAGAGACGATGGGGAGAGAGAGAGAAGATGAATGCGAGAGGGGATGGGGTAGAGAGAGGATGGTGAGAGAGGATTGGGGAGAGAGGGGATGGGGAGAGAGAGGATGAAGGGGAGAGAGGGTATTGTTGGAGAGAGAGAGAAGATGAATGCTAGAGGGGATGGGGTAGAGAGGGAGAGAGGATGAAGAGGAGAGAGAGAGGATGGGGAGAGAGGATGGGGAGAGAGGGGATTGGGGGAGAGAGGATGAGGAGAGAGAGAGAAGATGAATGCGAGAGGGGTGGGTAGAGAGGGAGAGGGGATGAAGAGGAGAGAGAGGGAATGCGGTAGAGAGGATGGGGAGAGAGGATGGGGAGAGAGAGGGGATGGGGAGAAAGGGGATGGGGAGAGAGGGGATGGGGAGAGAGAGGATAGGGAGAGAGAGGATGGGGAGAGAGAGGATGGGGAGAGAGAGGAGATGAGGAGCGAGGGGATGGGGAGAGAGAAGATGGGGAGAGAGAGGATGAAGGGGACACAGAGGATTGGGGGAGAGAGAGGATGGGGAGAGAGAGGATGGGGAGAGAGAGGATGGGGAGAGAGGATGGGGAGAGAGAGGATGGGGAGAGAGAAAGGATGAGGAGAGAGAGGATGGGGAGAGAGAGAATTGGGGAGAGAGGATGGGGAGAGAGAGGATGGGGAGAGAGAGGATGGGAGAGAGAGCGGATGGGGGAGAGAGGGAGAGGGGGATGAAGTGGAGAGAGAGAGGATGGGGAGAGAGAGGATGGGGAGAGTGAGGATTGTGGAAAGAGGATTGGGGAGAGAGCGGATGGGGGAAAGAGGATGGGGAGAGAGAGGATGGGGTAGAGAGAATTGGGGAGAGAGGATGGGGAGAGAGAGGATGGGGAGAGTGAGAATGGAGAGAGAGGATTGGGGGAAAAAGAGGATGGGGAGAGAGAGGATGGGGGTAGAGAGAGGATGGGGGACAGAGAGGATGGGGGATAGAGAGGATAGGGAGAGAGAGGATGGGGAGAGAGGATGGGGTGAGAGAGGGGATGGGGAGAGAGGGGATGGGGAGAGAGAGGATAGGGAGAGAGATGATGGGGAGAGAGAGGGGATGAGGAGAGAGGGGATGGGGAGAGAGAGGATGAAGGGGACACAGAGGATTGGGGGAGAGAGAGGATGGGGGTAGAGAGAGAATGGGGAGAGAGAGGATGGGGGAGAGAGGATGGGGGAGTGAGAGGATGGGGAGAGAGAGGATGGGGAGAGAGAGGATGCGGAGAGAGAGAGGGGGTGGGCAGAGAGAGGGTGGAGAGAGAGAGGGGATGGGCAGAGAGAGGATGGGGAGAGAGAGGATGGGGCGAGAGAGGATGGGGAGAGAGGGGATGGAGAGAGAGGGGATGGGGAGAGAGGGGATGGGGAGAGAGCGGATGGGGAGAGAGGGGATGGGCATAGAGAGGATGGTGATAGAGAGGATGGGAGAGAGAATGGATTAGGAGAGAGACGATGGGGAGAGAGAGAGAAGATGAATGCGAGAGGGGATGGGGTAGAGAGAGGATGGTGAGAGAGGATTGGGGAGAGAGGGGATGGGGAGAGAGAGGATGAAGGGGAGAGAGGGTATTGTTGGAGAGAGAGAGAAGATGAATGCTAGAGGGGATGGGGTAGAGAGGGAGAGAGGATGAAGAGGAGAGAGAGAGGATGGGGAGAGAGGATGGGGAGAGAGGGGATTGGGGGAGAGAGAGTATGGGGAGAGAGTATTGGGGAGAGAGAGGGTGGGGAGAGAGTATTGGGGAAGAGAGAGGGTGGAGAGAGAGGGGATGGGGAGAGAGAGAGGGGATGGGGTAGTGAGAGGATAGGGGAGAGAGAGGATGGGGTGAGAGGGGATTGGGGGAGAGAGAGGATGGGGGAGAGAGAGGATGGGGAGAGAGGGGATGGGGAGAGAGAAGATGGGGAGTGAGAGGATGAAGGGGACACAGAGGATTGGGGGAGAGAGAGGATGGGGGTAGAGAGAGAATGGGGAGAGAGAGGATGGGGGAGAGAGGATGGGGAGAGAGAGGATGGGGAGAGAGAGGATGAAGGGGAGAGAGGGGATGGAGAGAGAGAGAAGATGAATGCTAGAGGGGATGGGGAGAGAGAGGATGGGGAGAGAGATGATGGGAGAGAGAGAGGATGGGGAGAGAGGATGGGGAGAGAGGGGATTGGGGGAGAGAGGATGGGGAGAGAGAGAGAAGATGAATGCGAGAGGGGTGGGTAGAGAGGGAGAGGGGATGAAGAGGAGAGAGAGAGGAATGCGGTAGAGAGGATGGGGAGAGAGGATGGGGAGAGAGAGGGGATGGGGAGAAAGGGGATGGGGAGAGAGGGGATGGGGAGAGAGAGGATAGGGAGAGAGAGGATGGGGAGAGAGAGGATGGGGAGAGAGAGGAGATGAGGAGCGAGGGGATGGGGAGAGAGAAGATGGGGAGAGAGAGGATGAAGGGGACACAGAGGATTGGGGGAGAGAGAGGATGGGGGTAGAGAGAGAATGGGGAGAGAGAGGATGGGGGAGAGAGGATGGGGAGAGAGAGGATGGGGAGAGAGAAAGGATGAGGAGAGAGAGGATGGGGTAGAGAGAATTGGGGAGAGAGGATGGGGAGAGAGAGGATGGGGAGAGTGAGAATGGAGAGAGAGGATTGGGGGAAAAAGAGGATGGGGAGAGAGAGGATGGGGGTAGAGAGAGGATGGGGGACAGAGAGGATGGGGGACAGAGAGGATAGGGAGAGAGAGGATGGGGAGAGAGGATGGGGTGAGAGAGGATTGGGAGAGAGAGGGGATGGGGAGAGAGGGGATGGGGAGAGAGCGGATGGGGAGAGAGGGGATGGGCATAGAGAGGATGGTGATAGAGAGGATGGGAGAGAGAATGGATTAGGAGAGAGACGATGGGGAGAGAGAGAGAAGATGAATGCGAGAGGGGATGGGGTAGAGAGAGGATGGTGAGAGAGGATTGGGGAGAGAGGGGATGGGGAGAGAGAGGATGAAGGGGAGAGAGGGTATTGTTGGAGAGAGAGAGAAGATGAATGCTAGAGGGGATGGGGTAGAGAGGGAGAGAGGATGAAGAGGAGAGAGAGAGGATGGGGAGAGAGGATGGGGAGAGAGGGGATTGGGGGAGAGAGAGTATGGGGAGAGAGTATTGGGGAGAGAGAGGGTGGGGAGAGAGTATTGGGGGAGAGAGAGGGTGGAGAGAGAGGGGATGGGGAGAGAGAGAGGGGATGGGGTAGTGAGAGGATAGGGGAGAGAGAGGATGGGGTGAGAGGGGATTGGGGTAGAGAGAGGATGGGGGAGAGAGAGGATGGGGAGAGAGGGGATGGGGAGAGAGAAGATGGGGAGTGAGAGGATGAAGGGGACACAGAGGATTGGGGGAGAGAGAGGATGGGGGTAGAGAGAGAATGGGGAGAGAGAGGATGGGGGAGAGAGGATGGGGAGAGAGAGGATGGGGAGAGAGAGGATGGGGAGAGAGAGGATGGGTAGAGAGAGGATGGGGGAGAGAGAAAATGGGAGAGAGAGCGGATGGGGAGAGAGGGGATGGGGAGAGAGAGGATGGGTAGAGAGAGGATGGGGGAGAGAGAGGATGGGACAGAGAGCGGATGGGGAGAGAGGGGATGGGGAGAGAGGGGATGGGGAGAGAGGGGATGGGGAGAGAGAGGATGGGGTAGAGAGAGGATGGGGAGAGAGAGTATGGGGGAGACAGGGGATGGGGAGAGAGGGGATGGGGAGAGAGAGGATGGGATAGAGAGGATGAAGGGGGCACAGAGGATTGGGGGAGAGAGAGGATGGGGGTAGAGAGAGAATGGGGAGAGAGAGGATGGGGAGAGAGGATGGGGAGAGAGAGGATGGGGAGAGAGAGGATGGGGAGAGAGAGGATGGGTAGAGAGAGGATGGGGGAGAGAGAGGATGGGAGAGAGAGCGGATGGGGAGAGAGGGGATGGGGAGAGAGGGGATAGGGAGAGAGAGGATGGGGTAGAGAGAGGATGGGGAGAGAGAGTATGGGGGAGACAGGGGATGGGGAGAGAGAGGATGGGATAGAGAGGATGGGGGAGAGATAGGATGGGGGAGAGAGGGGATGGCGAGAGAGGGGATGGGGAGAGAGGAGATGGGGAGAGAGGGGATGGGAAGATAGAGGGGATGGAGAGTGAGGATTGGGGGAGAGAGAGGCTGGGTAGAGAGAGGATGGGGTAGAGAGAGGATGGGGAGAGAGAGGATGGGGTGAGAGAGGATGGGGGAGAGAGAGGATGGGGAGAGAGAGGATGCGGAGAGAGAGAGGATGGAGAGAGAGAGGGGATGGGCAGAGAGAGGATGGGGAGAGAGAGGATGGGGCGAGAGAGGATTGGGAGAGAGAGGGTTGGGGAGAGAGGGGATGGGGAGAGAGGGGATGGGAAGTTAGAGGGGATGGAGAGTGAGGATTGGGGGAGAGAGAGGCTGGGTAGAGAGAGGATGGGGGTTGAGAGAGGATGGGGAGAGAGAGGATGGGGTGAGAGAGGATGGGGGAGAGAGAGGATTGGGGGAAAGAGAGGATGGGGAGAGAGAGGATGGGGGTAGAGAGAGGATCGGGGACAGAGAGGATAGGGACAGAGAGGATGGGGAGAGAGGATGGGGAGAGAGAGGGGATGGGGAGAGAGGGGATGGGGAGAGAGGGGATGGGGAGAGAGGATGGGGAGAGAGGGGATTGGGGGAGAGAGAGGGTGGGGAGAGAGTATTGGGGGAGAGAGAGGGTGGAGAGAGAGGGGATGGGGAGAGAGAGAGGGGATGGGGGAAGTGAGAGGATAGGGCAGAGAGAGGATGGGGTGAGAGGGGATTGGGGAGAGAGAGGATGGGGGAGAGAGAGGATGGGGAAAGAGGGGATGGGGAGAGAGGATGAAGGGGAGAGAGGGGATGGGGAGAGGGAGAAGGGGGATGGGGGTAGTGTGAGGATGGGGGAGAGAGAGGATGGGGAGAGAGGGGATGGAGAGAGAGAGGATGGGGTAGAGAGAGGATGGGGAGAGAAGGGGGGATGGAGGTAGTGAGAGGATGGGGGAGAGAGGGGATGGAGAGAGAGAGGATGGGGAGAGAGGGGATGGGGTAGAGAGAGGATGGGGAGAGAGGGGATGGGGAGAGAGAGGATGGGATAGAGAGAGGATGGGGAGAGAGAGGATGGGGAGAGAGATGATGGGGAGAGAGAGGATGGGGGAGAGAGAGGATGTGGGAGAGAGAGGGATTGGGGGAGAGAGGATGGGGAGAGAGAGAGAAGATGAATGCGAGAGGGGTGGGTAGAGAGGGAGAGGGGATGAAGAGGAGAGAGAGAGAGAATGCGGTAGAGAGAGGATGGGGGAGAGAGAGGATGGGGAGAGAGCGGATGGGGGAGAGAGACGATTGGGGAGAGAGAGGATTGGGTGAGAGAGGATGGGGAGAGAGAGGATTGGGGGAGAGAGGATGGGGAGAGAGAGAGAAGATGAATGCGATAGGGGATGGGGTAGAGGGAGAGGGGGATGAAGAGGAGAGAGAGAAGATGGGGAGAGAGGGGATGGGGAGAGAGAGGATGAAGGGGAGAGAGGGGATTAAGGGAGAGAGATGATGGAGAGAGAGAGAGGATGGGGAAGAGAGAGGATTGGGGAGAGAGAGAGGGGATGGGGAGAGAGAGGATGGGGTAGAGAGGGGATGGGGAGAGAGGATGAAGAGGAGAGAGGGGATGGGGAGAGAGAGAGGATGGGGAAAGAGAGGATGGGGAGAGAGAGGATTGTGGAGAGAGGATGGGGAGAGAGCGGATGGGGGAAAGAGGATGAAGGGGGAGAGAGGGGTTGGGGAGAGAGAGAGGATGAGGAGAGAGAGGATGGGGAGAGGATGGGGTAGAGAGAATTGGGGAGAGAGGATGGGGAGAGAGCGGATGGGGAGAGAGAGGATGGGGAGAGAGAGGGGACGGGGAGAGAGGGGATGGGGAGAGAGGGGATCGGGAGAGAGAGGATGGGGAGAGAGAGAATGGAGAGAGAGGATTGGGGGAAAGAGAGGATGGGGAGAGAGAGGATGGGGTAGAGAGAGGATGGGGGACAGAGAGGATAGGGACAGAAAGGATGGGGAGAGAGGATGGGGAGAGAG
Source organism: Mobula hypostoma (assembly GCF_963921235.1). Taxonomy (NCBI): domain Eukaryota; kingdom Metazoa; phylum Chordata; class Chondrichthyes; order Myliobatiformes; family Myliobatidae; genus Mobula; species Mobula hypostoma. The sequence continues at coordinate 19,986,285 of NC_086106.1, forward strand.
AGGGGATGGGGAGAGAGGGGATGGGGAGAGAGGGAATGGGGAGAGAGGGGATGGGGAGAGAGAGGAGATGAGGAGCGAGGGGATGGGGAGAGAGAGGATGGTGAGAGAGAGGATGAAGGGGACACAGAGGATTGGGGGAGAGAGAGGATGGGGGTAGAGAGAGAATGGGGAGAGAGAGGATGGGGGAGAGAATGGGGAGAGAGAGGATGGGGAGAGAGAGGATGGGTAGAGAGAGGATGGGGGAGAGAGAGGATGGGAGAGAGAGCGGATGGGGAGAGAGGGGATGGGGAGAGAGGGGATGGGGAGAGAGGGGATGGGGAGAGAGAGGATGGGATAGAGAGGATGGGGGAGAGATAGGATGGGGGAGAGAGGGGATGGGGAGAGAGGGGATGGGGAGAGAGGAGATGGGGAGAGAGGGGATGGGAAGATAGAGGGGATGGAGAGTGAGGATTGGGGGAGAGAGTGGCTGGGTAGAGAGAGGATGGGGTAGAGAGAGGATGGGGAGAGAGAGGATGGGGTGAGAGAGGATGGGGGAGAGAGAGGATGGGGAGAGAGAGGATGGGGAGAGAGAGGATGCGGAGAGAGAGAGGATGGAGAGAGAGAGGGGATGGGCGGAGAGAGGATGGGGGGAGAGAGGATGGGGCGAGAGAGGATTGGGAGAGAGAGGGGATGGGGAGAGAGGGGATGGGGAGAGAGGGGATGGGAAGTTAGAGGGGATGGAGAGTGAGGATTGGGGGAGAGAGAGGCTGGGTAGAGAGAGGATGGGGGTAGAGAGAGGATGGGGAGAGAGAGGATGGGGTGAGAGAGGATGGGGGAGAGAGAGGATGGGGAGAGAGGGGATGGGGAGAGAGGGGATGGGAAGTTAGAGGGGATGGAGAGTGAGGATTGGGGGAGAGAGAGGCTGGGTAGAGAGAGGATGGGGGTAGAGAGAGGATGGGGAGAGAGAGGATGGGGTGAGAGAGGATGGGGGAGAGAGAGGATTGGGGGAAAGAGAGGATGGGGAGAGAGAGGATGGGGTAGAGAGAGGATCGGGGACAGAGAGGATAGGGACAGAGAGGATGAGGAGAGAGGATGGGGAGAGAGAGGGGATGGGGAGAGAGGGGATAGGGAGAGAGGGGATGGGGAGAGAGGGGATGGGGAGAGAGGATGGGGAGAGAGGGGATTGGGGGAGAGAGAGTATGGGGAGAGAGTATTGGGGAGAGAGAGGGTGGGGAGAGAGTATTGGGGGAGAGAGAGGGTGGAGAGAGAGGGGATGGGGGTAGTGAGAGGATAGGGGAGAGAGAGGATGGGGTGAGAGGGGATTGGCGGAGAGAGAGGATGGGGGAGAGAGAGGATGGGGAGAGAGGGGATGGGGAGAGAGGATGAAGGGGAGAGAGGGGATGGGGAGAGGGAGAAGGGGGATGGGGGTAGTGAGAGGATGGGGGAGAGAGAGGATGGGGAGAGAGGGGGGGATGGAGGTAGTGAGAGGATGGGGGAGAGAGGGGATGGAGAGAGAGAGGATGGGGAGAGAGGGGATGGGGTAGAGAGAGGATGGGGAGAGAGGGGATGGGGAGAGAGAGGATGGGATAGAGAGAGGATGGGGAGAGAGAGTATGGGGAGAGAGAGGATGGGGAGAGAGTATTGGGGGAGAGAGAGGGTGGAGAGAGAGGGGATGGGGAGAGAGAGAGGGGATGGGGGTAGTGAGAGGATGGGGGAGAGAGAGGATGGGGAGAGAGGGGATTGGGGGAGAGAGAGGATGGGGAGAGAGAGGATGGGGAGAGAGGGGATGGGGAGAGAGGATGAAGTGGAGAGAGGGGATGGGGAGAGGGAGAAGGGGGATGGGGGTAGTGAGAGGATGGGGGAGAGAGAGGATGGGGAGAGAGGGGATGGAGAGAGAGAGGATGGGGTAGAGAGAGGATGGGGAGAGAGAGGGGGGATGGAGGTAGTGAGAGGATGGGGGAGAGAGGGGATGGAGAGAGAGAGGATGGGGAGAGAGGGGATGGGGGTAGAGAGAGGATGGGGAGAGAGGGGATGGGGAGAGAGAGGATGGGATAGAGAGAGGATGGGGAGAGAGATGATGGGGAGAGAGATGATGGGGAGAGAGAGGATGGGGAGAGAGAGGATGTGGGAGAGAGAGGATTGGGGGAGAGAGGATGGGGAGAGAGAGAGAAGATGAATGCGAGAGGGGTGGGTAGAGAGGGAGAGGGGATGAAGAGGAGAGAGAGAGAGAATGCGGTAGAGAGAGGATGGGGAGAGAGGATGGGGGAGAGAGAGGATGGGGAGAGAGCGGATGGGGGAGAGAGACGATTGGGGAGAGAGAGGATTGGGTGAGAGAGGATGGGGAGAGAGAGGATTGGGGGAGAGAGGATGGGGAGAGAGAGAGAAGATGAATGCGATAGGGGATGGGGTAGAGGGAGAGGGGGATGAAGAGGAGAGAGGGAGGATGGGGAGAGAGGGGATGGGGAGAGAGAGGATAGGGAGAGAGATGATGGGGAGAGAGAGGGGATGAGGAGAGAGGGGATGGGGAGAGAGAGGATAGGGAGAGAGAGGATGAAGGGGACACAGAGGATTGGGGAGAGAAGGGATGGGGGTAGAGAGAGAATGGGGAGAGAGAATTGGGGAGAGAGGATGGGGAGAGATGATGGGGAGAGAGAGGATGGGGAGAGAGAGGATGGGGAGAGAGCGGATGGGGTAGAGAGAATTGGGGAGAGAGGATGGGGAGAGAGAGGATGGGGAGAGAGAGGATGGGGAGAGAGGATGGGGAGAGAGTGGGGATGGGGAGAGAGGGGATGGGGAGAGAGGGGATGGGGAGAGAGAGGATAGGGAGAGAGATGATGGGGAGAGAGAGGGGATGAGGAGAGAGGGGATGGGGAGAGAGAGGATGGGGAGAGAGAGGATGAAGGGGACACAGAGGATTGGGGAGAGAGAGGATGGGGGTAGAGAGAGAATGGGGAGAGAGAGGATGGGGAGAGAGGATGGGGGAGTGAGAGGATGGGGAGAGAGAGGATGGGCAGAGAGAGGATGGAGAGAGAGAGGGGACGGGCAGAGAGAGGATGAGGAGAGAGAGGATGGGGCGAGAGAGTATTGGGAGAGAGAGGGGATGGGGAGAGAGGGGATGGGGAGAGAGGAGATGGGAAGAGAGAGGATGGGGAGAGAGAGGATGGTGATAGAGATGATGGGAGAGAGAATGGATTAGGAGAGAGACGATGGGGAGAGAGAGAGAAGATGAATGCGAGAGGGGATGGGGTAGAGAGGGAGAGGGGGATGAAGAGGACAGAGAGAGGATGGGGTAGAGAGAGGATGGTGAGAGAGGATTGGGGAGAGAGGGGATGGGGAGAGAGAGGATGAAGGGGAGAGAGGGTATTGTTGGAGAGAGAGAGAAGATGAATGCTAGAGGGGATGGGGTAGAGAGGGAGAGGGGGATGAAGAGGAGAGAGAGAGGATGGGGAGAGAGAGGATGGGGAGAGAGAGGATTGTGGAGAGAGGATTGGGGAGAGAGCGGATGGGGGAAAGAGGATGAAGGGGAGAGAGGGGATGGGGAGAGAGAGAGGATGAGGAGAGAGAGGATGGGGAGAGAGCGGATGGGGTAGAGAGAATTGGGGAGAGAGGATGGGGAGAGAGAGGATGGGGAGAGAGAGGATGGGGAGAGAGAGGATGGGGAGAGAGTGGGGATGGGGAGAGAGGGGATGGGGAGAGAGAGGATGGGGAGAGAGAGGATGGGGAGAGAGAGGATGGGGAGAGAGAGGAGATGAGGAGCGAGGGGATGGGGAGAGAGAGGATGGGGAGAGAGAGGATGAAGGGGACACAGAGGATTGGGGGAGAGAGAGGATGGGGGTAGAGAGAGGATGGGGAGAGAGAGGATGGGGGAGAGAGGATGGGGAGAGAGAGGATGGGGAGAGAGAGGATGGGGAGAGAGAGGATGGGGAGAGAGAGAGGATGGGAGAGAGAGCGGATGGGGAGAGAGGGGATGGGGAGAGAGGGGATGGGGAGAGAGAGGATGGGGTAGAGAGAGGATGGGGAGAGAGAGTATGGGGGAGACAGGGGATGGGGAGAGAGGGGATGGGGAGAGAGAGGATGGGATAGAGAGGATGGGGGAGAGAGAGGATGGGGAGAGAGAGGAGATGAGGAGCGAGGGGATGGGGAGAGAGGATGGGGAGAGAGAGGATGAAGGGGACACAGAGGATTGCGGGAGAGAGAGGATGGGGGTAGAGAGAGAATGGGGAGAGAGAGGATGGGGGAGAGAGGATGGGGAGAGAGAGGATGGGGAGAGAGAGGATGGGGAGAGAGAGGATGGGTAGAGAGAGGATGGGGGAGAGAGAGGATGGGAGAGAGAGCTGATGGGGAGAGAGGGGATGGGGAGAGAGGGGATGGGGAGAGAGAGGATGGGGAGAGAGAGGATGGGGAGAGAGAGGATGGGGGAGAGAGGGGATGGGGAGAGAGGGGATGGGGAGAGAGAGGATGGGAGAGAGAGGATGGGGGAGTGAGAGGATGGGGGAGAGAGGGGATGGGGAGAGAGGGGATGGGGAGAGAGGAGATGGGGAGACAGGGGATGGGAAGATAGAGGGGATGGAGAGTGAGGATTGGGGGAGAGAGAGGCTGGGTAGAGAGAGGATGGGGAGAGAGAGGATGGGGTGAGAGAGAATGGGGAGAGAGAGGATGGGGAGAGAGAGGATGGGGAGAGAGAGGATGTGGGAGAGAGAGGATTGGGGAGAGAGGATGGGGAGAGAGAGAGAAGATGAATGCGAGAGGGGTTGGTAGAGAGGGAGAGGGGATGAAGAGGAGAGAGAGAGGATGGGGTAGAGAGAGGATGGGGAGAGAGGATGGGGAGAGAGAGGGGATGGGGAGAGAGGGGATGGGGAGAGAGGGGATGGGGAGAGAGAGGATAGGGAGAGAGAGGATGGGGAGAGAGAGGATGGGGAGAGAGAGGAGATGAGGAGCGAGGGGATGGGGAGAGAGAGGATGGGGAGAGAGAGGATGAAGGGGACACAGAGGATTGGGGGAGAGAGAGGATGGGGGTAGAGAGAGAATGGGGAGAGAGAGGATGGGGGAGAGAGGATGGGGAGAGAGAGGATGGGGAGAGAGAGGATGGGGAGAGAGAGGATGGGGGAGAGAGAGGATGGGAGAGAGAGCGGATGGGGGAGAGAGGGGATGGGGAGAGAGGGGATGGGGAGAGAGAGGATGGGGAGAGAGAGGATGGGGAGAGAGAGTATGGGGGAGACAGGTGATGGGGAGAGAGGGGATGGGGAGAGAGAGGATGGGATAGAGAGGATGGGGGAGAGATAGGATGGGGGAGAGAGGGGATGGGGAGAGAGGGGATGGGGAGAGAGGATGGGGAGAGAGGGGATGGGAAGATAGAGGGGGGATGGAGAGTGAGGATTGGGGGAGAGAGAGGCTGGGTAGAGAGAGGATGGGGTAGAGAGAGGATGGGGAGAGAGAGGATGGGGTGAGAGAGGATGGGGAGAGAGAGGAGATGAGGAGCGAGGGGATGGGGAGAGAGAGGATGGGGAGAGAGAGGACGAAGGGGACACAGAGGATTGGGGGAGAGAGAGGATGGGGAGAGAGAGGATGGGGAGAGAGAGGATGGGGAGAGAGGGGATGGGGAGAGAGGGGATGGGGAGAGAGGGGATGGGGAGAGAGAGAGGATGGGGAGAGAGAGGATGAAGGGGACACAGAGGATTGGGGGAGAGAGAGGATGGGGGTAGAGAGAGAATGGGGAGAGAGAGGATGGGGGAGAGAGGATGGGGAGAGAGAGGATGGGGAGAGAGAGGATGGGGAGAGAGAGGATGGGTAGAGAGAGGATGGGGGAGAGAGAGGATGGGGAGAGAGAGCGGATGGGGAGAGAGGGGATGGGGAGAGAGGGGATGGGGAGAGAGAGGATGGGGTAGAGAGAGGATGGGGAGAGAGAGTATGGGGGAGACAGGGGATGGGGAGAGAGGGGATGGGGAGAGAGAGGATGGGGGAGAGAGAGGATGGGGAGAGAGGGGATGGGGAGAGAGGGGATGGGGAGAGAGGAGATGGGGAGAGAGGGGATGGGAAGATAGAGGGGATGGAGAGTGAGGATTGGGGGAGAGAGAGGCTGGGTAGAGAGAGGATGGGGTAGAGAGAGGATGGGGAGAGAGAGGATGGGGTGAGAGAGGATGTGGGAGAGAGAGGATGGGGAGAGAGAGAGGATGCGGAGAGAGAGAGGATGGAGAGAGAGAGGGGATGGGCAGAGAGAGGATGGGGAGAGAGAGGATGGGGCGAGAGAGGATTGGGAGAGAGAGGGTTGGGGAGAGAGGGGATGGGGAGAGAGGGGATGGGAAGTTAGAGGGGATGGAGAGTGAGGATTGGGGGAGAGAGAGGCTGGGTAGAGAGAGGATGGGGGTAGAGAGAGGATGGGGAGAGAGAGGATGGGGTGAGAGAGGATGGGGAGAGAGAGGATTGGGGGAAAGAGAGGATGGGGAGAGAGAGGATGGGGGTAGAGAGAGGATCGGGGACAGAGAGGATAGGGACAGAGAGGATGGGGAGAGAGGATGGGGAGAGAGAGGGGATGGGGAGAGAGGGGATGGGGAGAGAGGGGATGGGGAGAGAGAGGATGGGGAGAGAGGGGATTGGGGGAGAGAGAGGGTGGGGAGAGAGTATTGGGGGAGAGAGAGGGTGGAGAGGGGATGGGGAGAGAGAGAGGGGATGGGGGAAGTGAGAGGATAGGGGAGAGAGAGGATGCGGTGAGAGGGGATTGGGGGAGAGAGAGGATGGGGGAGAGAGAGGATGGGGAAAGAGGGGATGGGGAGAGAGGATGAAGGGGAGAGAGGGGATGGGGAGAGGGAGAAGGGGGATGGGGGTAGTGAGAGGATGGGGGAGAGAGAGGATGGGGAGAGAGGGGATGGAGAGAGAGAGGATGGGGTAGAGAGAGGATGGGGAGAGAGGGGGGGATGGAGGTAGTGAGAGGATGGGGGAGAGAGGGGATGGAGAGAGAGAGGATGGGGAGAGAGGGGATGGGGTAGAGAGAGGATGGGGAGAGAGGGGATGGGGAGAGAGAGGATGGGATAGAGAGAGGATGGGGAGAGAGAGGATGGGGAGAGAGATGATGGGGAGAGAGAGGATGGGGGAGAGAGAGGATGTGGGAGAGAGAGGAGATGAGGAGCGAGGGGATGGGGAGAGAGAGGATGGGGAGAGAGAGGATGAAGGGGACACAGAGGATTGGGGGAGAGAGAGGATGGGGTTAGAGAGAGAATGGGGAGAGAGAGCAGATGGGGAGAGAGGGGATGGGGAGAGAGGGGATGGGGAGAGAGGGGATGGGGAGAGAGAGGATGGGGTAGAGAGAGGATGGGGAGAGAGAGGATGGGGGAGACAGGGGATGGGGAGAGAGGGGATGGGGAGAGAGAGGATGGGGAGAGAGAGGATGGGGAGAGAGAGGATGGGGAGAGAGAGGAGATGAGGAGCGAGGGGATGGGGAGAGAGAGGATGGGGAGAGAGAGGATGAAGGGGACACAGAGGATTGGGGGAGAGAGAGGATGGGGGTAGAGAGAGAATGGGGAGAGAGAGGATGGGGGAGAGAGGATGGGGAGAGAGAGGATGGGGAGAGAGAGGATGGGGAGAGAGAGGATGGGTAGAGAGAGGATGGGGGAGAGAGAGGATGGGAGAGAGAGCGGATGGGGAGAGAGGGGATGGGGAGAGAGGGGATGGGGAGAGAGAGGATGGGGTAGAGAGAGGATGGGGAGAGAGAGTATGGGGGAGACAGGGGATGGGGAGAGAGGGGATGGGGAGAGAGAGGATGGGATAGAGAGGATGGGGGAGAGATAGGATGGGGGAGAGAGGGGATGGGGAGAGAGGGGATGGGGAGAGAGGAGATGGGGAGAGAGGGGATGGGAAGATTGAGGGGATGGTGAGTGAGGATTGGGGGAGAGAGAGGATGGGTAGAGAGAGGATGGGGTAGAGAGAGGATGGGGAGAGAGAGGATGGGGTGAGAGAGGATGGGGGAGAGAGAGGATGGGGAGAGAGAGGATGCGGAGAGAGAGAGGATGGAGAGAGAGAGAGGATGGGCGGAGAGAGGATGGGGGGAGAGAGGATGGGGCGAGAGAGGATTGGGAGAGAGAGGGTTGGGGAGAGAGGGGATGGGGAGAGAGGGGATGGGAAGTTAGAGGGGATGGAGAGTGAGGATTGGGGGAGAGAGAGGATGGGTAGAGAGAGGATGGGGGTAGAGAGAGGATGGGGAGAGAGAGGATGGGGAGAGAGAGGATGGGGGAGAGAGAGGATTGGGGGAAAGAGAGGATGGGGAGAGAGAGGATGGGGGTAGAGAGAGGATCGGGGACAGAGAGGATAGGGACAGAGAGGATGGGGAGAGAGGATGGGGAGAGAGAGGGGATGGGGAGAGAGGGGATGGGGAGAGAGGGGATGGGGAGAGAGGATGGGGAGAGAGGGGATTGGGGGAGAGAGAGGGTGGGGAGAGAGTATTGGGGGAGAGAGAGGGTGGAGAGAGAGGGGATGGGGAGAGAGAGAGGGGATGGGGGAAGTGAGAGGATAGGGGAGAGAGAGGATGGGGTGAGAGGGGATTGGGGGAGAGAGAGGATGGGGAGAGAGAGGATGGGGAAAGAGGGGATGGGGAGAGAGGATGAAGGGGAGAGAGGGGATGGGGAGAGGGAGAAGGGGGATGGGGGTAGTGAGAGGATGGGGGAGAGAGAGGATTGGGAGAGAGGGGATGGAGAGAGAGAGGATGGGGTAGAGAGAGGATGGGGAGAGAGGGGGGGATGGAGGTAGTGAGAGGATGGGGGAGAGAGGGGATGGAGAGAGAGAGGATGGGGAGAGAGGGGATGGGGTAGAGAGAGGATGGGGAGAGAGGGGATGGGGAGAGAGAGGATGGGATAGAGAGAGGATGGGGAGAGAGAGGATGGGGAGAGAGAGGATGGGGAGAGAGATGATGGGGAGAGAGAGGATGGGGGAGAGAGAGGATGTGGGAGAGAGAGGATTGGGGGAGAGAGGATGGGGAGAGAGAGAGAAGATGAATGCGAGAGGGGATGGGTAGAGAGGGAGAGGGGATGAAGAGGAGAGAGAGAGAATGCGGTAGAGAGAGGATGGGGGAGAGAGAGGATGGGGAGAGAGCGGATGGGTGAGAGAGACGATTGGGGAGAGAGAGGATTGGGTGAGAGAGGATGGGGAGAGAGAGGATTGGGGGAGAGAGGATGGGGAGAGAGAGAGAAGATGAATGCGTTAGGGGATGGGGTAGAGGGAGAGGGGGATGAAGAGGAGAGAGAGAAGATGGGGAGAGAGGGGATGGGGAGAGAGAGGATGAAGGGGAGAGAGGGGATTAAGGGAGAGAGATGATGGAGAGAGAGAGAGGATGGGGAAGAGAGAGGATTGGGGAGAGAGAGAGTGGATGGGGAGAGAGAGGATGGGGTAGAGAGGGGATGGGGAGAGAGGATGAAGAGGAGAGAGGGGATGGGGAGAGAGAGAGGATGGGGAAAGAGAGGATGGGGAGAGAGAGGATTGTGGAGAGAGGATGGGGAGAGAGCGGATGGGGGAAAGAGGATGAAGGGGGAGAGAGGGGTTGGGGAGAGAGAGAGGATGAGGAGAGAGAGGATGGGGAGAGAGAGGATGGGGGAGAGAGAATTGGGGAGAGAGGATGGGGAGAGAGAGGATGGGGAGAGAGAGGATGGGGAGAGAGAGGGGACGGGGAGAGAGGGGATGGGGAGAGAGGGGATCGGGAGAGAGAGGATGGGGAGAGAGAGAATGGAGAGAGAGGATTGGGGGAAAGAGAGGATGGGGAGAGAGAGGATGGGGGTAGAGAGAGGATGGGGGACAGAGAGGATAGGGACAGAGAGGATGGGGAGAGAGGATGGGGAGAGAGAGGGGATGGGGAGAGAGGGGATGGGGAGAGAGGGGATGGGGAGAGAGGGGATGGGGAGAGAGAGGAGATGAGGAGCGAGGGGATGGGGAGAGAGAGGATGGTGAGAGAGAGGATGAAGGGGACACAGAGGATTGGGGGAGAGAGAGGATGGGGGTAGAGAGAGAATGGGGAGAGAGAGGATGGGGAGAGAGAGGATGGGGAGAGAGAGGATGGGGAGAGAGAGGATGGGTAGAGAGAGGATGGGGGAGAGAGAGGATGGGAGAGAGAGCGGATGGGGAGAGAGGGGATGGGGAGAGAGGGGATGGGGAGAGAGGGGATGGGGAGAGAGAGGATGTGGTAGAGAGAGGATGGGGAGAGAGAGTATTGGGGAGACAGGGGATGGGGAGAGAGGGGATGGGGAGAGAGAGGATGGGATAGAGAGGATGGGGAGAGATAGGATGGGGGAGAGAGGGGATGGGGAGAGAGGGGATGGGGAGAGAGGAGATGGGGAGAGAGGGGATGGGAAGATAGAGGGGATGGAGAGTGAGGATTGGGGGAGAGAGAGGCTGGGTAGAGAGAGGATGGGGTAGAGAGAGGATGGGGAGAGTGGGGATGGGGTGAGAGAGGATGGGGGAGAGAGAGGATGGGGAGAGAGAGGATGCGGAGAGAGAGAGGATGGAGAGAGAGAGAGGGGATGGGCAGAGAGAGGATGGGGAGAGAGGGGATGGGGAGAGAGGGGATGGGAAGTTAGAGGGGATGGAGAGTGAGGATTGGGGGAGAGAGAGGCTGGGTAGAGAGAGGATGGGGGTAGAGAGAGGATGGGGAGAGAGAGGATGGGGTGAGAGAGGATGGGGGAGAGAGAGGATTGGGGGAAAGAGAGGATGGGGAGAGAGAGGATGGGGGTAGAGAGAGGATTGGGGACAGAGAGGATAGGGACAGAGAGGATGGGGAGAGAGGATGGGGAGAGAGAGGGGATGGGGAGAGAGCGAATAGGGAGAGAGGGGATGGGGAGAGAGGGAATGGGGAGAGAGGATGGGGAGAGAGGGGATGGGGCAGAGAGAGTATGGGGAGAGAGTATTGGGGAGAGAGAGGGTGGGGAGAGAGTATTGGGGGAGAGAGAGGGTGGAGAGAGAGGGGATGGGGGTAGTGAGAGTATAGGGGAGAGAGAGGATGGGGTGAGAGGGGATTGGCGGAGAGAGAGGATGGGGGAGAGAGAGGATGGGGAGAGAGGGGATGGGGAGAGAGGATGAAGGGGAGAGAGGGGATGGGGAGAGGGAGAAGGGGGATGGGGGTAGTGAGAGGATGGGGGAGAGAGAGGATGGGGAGAGAGGGGATGGTGAGGGAGAGGATGGGGTAGAGAGAGGATGGGGAGAGTGGGGGGGATGGAGGTAGTGAGAGGATGGGGGAGAGAGGGGATGGAGAGAGAGAGGATGGGGAGAGAGGGGATGGGGTAGAGAGAGGATGGGGGAGAGAGAGGATGTGGGATAGAGAGGATTGGGGGAGAGAGGATGGGGAGAGAAGGGATGAAGGAGAGAGAGAGGATGGGGAGAGAGAGGATGGGGAGAGAGAGGGGACGGGGAGAGAGGGGATGGGGAGAGAGGGGATCGGGAGAGAGAGGATGGGGAGAGAGAGAATGGAGAGAGAGGATTGGGGGAAAGAGAGAATGGGGGAGAGAGGATGGGGGTAGAGAGAGGATGGGGACAGAGAGGATAGGGACAGAGAGGATGGGGAGAGAGGATGGGGAGAGAGAGGATGATGGGGACACAGAGGATTGGGGGAGAGAGAGGATGGGGGTAGAGAGAGAATGGGGAGAGAGAGGATGGGGGAGAGAGGATGGGGAGAGAGAGGATGGGGAGAGAGAGGATGGGTAGAGAGAGGATGGGGGAGAGAGAGGATGGGAGAGAGAGCGGATGGGGAGAGAGGGGATGGGGAGAGAGGGGATGGGGAGAGAGGGGATGGGGAGAGAGAGGATGGGGTAGAGAGAGGATGGTGAGAGAGAGGATTGGGGGAGAGAGGATGGTGAGAGAGAGAGAAGATGAATGCGATAGGGGATGGGGTAGAGGGAGAGGGGGATGAAGAGGAGAGAGAGAAGATGGGGAGAGAGGGGATGGGGAGAGAGAGGATGAAGGGGAGAGAGAGGATTAAGGGAGAGAGATGATGGAGAGATAGAGAGGATGGGGAAGAGAGAGGATTGGGGAGAGAGAGAGGGGATGGGGAGAGAGAGGATGGGGTAGAGAGGGGATGGGGAGAGAGAGAGGATGGGGAAAGAGAGGATGGGGAGAGAGAGGATTGTGGAGAGAGGATTGGGGAGAGAGCGGATGGGGGAAAGAGGATGAAGGGGAGAGAGGGGTTGGGGAGAGAGAGAGGATGAGGAGAGAGAGGATAAGGGAGAGAGAGGATGCGGAGAGAGAGGATGGAGAGAGAGTATTGGGGGAGAGAGAGGATGAGGAGAGAGAGGATGGGGGTAGAGAGAGAATGGGGGAGAGACAGGATGGGGAGAGAGAGGATGGGGAGAGAGGTTGGGGAAGAGAGAGGATGGGAGAGAGGATGGGGAGTGAGAGTATGGGGAGAAGGAGGGGATCGGGAGAGAGAGGATGGGGAGAGAGAGAGGATGAGGAGAGAGAGGATGGGGAGAGAGGTTGGGGGAGAGAGAGGATGGGGAGAGAGGATGGGGAGAGAGGATGGGGAGAGAGAGTATGGGGAGAAGGAGGGGATCGGGAGAGAGAGGATGGGGAGAGAGAGAGGATGAGGAGAGAGAGGATGGGGAGAGAGGGGATGGGGAGAGAGAGGATGGGGAGAGAGAGGATGGGGTAGAGAGAGGATGGGGAGTGAGAGGATGGGGAGAGAGAGAATGGGGAGAGAGCGAATGGGGAGAGAGGGGATGGGGAGAGAGAGGGGGGAATGGGGAGAGAGAGGATGGGGAGAGAGAGTGGAAGGGGAGAGAGGGGATTGGGGGTAGAGAGGATGGGGAGAGAGAGGATGGGGAGAGAGGGGATGGGTAGAGAGAGAATGGGGAGAGAGAGAGATTAATGCGAGAGGGGATGGGGTAGTGAGCGAGATGGGGATGAAGAGGAGAGAGAGAGGATGGGGTAGAGAGAGGATGGGGAGAAAGGATGGGGGACAGAGGGGATGAGGAGAGAGAGGATGAAGGGGAGAGAGGGGATTGGGGAGAGAAAGGATGGGAAGAGAGAGGATAGGGGAGAGAGAGTATTGGGGAGAGAGAGGATGGGGAGAGAGGGGATGGGGAGAGAGCTTGAAGGGGAGAGAGGGGATGGGGAGAGAAAGGATCGGGGAGAGAGGGGATGGGGAGAGAGAGGATGGGATAGAGAGAGGATGGGGGAGAGAGAGGATGGGGAGAGAGGGGATGGGGTAGAGAGGGGATGGGGAGAGAGGGGATGGCGAGAGAGAGAGGATGAATGGGAGAGGGGATGGTGTAGAGAGGGAGAGGGGGATGAAGACGGTGGGGATGGGGGAGAGAGAGAGGGGATGGGGTAGTGAGAGGATGGGGGAGAGAGAGGATGGGGAGAGAGAGGATGGGGAGAGAGGGGATGGGGAGAGAGGGAATGGGGAGAGAGGGGATGGGGAGAGAGAGGATGGGGCGAGAGGATGGGGAGAAGAGAGGATGGGGTAGAGAGGGAGAGGGGGATAAAGAGGAGAGAGAGAGGATGGGGTAGAGAGAGGATGGTGAGAGAGGATTGGGGAGAGAGGGGATGGGAAGAGAGAGAATGAAAGGGAGAGAGGGTATTGGGGGAGAGAGAGAGAAGATGAATGCGAGAGCGGATGGGGTAGAGAGGGAGAGGGGGATGAAGAGGAGAGAGAGAGGATGGGGAGACAGGGGTGGGGAGAGAGAGGATGAAGGGGAGAGTGGGGATTGGGGGAGAGTGAGTATGGGGAGAGAGAGGATTGGGGGAGAGAGAGGGTGGAGAGAGAGGGGATGGGGAGAGAGGTTGAAGTGAAGAGAGGGGATGGGGAGAGAGAGAGGGAATGGGGGTAGTGAGAGGATGGGGAGAGAGAGGATGGGGAGAGAGAGAGGGGGATGGGGGTAGTGAGAGGATGGGGGAGAGAGGGGATGGAGAGAGAGAGGATGGGGTAGAGAGAGGATGGGGTAGAGAGAGGATGGGGGAGAGAGAGGATGTGGGATAGAGAGGATTGGGGGAGAGAGGATGGGGAGAGAAGGGATGAAGGAGAGAGAGAGGATGGGGAAAGAGGATGGGGAGAGAGCGGATGGGGGAGAGAGAGGATTGGGGAGAGAGAGGATTGGGGGAGAGAGGATGGGGGAGAGAGAGAAGATGAATGCGATAGGGAATGGGGTAGAGGGAGAGGGGGATGAAGAGGAGAGAGAGGATGGGGAGAGAGGGGTTGGGGAGAGAGAGGATGAAGGGGAGAGAGGGGATTGAGGGAGAGAGAGGATGGAGAGAGAGAGGATGGGGAAGAGAGAGGATTGGGGAGAGAGAGGGGGGATGGGGGTAGTGAGAGGAATGGGAGAGAGGGGATGGGGAGAGAGAGGATGGGGTAGAGAGGGGATGGGGAGAGAGGATGAAGGGGAGAGAGGGGATGGGGAGAGAGAGAGGATGGGGAGAGAGAGGATTGTGGAGAGAGGATTGGGAAGAGAGGGGATGGGGGAAAGAGGATGAAGGGGAGAGAGGGGATGCGGAGAGAGAGAGGATGGGGAGAGAGAGGATGGGGAGAGAGAATTGGGGAGAGAGAGGATTAGGGGAGAGAGAGGATGGGGAGAGAGGGGATGGGGAGAGAGATGATTGTGGATAGAGAGAATGGGGAGAGAGAGGATGAATGGGAGAGGGAATGGGGTAGAGAGGGAGAGGGGGATGAAGAGGAGAGAGAGAGGATGTGGAGAGAGAGGATCGGGAGAGAGAGGATTGGGGAGAGAGAGGATGGGGAGAGAGAGAGGATGGGGAGAGAGGGGATGGGGAGAGAGAGGATGGGGAGAGAGGGGATGAAGGAGCGAGAGAGGATGGGGAGAGAGAGGATGGGGTAGAGAGAGGATGAAAGGTAGAGAGGGGATGGGGAGAGAGAGGGAGAGGGGGATGAAGAGGAGATTGAGGATGAAGGGGAGAGAGGGGATGGGGAGAGAGAAGATGGGGTAGAGAATGGGGAGAGAGGATGGGGTCAAGAGAGGATGGGGAGAGAGAGAGGATGGGGAGAGAGAGAGGATGGGGAGAGAGAGGATTGGGGAGAGAGCATGGGGAGAGAGAGAGAAGATGAATGGGAGAGGGGATGGGGTAGAGAGGGAGAGGGGATGAAGACGAGAGAGAGAGGATGGGGCAGAGAAAGAATGGGGAGAGAGGATGGGGAGAGAGAGTATTGGGGGAAAGAGAGGATGGGGGAGAGAGGATGGGGAGAGAGGATGATGGGGAGAGAGGGGATAGGGGAGAGAGAGAGGATGGAGAGAGAGAGGGGATGGGGGTAGTGGGAGAATGGGGAGAGAGGGGATGGGGAGAGAGAGGATGGGGAGAGAGGGGATGTGGAGAGATAGGATGGGGAGAGAGAGGATGGGGGAGAGAGAGGATGGGGTAGAGGGAGGATGGGGTAGAGAGAGGATGGGGGAGAGAGAGGATGAGGAGAGAGAGGATGGGGATAGAGAGGATGGGGGAGAGACAGGATTGGGAGAGAGAGGATGGGGAGAGAGAGAAGATGAATGCGAGAGGGGATGGGGTAGAGAGGGAGAGGGGGATGAAGAGGAGAGAGAGAGGATGGGGTAGAGAGAGGATGGGGAGAGAGGATGGGGGAGAGAGGGAATGGGGAGAGAGAGGATGAAAGGGAGAGAGGGGATTGAGGGAAGAGCAGAGAGGATGAGAGAGGTGTAAGTGGAGGGAGAGGAATGGGGAAAGGAGAAGGGGAATGACAGGACGAGGCTGAGAGTGGAGTGAGGAGGGAGAGAGAGAAGAGTAGAGGAAGGTGAGGAGGAGAGAGAGTGTAGTGGAGAAGGGGAGAGAGGAGTGGAGGAGGGGAAGGGAAAGGGGGAGAGAGGATTGTGGGAGGTGAGGGACAGCGGGAGGAGGGAAGAGGGAAGATGAGCGAGGGAGAGGAAATGGGGAAGAAGGAGTGAGAGGACGAGGCTGAGAGTGGAATGGGGAGGGCGGGGGGGAGAAAGAGTAGTAGGGGAGGGAGGAGAGGAGGCAGTGTAGCAGAGAGGGGGAGAGAGGGGGAGGGGAAGGAGGGGGAGTGAGATTAGGGGTTAGAGGTGTAGGGGAGGGAGCGGGAGGGTGGGGAGAGAGATTAGGGGTTAGAGATGTAGGGGAGGGAGGGGGAAATGATATGGGGAGGGAGATGGGAGAGAGGAGTGGGAGAGGGGAGAGAGGAGTGGGAGAAGTAGGGATGGGGAGGGGAGGGTGAATGGAAAGTGAGTGGGAGAAGAAGGGAAGGGTGAGTGAGGGAGGGGAAGGGAGTGTGAGAAGGTAGGGTAAGGAAGAGTGAGGGAGAGGAAGGGAGAGAGAGAGGGGTTAGGAGAAGGGAGAGAAACAGAATGAAGAGAGAGAGGAAGGGAGGGAGGGATGGTCCGGGAAATGGAGACAGGGTAGGGGAAGGAGAGTGGAAGAGGATGGGAGACAGAGGGAGGGGGAAGGGAGAGAGCATGGAGTGGAAGGAGGGGAGATTGGGAAGAAGAGAGGGGAAGGGCGTGAGGGAGGGAGGGGGAAGGGAGAAGGGAATGGGGAAGGAGTAGAGGGGAAATAGTGGGTGAGGAGCAGAAGAGGAGGGAGTGCTGATAGGGGAGGAGGAGGGCATGAAGGGGAAGTGGTGAAAGGATGGGTGGGGAAGGGGAGGGAGGAGAAGGGGGAATGGAGGTGAGGAGAGGATGGGGTGAATGTGAAGGGGAGGGAGGAGTCACGGGAAGGAAAGGGGAGTGGGGAGGAAGGAGAGGGCGAATGGAGAGGAGGGGAAGGGGGGATGGAAGCTGAGGAGAGGAGGTGGGGAAAGGGAGGGAGGAGGCAGGGGAATGGGGGAGGGAGAATTGGCAGGGGGGCGGAGAGAGGGAAGGTAAGAGGAGTGATGAAAGGGAGTGTGAAGAATGGAGGGATGGTTAGGGAGAGATGAAGGGGGTGGGGTGGAAGCAGAGGAAACCCATCTCCAGACACTGGGAGACAGCGGCGGGCAGGAGCTTGAATGGGAACTTTGAGCCGGGAACCGCAGAAATTCCTGGAAAGTCGCTGTGGAGCCGGAGTCAATAGCGCGCGGTCTGCGAAAATAAACCAGCCTTTCCGCACTGCTGATTCGTGCTTCGGACCTGCCCCGCGTCCGGCGCAGCCAATCCGGTCCCTTCCCGCTTCCGGTCACGACCCCAGCCAATCCCAGTGAAAAGGCTTGAGCAAGAACCAGCTGGAGGGTTGGAACAGTTTCCCTGCTTTTGGGGGAGGGTTGAGGGTGGTGAGGTTGGAGGAGAGGCTCTCCCGGTGCTTACAGTCCGTCCTGAAACCCCCCTGAGCCAGTGAGGCCGGGAGAGAAGGCTAGTGGGGTTGGACGGGTTGATTAAGGCCAGGCCGCTTCCCTGCCCCTGGCTGGGGTTGTGGCCTGCTCTCATCGAGGCAAGGAAAGGGTCCGAGACAGAAATAGCCTCCACCTTCCCCAACTCTTCCTCGTCCTCCCCCTCCCACACACACGCCCTCTCCAAATCCTCCCCCATCTCAAAAACACGAACATCCTTTTCAACCAAAGCAGCTGGAGGAAGAGGATACGTCATGTGGTGAGTGCAGAAAATCTGTGAGTGAGGCAACAGTCCGAAGCTTGGGATGTGAGTCAGTCCGGGCAGAAAAAAAACCCGGACCGCAGAGTGTTCAGGACTGTTTAGTGCAGTCATCAGTTTTCACCACGAGTTGTGTCCCATCACATAACCCCAGGATAAGATACCCTCCTCAGGGTCCCGTCACACACCCCTGAGGCCGGACACAGTGAGGCCCCCTCTACACTGCCCCATCACGTAACCCCAGGGTCAAGCACAGAGTGTGACTCCCGGCACAACCTCCTGTCCCATATGCGTGGGGTCAGGCACAGGGTGAGGCTCCTTCCATACCGCCAGGTTGGACTGTTCGTGTTTGATTCCAGGATGACTGAAGGAAGGAAAGTTTCACATCCGAGGATATTTGGGCAATGGATGTCAGGGGTGAGAGAGGGTTAATGAGGCCAGAGAGTCTGTTTCCCTCTGAGATGAGCTCAGTGCCACAACATCAGGCTTCCTGTGGTTAGATCAGGATTTGGGAAGTAGCGTGAGCCAAGTCATTGGTGTGGGCACAGAGGCCGGGGAAAGGGAAACACAAAGGAAAGGAGTCAGCAGGGGAAGAGGATGGAAGTCAGAGGAAAATGAATAATTATGTGCAATGGGTATACACGTCACTGGGTCACAGGGAAAGTTAGTTCACCCTGTATCAGGGGATACAGTCAGTGACACAGGACGCTGGGGCAGAGTAGTCATAGAGGAACGGTGTGACGGAGCTCATTTAACATCAGTGGGGATACAGTCAGTGACACGGGCACTGGAGATGAGGGGTCGCGGAGTGGCGGTGTGAGGGAGCTGGATTAACATCAGTGGGGATACAGTCAGTGACACGGGCACTGGAGATGAGGGGTCGCGGAGTGGCGGTGTGAGGGAGCTGGATTAACATCAGTGGGGATACAGTCAATGACGGGGGCTGGGGGAAAAGGGGTCACTGAGGGATGGTATGCGGGAGCTGGATTAATGTCATTGGGGATGCAGTCAGTGACACGGTGCTGGGGAAGAGGGGGGGTCGCTGAGGGATGGTGTGAGAGAGCTGGATTAATGTCATTGGGGGTACAATCAGGGACACAGGGTGCTGGGGGAGAGGGGTCACCGAGGGATGGTGTGAGCAAGTTGGATTAACGTCATTGGGATGCAGTCAGTGACACGGTACTGGGGAAGAGGGGTCGCTGAGGGATGGTGTGAGGGAGCTGGATTAACGTCATTGGGGATACAGTCAATGACACAGTTGCTGGGGGAGAGGGGTTACTGAGGGGCAGTGTGAGGCAGCTGGATTATTGTCTGGGGAAACAAGCCGGAGACAAGGTGCTAAGCAGAGGAGTTACTGAGGTGTGGGGGAGCTAGATCATTGACTGGTGAAGAGACACTGAGCCCAGGGGAAGAAGTGTCACTGAGAGACAGTGTGAGGCAGCTGGATTATTGACTGTGGGGACAAGGTCAGTAAGTGATAAAAGTGCTGGGGAGATAGGCAGAATTTCTCGAGTGCATCTTTAGAAGGTTTCCTGCAGCAGACTGTGGATACTCAATTGAGCAGGGAACACTATGGACCTTGTTTCAGGAAAGGAGCCTGCCCAGGTGACTGACTTTTCAGTGGTCAAGCTTTTTGGAAACAGTGACTGCAGCTCATTAAGTTTTAAGATAGCCATGAATAAGGATAGGAGTAAACCTTGCAGAAAAAGTACTAAATTGGGCAGTTTCTAACAGTATTCAAAAGGAGCCAGGGTGTGTTAATTGGCAGCAGCTGATATATAAAAAAACTATTACCAACATCTGGCAGTCGTTCAAAGAGTAGCAGAACAGAGTTTGGGACTGGCTTGTTCCAGTAAGGAGGAAGATCGGGGATGAGAAGGCGAGGGAAGCTTTGATGATGAAAGAGGTTATGAAATTAGTCAGAAAGAAAACAATAAAACATATGTAAGGTTTAGGAAGCTGACATGAAGAATATAATGATAAAAGGGAAAAAGATCAAGCAGGGGATCAGGAAGGCCAAATGGGGCCATGGAATGTCCTTGACAAGTAGAATTAAAGAGAATTCTAAGGCACTTAACACTTGTGTTTAAAAAACAAGAGGACAATTAAGGAGAGGGTAGAACCACTCAAAGATAAAGGATAAAGATAAAGGAAAGATTTTTTATTTATTGATACAGAGCAGAATACGCCTTTCTGCCCCTTTGAGCCACGCTATCCAGCAACCCTGATTTAATCCTAGCCTAATTACTGGACAGTTTATAATGAACTATTAACCTAGTTAATAGTTCATTCATTATAAACTATTAACCTACTAACCGGTATGTCTTTGGACTGCGGGAGGTCACGGGGAGAACGTCCAAACTCCTTTCAGGCAGCGGTGGGAATTGAACCCAGGTCACCTGTATTGTAAAGTGTTGTGCTAACCATGCTTGGAGTCAGAGGATGTGAGTAAGGTATTAAACAAGTACCTAGCATCTGCATTCATTTGAAGAGAAGGACATGCTGGGCAGTGAGATTCATGAGTGCAGTCCAATATTTCAGGGCATTCTCGGATCAAGAAGGTGGAGGAGCTGGGTCTCTTGATCCCCAATCCCCATCAGCGCAGATGCACCACAAGGCTGTGTGCTTAGCCCCCAGCTCTACCCGCTTTATGCTTATGACTGTGCGGTTTAAGCACAGCTCCAATTCCATATTTAAATCTGCTGACGACACCACTGTTGTGGTCTGAATCAAAGATGGTGAATCAGCACATAGGAGGGAGATTGAAAATCTGGCTGAACGGTGCCACATCAATAACCTCTCCCTCAATCTCAGCAAAACCGAAGGGTTTTGACCTTGAGGCCCTTTGTTGGTTGGGCTGACCACGGATGTTGCATCCCAGCTGCCTGCGTGATAATGCAAGGCAGGGTGGTACGATATGAAGAGCAAGCAGTTGCCCATGTAGCCGGCTCCCTCTCCATGCAGCTGATAAATCAGACACCAGTACAGTTTGGCACTGGTGGTGTCATAGGAATCCAGATATTTCCCTGGGGTTTACTCCTGAAGCCTTCTCCATGAGTGGGTATAGCTCCAAGGCAGCAGAGGTTTGAGATCAGAGTTTTCTTCTACACGAGCTGCCAACCACGGCTGACGAGCCCCATCCGCCTGAAGCGACTGGTTTTAAGGCACCAGTAACCCATCTTCGCTCCTTCTCCTGTCAATAGAAACGGTTCTGCTGGGCTTTGTCGCTGAGCCACAAGTGAAGGCCAGGGGCTGGACTTGGTTGTCAGGAGTTACTTAAGATGCAGACCATTGGGAGCATTTAGAAGGTACTGGGAGCTTATCCGCTCTACTCTCCCAGGCTATGACAACCTGAAGAAACTGACAATTGACTGGAGGCCCATGAGCCAGTCTTCGTCAGGGGATCAGAGGTGGAGAGAGACAGCTTTAAATTCCACAGCGTTATCATTTCAGAGGACCTGTCCCGAGTCCAGCGCATACGTGCCATTACAAAGAAGGCATTGCAGCGCCTCTACTTTCTTAGAAGTTTGTTCAGATTCAGCATGTCATCGAAAACTTTGACTAATTTCTCTAGATGTGCAGTGGAGAGTATACTGACTGGTTGCATCATGGCCTGGTACGGGAGCACCAATGCCCTTGAGTGGAAAAAACCTACACAAAATGGTGGATACGGCCCAGTTCACCCTGGGTAAATCCCTTCCCGCCATTTGAGTACATCTACATGGCCAAGCATGTAACACACCATTGAGTACATCTCCATGGAGCGATGTCACGGGAAAGCAGCATCACAGATAAAGCACTCCCCACCAATGAGCACTGTCATGGGAAAGCAGCATCAATCATCAAGGACCCCAAGCATTTAGGCCATGCTCTCCTCCTGCTGCTGCCATCAAAAAGAGGTATAGGAGCCTCAAGTCCCGCGTTAACAGGTTCAGGACCAGTCATTACCCCTCAGCCATCATGCTTTTTGAACTAGAGTGGATAACTCCGCTGACCCCAATACTGAGCTGATTCCACGATCTTTTAAGGACTCTACAACTCATGTTGCTGATGTCCATTATCTTGTGTTATTTATTTGTTATTTATTTTTTTCTTCTTTTGCATTTGCAGTTTGCTCTCTTTTGCACATTTGTAGACTGTCTCTGGCATGTGTGGTTTTTCATTAATTCTATTGTGTTTCTTTTTACTTTAACTGTCGCGTTTAACTGCGACGAAGGTACTCTCAAGACCATAGAGAATGATACCATTAAGAAAGTCTTTGAGTACAAGTACCTCGGGTCAAGAATGATGAGTTCGGAGAAGGACATAAAGATACGGAAGGTGCTGGTGTGGAGGGCTATGAACGACATGAAGGAAATCTGGAAGTCGAACCTGACCAGAGGGCTTAAAAAGAGGATTTTCATAGCAGTCGTGGAGTCCATTCTCATGTACGGATGCGAGACATGGACACTGACCAAGATGATGCGAAAGTCTCTTGATGGTTGCTCTCCACGAATGCTCCGGATGGCTCTTGACGTGAGTTGGCAACAGCACATGACAAACATCGAGCTCTATAACAACCTACCGATGCTCTCCACTAAAATCGAGGCGAGAAGACTGCAACTAACGGGGCACTGTCTACGCCACCCCCAGCTACCTGCCAGCCTAGTCATCATATGGGAGCCCAAGCACGGGAGGATGAACCCTGGGCGCCCTCCCAAGACTATGGTCAACGCACTCCTAGAAGACAGCGGCGCGGCTAATGTAGATGAACTGCACACACTGATGAGGGAGAGGGAGAAGTGGAGAGTCCGTCACCGTGCCTGACGCCGGCCCCTTAGGCCTGAGTCGATGTAGTAGTAGTTCTTTTTATTTACTGTGAATGCCTGGAAGAAAATAATCTCAGGGTAGTATATGGTGATATATACAGTGGTGCCAGAAAGTTTGTGAATACTGAAGAATTTTACAAGGGTGTTGCCTGGATTGGAGAGCATGCCTAAGAGAATAGGTTGAGTGAACTTGGCCTTTTCTCCTTGGAGCAATGGAGGATGAGAGGTGACCTGATAGAGGTGTATGAGATGATGAGAGGCATTGATGGTGTAGATAGCCAGAGGCTTTTTCCCAGGGCTGAAATGGCTAACAAGAGGGGGCATAGTTTTAAGGTGCTTGGAAGTAGGTGCAGCGGGGATGTCAAAGGTAAGTTTTTCACAGAGAGAGAGTGGTGGGTGAGACTCTTTGATAGGTACATGGAGCTTAGAAAAATAGAGGGCTATGTGGTAGGGAAATTCTAGGCAATTTCTAGAGCGGGTTACATGGTCGGCACAACATTGTGGGCTGAAGGGCCTGTAATGTGCTGTAGATTTCTATGTTTATGTTTCTGTATAAATATGACGTAAAATGTAATCAGATCTTCAAG
Source organism: Mobula hypostoma (assembly GCF_963921235.1). NCBI lineage: Eukaryota > Metazoa > Chordata > Chondrichthyes > Myliobatiformes > Myliobatidae > Mobula > Mobula hypostoma. The sequence goes on from NC_086106.1 coordinate 20,009,160, forward strand.
TAATTCCAAGAACTAAATTACAACAACCCAATTAAATAAATAACACAAAAACATTACACTTGTTTATTTATTTATTGAGAAAAATGTTCCAATATGTTTTTGTAGCCTTTTCCAGCTTCATGCATCTCTATAATTCTTGCAAGATCCTATGAAAGTCATTTTGATCGAGGCATGGTGCACATAAACAGCTCTTTCTTGAGAAGAGCAGGCTGTCGGTAACCTGACTTGGTGTGTCTTTTTTATAGAGCAGGGCACCACTGCAACTCACATCTTCAATCTCATTCTCATTGATTGGAACACTTGATTTCAAATAGCTTTTGTAAAGTCATTACCGCAGAGGTTCACATATTTTCCCCAACAAATACATGTAATATTGTATCACTGGAATGTCATCCAGGCTATTGAAAGAGGGAAGCGAGGAAATTGCTGGGACCTTGACAAAGAGCTTAGTGTCTTAATCAGCAGCATGCAAGTTCCCAGAGCAATGCGATGCGCCTCCATTCAGTGGCTACTTTATTAGGTACAGTTGTACTCCTGTGCATTAATGCAAAACTCCAATCTGCCAATCATGTGGCAGCAACTCAGTGTATAAAAGCATGCAGACATTCTCAAGAGGTTCAGTTGTTGTGTTCAGACCAATCATCAGATTGGGAAAGAATAGTGATCTAAGTGATTTGGACCGTTGACGGGATTTTCTGAGTATCTCAGAAACTGCCGATCTCCTGCGATTTTCACGCGTGCCCCGCACATATAGCCTTTGTTGCCGTGCAGCTAGAATTTTCTTTTATATAATGTTAATATCATTTTGAAATCTATGTTAAAATAATTGTGAAATACCCTGTAATTAATTACATGTTAATGAGGATAATTGATAGATTTTCTAAATAATAAACATACCATATCATTTACTTTGAAAAAAATTAGAGTTTACATTGTCAGTGTTCCAAGTTACAACAGTGTTACAAACCGTGACAATAAACACAGAATGAAGTTGGTAGCTCATTGTTAATAAACTGCTGGCCCACTGAACGTTGATGCTTAAAAAAACATTTGAAGTGCCTTGCAGTTTTCAGGCCATGTAAAAATTTCCTATTCAGTGTAATGGTAACCTCAATGGGTACATTTAATGTCAGAGAAATTTTATACAATATACATCCTGAAATTCTTTTTCTTCACAAACATCCACGAAAACAGAGGAGTGCCCCAAAGAATGAATGACAGTTAAATGTTAGAACCCCAAAAGCCCACCCCAGCTCCCCCTCTCTCACCAGCAAAAAAGCAAACTGGTCAAAGAACACTGAGGCTGTCTACAAGAAGTGTCAGAGCCGTCTCTATTTCCTGAGGAGACTGAGGTCCTTTAACATCTGCCGGACGATGCTGAGGATGTTCTACGAGTCTGTGGTGGCCAGTGCGATCATGGTTGCTGTTGTGTGCTGGGGCAGGAGGCTGAGGGTAGCAGACACCAACAGAATCAACAAACTCATTCATAAGGCCAGTGATGTTGTGGGGATGGAACTGGACTCTCTGACGGTGGTGTCTGAAAAGAGGATGCTGTTGAAGTTGCATGCCATCTTGGTCAATGTCTCCCATCCACTACATAATATACTGGGTGGGCACAGGAGTACATTCAGCCAGAGACTCATTCCACCAAGATGCAACACAGAGTGTCATAGGAGGTCATTCCTGCCTGTAGCCATCAAACTTTATAACTCCTTCCTTGGAGGGTCAGACACCCTGAGCCAATAGGCTGGTCCTGGACTTATTTCCTGGCATAATTTACATATTACTATTTAATTATTTATAGTTTTATCACTAATTATTTAAAGTGCAACTGTAACAAAAACCAGTTTCCCTCGGGATCAGTAAAGTATGACTATGACTATGACTATCTGCATCCAAGCATGCAGCAAAGCATCAATAAAGACACAGACTTGCAGTACCCCAAGTAATTTGACATACTACAAGCTCTCTGTCTCCCTAATAAGGGAAAAAGAGGTGCCCTGTTTCATAGTTTAAAGAAAAATTAGAGGGAACATTGGGCGCATGGAAAAAAACTATCCAGTGAGCAGCAGATCTGTGGGTGAAAATGGCTCGTTAATGAGATGGGAAGAGAATGGCCAGACTGGTTCAATCTGACAGCAAGGTGACAGTAGCTCAAATAACCATGTATTAAAATACTGGCGTGCAGAAGATCATCTCTGAACACACAACACATCAAATCTTGAAGTGGGTGGGCTACAGGAGGTAGCTCATAAAGTGGCCACTGAGTTAATTCTGTGCCTTTGTTCAAAAAAGGGAGTCAGATCGCCAGCAGGTTGTAAGAGTGGGCTCCCTCCAACTCTCTGACTCTCAATACAGAAGCCCCTCAGGGCTGTGTACGGAGTCCCTTCCTTTACTCCCTGTGTACTCAGGCCCAATCTGCTAATTAAATTTGCCAATGACACTACATTGATTGGCTTTATCTCAAACAATAATGAGGTGGCCTACAGGGAAGAAGACATCTCTCTGACACAGTGGTGTCAAGAAAACAACCTCTCCCTCAATGTCGCAAAAACAAAGGAGCTGGTTGTGGACTACAGCAGGAATGGAGACGGGCTAACCCCTATTGATATCAATGGATCTGGGGTTGAGAGGGTAAACAGCTTCAAGTTCCTCGGCATTCACATCACCGAGGACCTCACATGGTCTGTACACACCAGCTGTGTGGTGAAAAGGGCACAACAGCGCCTCTTTCACCTCAGACAGTTGAGGCAGTTTGGTATGGGCCCCAAATCCTAAGAACTTTCTACAGGGGTACAATTGAGATCATCCTGACTGGCTGCATCACTGCCTGGTATGGGAAATATACCTCCCTTAATCGCAGGATTCTGCAGAGAATGGTGCAGACAGCCCAGTGCATCCATAGTTATGAACTTCCCATGATTTATGACATTTACAAGGGCAGGTGTGTAAAAAGGGCCCGTATTTTCATTGGCGACTCAAGCCATCCCAAACACAATTGATTTCAACTGCAACCATCTGGAAGCGGTACCGCAGCATAAAAGCCAGGACCAACAGGCTCTGGGACAGCTTCTTTCGCCAGACCATCAGACTGATGAACTCACGCTGATTTGAATGTACTCTATATTACATTGACTGTTCTATTTATAATAAATGACTATGATTGCACATTTAGATGGAAATGTAGCAAAGATTTTTACTCCTCATTTATGTGAAGGATGTGAGAAATAAAGTCAATTCAAAATAGGAAAGCTATAAGTCATTGAGCTTCACATCCCTAACGGAGAAAGATGTGGCTCCTAATTCCGCTCAGTTATCCTGAAAGGAACAAAATTGGATGGGGTCTCTGTGTGACTAGGCTTAGTTGGCTTAGTAAAGTTATGAGGGAGATGAATATGATGTACCCAATCTTAAATCTTTATTTAGCTATTGCTGCACATACCATAGGCCCTATGTCTCAAACAATGCCAAAGCATTTTTATCCAGGTATTTTTCTCAACCATGTGTTCTGAGAAAGTAAAATGGAAATGAAAGACAAAAAGGCCAAGGGAGAGGGCACCATGGCAAACTAGAAAACTTGACAATACTCCAATCTTTTTAAAAAATGAGATCTAGCAAATACTAACCTATTGCTGTGCTGTGTGGCTTGCAGAGTAAAGACCACTTATTCACAACACGCTGGAGGAAACCAGCAGGTCGGGCAGCATCAGTGGAAACGATCAGTCAACGTTTCCGGCCGGAACCCTTCGTCAAGACTGTAGAGAGAATGAGCTCTATAAAGAAGTGGGGGGAGGGTGATAAGGAGAAGGCTGGAAGGTTCCAGGTGAAAAACCAGTAAGGGGAAAGATAAAGGAGTGGTGGAGGGGATAGGCAGGAAAGGTGAAGAAGGAATAGGGGAAAACACAATGGATAGTAGAAGGAGGCAGAACCATGAGGGAGGTGATAGGCAGCTGGGGGAGGGGGCAGAGTGACATAGGGATAGAGGAAGGGAGGGGGAGGGAATTACCAGAAACTGGAGAATTCTATGTCCATACCAAGGGGCTGGAGACTACCTAGATGGTATATGAGATGTTACTCCTCCAACCTGAGTTTAGCCTCATCATGGCAGCAGAGGAGGCTATGTATGGACATATCTGAATGGGAGTGGGAAGCAGAGTTGAAGTGGATGGCTACTGGGAGATCCCGTCTGGTGTGGCAGACGAAGCCCTCCCCCTCCCTTCCTCTATCCCTATTTCACTCTGCCCCTCCCCCAACTGCCTATCACCTCCCTCATGGTTCCACCTCTTTCTACTACCCATTGTGTTTTCCCCGATTCTTTCTTCACCTTTCCTGCCTGTCACCTCCCGGCTTCCCTTCCCCTACCCCTTTATCTTTCCTCTTACTGGTTTTTCACCTGGAACCTACCAGCCTTCTTCCCACCCTCCCCCCAACTGCTTTATAGGTCCTCTGCCCCTTCCCTCTACAGTCCTGACGAAGGGTTCCGGACTGAAACGTTGACTGATCGTTTCCATGGATGCTGCCTGACCTGCTGAGTTCTTCCAGCGTGTTGTGAGTGTTGCTTTGACCCCAGCATCTGCAGATTATTTTGTGTTGGACCACTTATTACTTACTAGGTTTGTAAACAGTCAACTATTAGCTATTGCCACAAAAACAGGAACAGCACTGACACACAAGCCCAGATATGTACAAAGTCAGACGCTTGTTTTTCAAAATTGAAGCCTAGTTCTTCCGGATTTCTTCACAGCAAAGTCCTTGATCAGATAACTAAAATCCAGTTTCCAAACAAGATCACTTTCAAGTGACGTCAGAGTAAGATGATTCAGCCTGTCCTGTCCCATTGCCTTAATATGTACTCATCATTTACAAGCTTGCGTTTGAAGTGAAATTTGGAGAAAAAACATCTCTGCTGTTTGTATACTCATTCCGAAACCTTGATATCCACATCCTTATTCTGGCAGGACTCTTGCCCTTTCTTAGCCCAGTATGCTCGGACTGAATCATCTAACGTTTCCTTTCCCCAGCGAGCAGGATCAGTGCTGTAAGGATCCTCTGTAGCGGTAATGTTAATATTAATGGTGGCTAACTTGGTTGTTCGGAGGCCTCTGTGGTGGGAATCCCAAAGTCATGCTCTCTGCCTCAACGTTAGCTGCTGACTGTGGCAAGGACAGTGGTCCTGTGCTAACACTGGTGCTAGCACTACCTGTTGAACAAGTCTCCATTTGTCCACCGGTCTCAGACTGTGACAAGATCAATGGTACTGCTGCATCATTGAGAACAGGTTTAAAAAATTTTGTTAATTTCAATGTCTTTTTTAATGCTTCTTTCTCACGGTCCTCTTCATTTCTTTTTTGTGCTCCACTCTAGTTTTTTTTGTCCGCCATGATGATAGCTACCCATTTTGGGCCCTTGGGCTGCAGCCCTGCCCAAAGCTGCCAAACCGGTAGTTAAGAAGGCGTATCAGGAGTTGGCCTTAATTAGTCAGTGGTTGAGTTCAAGAGCCACAGGCTGATGTTCCAGCTCCACAAAACTCTGGTTAGACCAGACTAGGGAGTATTTGTATTCATTTCTGGTCACCTCACTATAGGATGGATCTGGAAGCTCTAGCGAGGGTGCAGATGCAGAAGAGATTCAGCAGGATGCTGCCTCGATTGGAGAATGTGTCTTGTGTTCAAAGGTTGGGAGAGCTAGGTATTTTCTCTTTGGAAGGGAGGATTGGTTTTATTACTATTTAATTATTTATGGTGCAACTATAACAAAAACCAATTTTCCTCAGGATCAATAAAGTGTGATTATGATAGTGGTGACTTGATAAGAGGTCTGAAAGATGGTAAGAGGTGGAGACAGAGTGGATAGCCAGTGGCCTTTCTCCTAGGGTGGCAATGGCTAAAGAAGGCATCATTTTAAGGTGAATGGTGTAAACTTGGGGGGGTGAGGGGAAGAGGGATGTCACAGCTGTGTTTTCAATATAGTGGGTGTAAAATGTACTGCCAGGGATGGTGGTAGAGGCAGAGAGATTAGGTACACTTAAGAGGCTCTCAGGCAGACACACAGATGAAAGAAAAATGGAGGGCTAAGTTGATCTTTGAGCAAGTTAAAAGTTCGGCACAATATCGAGGGCTGAAGGGATTGTACTGTGCTGTAGTGTTCTATGTTCCTTTGCTCTACCTGGAATTTGTTGGTCTCCCTGTCCAGCGAGATGTTGTGGAAGGGAATGTTGCCGATTGGCATATTCCAGGCTGTGGGACTACATACTGATGCTCGGTGCAGCCAACACCAAGGACTGACGGGGAACACCCACAGTCTAGGGGTCTTCTCCTGGACAGGGAGGGGCTCTAAAATGTTGTATTAGTCTAACTCTCCAGCCAGCCACATGAGCAGCAACAATGTTACTGGTTTGAAAAAAAGAACGTAACGCTACTGAATGCACTGACCAGGAATGAAAAGGCTCTGCATGGTTTATTCTCGTAAATATTTTATTGTGAATAAAGTCTATTTTGTTAAAAACAACCTGCATTGTGTCAAGTTTCAACAGCATGTCCAAAGCCCTGTACAAAGTGGCCGGACTGACAAAGGGCAAGCACATCTTCTTCACCAGTATACCATCCGTGTGGTCACAACCAGGGAGCGAGGGAGTCCATACCCAACTCTTACCAGAGCTACTTGAATGATCTCTTTACACCTGACCTTTCCTACACTTCCAGTTTCACACCTTCCCACAGAAGGGAACAGTCTAAGGTCACGAGGAAAGGAAAAGCCTGCAGGGCCGCAGGGAGCTGCCCCAGAGTGGGCCAGACTGAAGGGCAAGGTGAGGGAGCATGGGGGGAGGTATCCCAGGGGGACAACACAGCAAGACTCCAGGAACCCCCAGCCTCAACACTAACCTCCACCTCTCCTGGTGGTGTTTCATACATGCTCCTGGGATCTTGCTGTCCTGAAGCCACCTGATTCACCCTCCTTCCTGGTAGGAAGGGACACATGGATGTTGCCCCACACGTTTCTGCAACGCTGCTATTCTGATTCAACACACAGTCCTCCCCACCCACCCCAGGAATGTGAGACATGCACGGACATTGATCTCTGCCATTGCCGGGAACTTGCCCTGCATAATTATACTCACCCAGAGGCAACAAAGGACGCAAAGCTGTTGCTCCTAGGATCTTGCTGTGCTATTTAACCCCAGTGCCCCCATCTTGAACCTACACACCATGCAAAAAGGAGGGGGTGGATGGGATGATGTACATGGGATCTTCTGCTCTCTAGCTGCACCCATCTCCCGTAAGCCCTCCAACCCTACCAACTCTCCCGTTCCCAACAGACAGACCACATTACAGAGTAGGAGCAGCGTCTGGAGCACCTTTATTCGGCATGGGTGTCCCTGGCGGCGTGATCCTGCCGGGCGCGGTGCCTGGCTCTGGCAGCGTGATCCTGCCGGGCGCGCTGCCCGGCCCTGGCTCCCTTGGGACGGAGCTGCGATTCAAGTTGTTCTTCCTGCTGCCTGTGGAGGGCCACTTGCTCAATCTCCCACTGCTCCATCCCCTGCTGCAGCTCATTGGTCAGCATTACAATCCGTCCCTGTGAAGGACAGGGGGCAGAGCTATAGAGGTGCGGATGGCAGGGATCAGAAGCAGCGGAGTCAAGGAGTGAGTGAACGAGTCAGGACAGAAGGAGCTGAGACTGAGACGTGGGCAGGTAAGAGCTGGAAGCTATGGGGTCAAGGAAGACAGCAGAGGCAGTGGGGAGGAAGGGGAGGAGGACAAGAGGCAAAATGGGGGAGGAAGAAGGGTAGGGTTGAGAGGCAGAGGGATGAGCAGGGGAGGACAGCAGTGGGGAGGGGGTAAAGAGGAGGTGGGCTAGAGGGAAAGGACAGGGAAAAGGTGGCTGGGAAAAGTGGCGGGGGAGCGGAGAAAGAAAGCGGTGAGGAGGTAAACAGCAGTGGGTGTATGATAAAGAGGAAGAACATAAAAGGGAAGGGGGGAGAGTGTGGGTTGGAAAGGAGAGAGGAGAATGGGAGAAAAGAGTGGGGAGGGAGAGTAAGAAAAGGGGAGTGGGAGGGTGGGGAAGTGGGGATTGTGAGTGAAGGGGAAATGTGTGTGGGGAGAGTAGGGGTGGGTGTGGAAGGGGTTATGGTGGTAAAGGGAAAATGGGAAGGAGAAATAGAGGAGGGGGAAAGGAAGAGAGGGTAGAGGAAGTGGAAGTGTGGAGATGAGGAGGTGAGGTGAAAAGGGTGGGGTTGGAGGGGAAGCCAAGAAGGGAGAAGTTGCAGGGGAGAGTTGTGGAGGAGAGGGAGAGAGAGGTGGGTAGGAGAGATGGAGAAGAAGTGAGAGAGTGCCAGTGAGAAGGAGGTGGATGAGTAGGGGAGGGAGTGGATGTGAACACACAGCCAGAGTGACTTACCGCCATCTCAGCTGCCTTCTGATGCCTACGGATGTGTCCCTTCATCGGGGGTGCTGGACGCCCATCTATAGGTGGGAGAAGGGGTGGGGGGTAGTATAGACATTGTCAAGATGCAGAGGCAGTGTACCACAGCTGAGTCACAGGGAGGGGCTCATTGAGGAGACAGGGGTGCGGCTAGGAATGGAACAACGATTGCAAGCTGGGATTTGTCCTTATGGGGGAAGCAAATGTATGTGCATATGTCAGACTTTGAATTTTCCTATATTATGGGAACTCGCTCCGTTGTGAGGATGTTTCTAAATTGGGTGTTCATAACCAAGGTCAGTCTGTAGAGAATATCAGAGCAATCTGAAGGTTAAAGGGGAATATGAGCAACCTTTTGAAGATCAGATAAGGGAAAATCCTAAGGAGATTCTACAAGTATGTTAAGGTTTGTTTTAGATCATAGAACAGTATTCCTTTGCACATTGTTTATTTGTCATCTTCACTTGTGTACAGTGGTTTCGTACAATTCTTATTGTATTTCTTTTATTCCTGCAATTTATTTTAATTTAAATTTCTGCAAGAAACTGAACCAAGGTAGTATATGGTGACCTATACACACTTTCATAATCAATTTACTTAGAGCTTAAGGATGAATATGATTGTCCGTGTGTTAGAGCCACAGGAAATGAGCGAGGTGTTGAATGAAAATTTCTCATCTCTTTTTACTGTGGAGTTCATTGAAGCTGAGGAGTTAAAGGAAATGAACAACACAGTGAACTCCTATGGCCGTACCCCTCAATAATAAGTTTACCATTTTGGATACTGTTGAGGGACGATCTACTGGGGGAGCCACAGCCACCGGGTCTCTGGCACTGAAGCTGGTGCTGAGGCTCAGAGGAAAATAGAGGTGAAGGGGACTGCAGTATTGACAGGGGATTCCACATTTAAAGGAACAGAGGTGAGATTCTGTGGACGTGATAGAGACAACCAAGATGGCACGTTGTCTTCTGGGAGTCAGGGCCAGGGAGGTCTTGGAACAGATCCACAGCTTTCTGAATGGGGAGGGTGTGCAGCCAGAAGTCTTGCTACATATTGGCACCAATGACTCAGGTAGGAAAGGCGAGGAGGTCCTGAAGAGAGATTTTAGGGAGCTGGGTAGAAAGCTGAGAAACATGACCTCCAGGGTAGTATCTCTGGACAGCTGTCTATGGCATGCGCCAGTGAACTAAGAATTGAAGCATCTGGCAGATAAATGTGTGGCTGAGGAACTGGTACAGGGGCCAGGGGTTCAGATTTCTGGATCATTGGGATCTCTTCTGCGGAAGGTATGACCTGTACAAAAGGGACAGGTTACACCTGAATCCGAGGGGACCAATATCCTCGCAAGAAGGTTTGTAGTCAGTGGGATGAGTTGCAATGTATGAGGGGAACAAAACTGAAAGGGTTGCCGAATACAGGACTGCAGGGGGTATATTTGAATGCACACAGTATACGGAATAAGCTGCGTGAACACATAGCACAGTTACAGAATGACAGGTATGACATTGTGGGCATCACTGAGTCGTGACTAAGGGAAAATTATAGCTACAACCTTAACATCCAAGGATACACATTGCATCATCGAAGGGACAGGCAGATAGGCAGAGGTGTGGGGTGGCTCTTTTGCTAAGAAATGAAATTAAATCCTTAGAAAGCGGTGACATAGAATCAGAAAGTGTCGAATCCTTGTGGGTAGAGTTAAGGTACTGCAAGGGTAAAAAGACCCCGATGGGAGTTATATACAAGGCTCCAAACAATAACCAAGATATGGACTACGAATTAAAACAGGAGATAGAAAAGGCTTGTCAAAAGGGCAATGTTATGGTAGTTATGGGGAATTTCGATATGCAGGTAGATTGGAAAATTAGGTTGGTGCTGGATCCCAAGAGGAGGAATTTATAGAACGCCTTTGAGATGGCTTTTTAGAGCAGCTTGTGGTTGGGTCCACCAGAGCATTGGGTCCTGTGTAATGAACTAGAATTGATTGGAGAGACTGAGGTAAAAGAATCCTTAGGGATCAATGATCATAATATAATAGAATTCACCATGCGATGTGAGAGAGAGAAGCTAAGGTCAGATGTATCAATATTACAGTGAAGAGAGGCATGAGAGAGCAGCGGGCCAAAATTGATTGGAAGAGGACAGCAGAGCAGCAATGGCTGGAATTTCTTAGAGCTATTTGGAAAGCACAGGATAGATTCATCCCAAAGAAGTTGTTTACAAAAGGCAGGGTGACACAACAATGCCTGACAAGAGAAGTGAAAGCCAATACAAAAGCCAGAGAGAGCTTATTAACAAAGCAAAATAAAAGGGAAGTTGGTTTGGGAAGCTTTTAAAAAACAACAGAAGGCAACTAAGTAGAAAAGTCATAAAGAGGGAAAAGATGGAAAACCAAAATAAGCTACCCATTAATATAAAAAAGGATACCATGATTTTTCAGATAGATAAAGAGTAAATGAGGGATGAGAGTTGATATTGGACCACTGGAAAATGTTGCTGGACAGGTAGTAATGGGGGAATAAGGAAACAGTGGACAAACCGCTAAGTATTTTGCATCAATCTTCCAGTACGCTGGAACTTCGAGAGTGTCGGGGGGCAGAATTGAGTGAAGTTGCCGTTTCTAGGGAAAGGGTGCTCTGAAATCACCTGGACCAGATGGTCTGCAGCCCAGGGATTTTAAAAAAGTTGCTGAAGAGAATGAGGACTCATTAGTATCAATAGATTGTGGCATGGTTCCTGAGCACTGGAAAATTGCAAATTTCACTGCACCCTTCAAGAAGGGAGAGAGGCAGAAGAAAAGTCTGTTAGTCTGACCTCAGTGGTTGGGAAGAAGTTGGAGCTGATTGTTAAGGATGTGGTTTTGGAGTTCTTGGAAGCACTTAGAACACAGAACAGTACAGCACAGCACAGGAACAGGCCGTTTGGCCCACAATGTTGAGCCAAACCAGCTAAGATGCAAATCAAAAACACCCAAACACTAACCCCTCCTACCTATACCCTCCATCTTCATGTGCCATGTGCCTATTAAACCATGTGCCTATCCAAACGTCTCTTAAAATCCTCCAATGTATTTGCTTCTCCCACAATACCAGGCAGCACATTCCAGGCTTAAGACCATGAAATGTAAGTGGAGAATTAGGCTATTTGAGCTATCGAGTCTGCTCTGCAATTTCATCATGGCTGATCAATTTTTCTCTCAGCTCTAATCTCACCTTCTTCCCATATCCCTTCATGTCCTGACCAATTAAAAATCGATCCACTTCTGCTTTAAATATACATAAAAAACTTGGCCTTCACAGTTGAACGTGGCAACGAATTCTACAGATTCATCACTCTCTGGCTAAAGAAATTCTTCTTCCCCTCCGTTCTAAAAGGATGCCACTATTCTGAGGCTGTGTCCTCTGGTCTTAGACACTCCCATCATAAGAAACATCCTCTCCACATCTACTTTATCAATGGCTTTCACCACCCGATAGGTTTCAATTAGGTTACTTCTCATTCTTCTGAATTCCAGTGAATACAGGCCCAGAGCCATCAAACACACTGCATTTGACAAGCCGTTTAACCCTGGAATCATTTTCATGAATCTCCTTTGAACACTCTCCAATGTCAGAATGTACTTTCTAAGCTAAGGAGCCCAAAACTGCTCACAAAACTCCAAGTGATGCCTCACCACTGCTTAATAGAGCCTCAACATTACACCCTTACTTTTATATTCTAGACCTCTGGAAACGAATGCTAACAACTGCATTTGCCTTCCTCACCACAAACTCAACCTGCAAATTAACCTTTAGGGAATCGTGCACCTTTGTGCCTCACATTTTTGTATTTTCTCTCCATTTAGAAAATAGTTAACCATTTCATTTCTTCTATCAATGTGCATGACCAGACACTTCCCAACACTGTGTTCCATCAGACATTTATTTGCCCATTCTACTAATCAGTTTAAGCCCTTCTGTAGCCTCTATACTCCCTCAAAGCCACCTGCCCCTCCACCTGTATTCATATAATCTGCAAAGCTATCAACTCCATCATCCAAATCATTGACATATAACATAAAACAAATTGGTCCCAACACAGACCCCTGTGGAATACCACTAGTCAATCAGAAAAGGTTCCCTTTATTCGCACTCTTTGCCTCCTGCCGATCAGCTACTGTTTTATCCATTTTCAGAATCTTTCCTGTAATACATGGACTCGTAGCTTGTAAAGCAACCTCATGGGTGGCATTTTGTCAAAGGCCTTCTGAAAATCCAAGTACACAACATCAACTGATTCTCCTTTATCTATCTTGCTTGTTATTTCTTCAAAGAATTCCAACAGATTTGTCAGACAAGATTTTTCCTTGAAGAAACCATGCTGACTACAGCCTATTTTATCAAGTAACCTGAAACTACATGTTTAACAATCAACTCCAGCATCTGCCCAACCACTGGGGTCAGATTAACTGGCATATAATTTCATTTCTTCTGCCTCTCTCCCTTCTTGAAGAGCGGAGTGACATTTGAAACTTTCCGGTGGCTGAAACCATTCCAGAATCTAGCATTCACGACTGAGTAAAACATTTATCCCTCACATCCCACTTGAACCTACCCCCTCTCACCTTAAATGCATGCTCTCTGGTATTAGACATTTCAATCCTGGTAAACTGCAACTCTCTGTCATCTCTTATCTATGGCTCTTATAATCTTGTAAACCTCTATCAGATCTCCCCTGAGCCTCCGGCACCCCAGAGAAAACAACCCAAGTTTATCCAGTCTCTCATGATAGCACGTGCCCTCTAATCCAGGCAGCATCCTGGTAAACTTCTTCTCACCCTCTCTAAAGCTTCAATACTGGGGCGACCACAACTGTATGCAATACTCCAGATGTGGCCTAACCAGAGTTTTATGACGTTGCAACATCACCTCCTGACTTTTCCACTTAATGATCTGACTAACAAAAGCAAGCATTCCATTAGCCTTCTTAACTATCTTATTGACATGATGAAATACGCTGAATCTGTTGGAAATCTTTGAAGAAATAACAAGCAGGATAGACCAAGGAGAATCGGTGGATGTTGTGTACTTGGGTTTTCAGAAAGCCTTTGACAAGGTGCCATACATGAGGCTGCTTAACAAGTTAAGAGACTGTGGTATTACAGCAAATATACTAGCATGGATAGAGCATTGGCTGCCTGGCAGTAGGCCAAGAGTGAGAATAAAGGGTGCCTTGCTTGGTTGGCTGCTGGTGTCTATGTTGGGACTGTTTTTTTTTACATTATACGTCAATAATTTGGATGACAGAATTGATGGCTTTGTCGCCAAATAGGTGGAGGGGAAAGTAGTGTTGAGGAGGGAGGGAGGCTGCAGAAGGACCTAGACAGATTAGGAGAATGGGCAAAGAAGCGGCAGATATATAGTGTAGGGAAATGTATGGTCATGAAAAAAAAAGCATAGAATATTTTCTAAAGATAGAGAAAATTCAAAAATCTGAGGTGCAAACAGACTTGGGAGTATTTGTGCAGGATTCCTTAAAGTCTAATTTGCAGGTTGAGTCTGTGGTAAGGAAAGGAAATGCATTGTTAGCATTAATTTCGAGAGAACTAGAATATAAATGCAAGAATGTAATGTTGAAGATTTATAAGGCTTCACTTGGAGAATTGTAAACAGATTTGGGCTCCTCATCTTAGAGGGGGTTCACAGGAGGTTCACAACAATGATTCTAGGAATGAAAGTGTTACCATATGCAAATTGATTGATAGCTCTGGACCTGTACCCTCTGTTACTTCTGAATTATGAGCCGGGAATCTCATTGAAACCTATCAAATGTTGAAAGGCCTTGATAGAGTAGATCTGGAGAAGATGTTTCCTATGGTGGGGGAGTCTAGCACCAGAGGCCACGACATCAAAATAGAGCGACATCCATTTAGAACAGATACAAGGAAGAATTTCTTTAGCCAGAGTAGTGAACCTGTGGAATTCATTGCCATAAGCGGCTGTGGAGGCTACATCATTGGGTACATTTAAGGGAGAGGTTGATAGATTCTAGATTAGTCAAGGCATTAAGTGTAATGGTGAGAAGACAGGAGAGCAGGGCTGAGAGGGAAATAGATCAACCATGAAATGGTGGAGCAGACTCGATGGGCAAAATGGCTTAATTCTACTCCTTTATCTTATGGTCTCATTACAATTGTTGGAACATCCACATTGCAGCAGGGGTGCTGGTGCTCTGAAAGCACATTAAGGTGGATAAATCCTATGGGGAGAGGTCTTACCACATGTACCCCAGGGTATTTGTGAACAGACTGCAGGCACCCAGCAGAGACACTGTTGTTAACCATGGCTGGGGTGCCAGAAGATTAATGTTATGCATCTATTTAAGGGCTGCAATGGGTAACTATAGACTCATATCGGTGGTGGGATGGCTACTAAAGGGGATACTGAGGGACAGGGTATATCAGCATTTGGAAAGCCAATGACGGATGAGTAATGGTCAGAATGGCTTAGTGCTTTGGAAAGAGATGACCAAGAGGATTGACAAGGGCAGGGCAGCAGATATTGTCTATATAGACTTTGGAAAAGACTTTGACAAGGTACCACATGATGGGCTAGTATGGAAGGTTAGATCACATGAGACCCAGGGTGACCTGGCTAAATGTTTGAGGTTGGCTGAGTGCAGGGGTTCCCAACCTGGTATGCATGGACCGGCAGTTAATGGTAGGGGTCCATAGTATAAAAAAGGTTGTGAAGTGCTGGCTTAGTCGAAGGAGACAGAGGGTGGAAGGATTGTTACTCAGGCCTCTGTATATACAAGGATTGGTGTACTATGTTAACAATTGAAAGTGACGATGTTGGCAACATGGTTAGTACATTTGTGAAAAACAGCAAAATCAGCGTAGTGGACATTCTGGAAGGGTGAGCAGCCAGAAGTCATGGTACATATTGGTACCAACGACATGGGAAGAAAAAGGGAGGAGGTCCTGAAAAAAAAAAGAATACAAGGAGTTAGGAAGGAAGCTGTGAAGCAGGACCTCAAGGGTAGTAATCTTGGGATTGTTGCCTGTGCCTCGCGAGAGTGAGGATAGGAATAGAATGAGGTGGCAGAGAAATGTGTGGCTGAAGAATTGCAGCAATGGGCAGGGATTCAAATTTCTCGATAATTGGGATCTCTTCTGGGGCAGGTGGGACCGGAACAAAAGGGGTGGGTTGCACGGGAATCTGACGGGGACCAATATTCTTGCGGGCAGATTCACTCGAGCTGTTGGGAGTGGTTTAAGCTAATAGGATGGGGGACAGGAACCATGATGATGGAGCTGAGGATGAGCCAGGAGACTTACAAGTAGATGATAGGTGTAACATGAATGTAAGGAAGGACAAGCCAATGACTGGGTACAAATACAGACAGAGCAAGGAGTTAAATTGTACCACAGAGGCAAAATTCAAAAGGATGAAGAATACAGGACTAAACATGCTGTATTTAAATGCACGTAGCATTCAGAATAAGAAAGCTGAACTTGCAGTGCAATTAGAGGTTGTCTGGTATGACACTGTGTGCATCAGTGAGCATTGGGAGCCGAACATCAAAGATTATACTTTGTATCGAAAGAAGAGGCATGAAGGCATAGGCAGTGGTATGGCTCTGTTGGTAAGAGATGGAAATACATCTTTACAAAGAGGTAACAGGGGTGGCACTGAGCCTGGTTCTGTGTTGCAGAAGGGGGAGAAGATGACGAGGAATGGAGGTTCTGTCAGCCTGACAGAGATACCCACATGGTGTGTTGCCTCCCAGGTGCCACCAGGGTACAGGATGACTCGGATTGGGTGCAGAGTATTCTGAAGGGAGAGGGCGAACAACAAGAATTCTTGGTACACATTGGTACCAATGATATAGATAGAAAAAGGGAGGAGGTCCTGAAGAGAGAATTCAGGGAGTTGGGTCGGAAGCTGAAAAGCAGGCCCTCTAGGGTAGTAATCTCGGGATTGCTGCCTGTGTATCAGAAAATAGGTTAGTAGGCAGAGGGGGTGGTGTGGCCCTGTGTATAAGAAATAATATTAAATCATTAGAAAGGGATGACATATGATCAGAAGACGTAGAGTCTCTATGGGCTGAGTTAACAAATGGCAAGGGTAAAAGGACCCCAATGGCAATTGGGATGTGGATTACAAATTACAGCAGGGGACAGAAAAGGCGTGTCAGAAGGGCATTGTCATGATAATCGTTGGGGACTTTAACACGAAGGTGGATTGGGAAAACCAGGCCAGTTCTGCACCTCAAGTGAGAGAATTTGTAGAATGTCTAAGGAATGGCTTTTTAGAACAACTTGTTGTTGAGCCCACTAGGGGATCAGCTGTGCTGGATTGGGTGTTGTGCAATGATCCGAAGGTGATAAGAGAGTTTAAAGTTAAGAAACCCTCAGGGAACGGTGATCACAATATGATCAAGATTACTTTGAAATTTGAGAAGAAACTAAATTCCAATGTGTCGGTATTTCAGTGGAATAAAGGAATTTACAATGGCATGAGAGGGGAACTGGCCAAGGTTGACTGGAAAGGGACACGAGCAGGAAAGACAGCAGAGCAGCAATGGCTCGAGTTTCTGCGAAAAATAAGGAAAGTGCAAGACAGATATATTCCAAATAAGAAGAAATTTTCGAATGGAAGAAGGACACTACCGTGTCTGACAAGTGAAGGCAGAGCCAAAATAAAAGCAAAAGAGAGGGCATACAAGGAAGCCAAAGCTAGTGGGAAAATAGAGGATTGGGAAGGTTTTAAAAACTTGCAGAACGAAACTAAGATGGTCATTCGGAAGGAAAAGATGAATTATGAAAGGAAGCTGGTGACATATCAATGCAGATACTAAAAGCTTTTTTAAGTATATAAAGGGTAAAAGAGAGTTGAGGGTAGATAGAGGACCAATAGAAAATGATGCTGGAGATATTGTAATGAGAGACGCAGAGATGGCAGAGGGACTGAATGTGTATTTTGCATCAGTTTTCACAGTGGAAGACATCTGCAGTATACCAGACATTCAAGAGTGCCAGGCAAGCTAAGTATGTGCAATGAAAATTATGACTGAGAAGGTGCTCAGAAAGCTTAATGGTCTGAGGGTGGATAAATCTTTGGGACTTGATGGAATGCACTCTTGGGTTCTGAAGGAAGTAGCTGGAGAGATTGTGGAGGCATTAACAATGATCTTTCACAAATCGATAGATTCTGGCATTGTACCGGATGACTGGAAAATTGCAAATGTTACTCTGCTTTTTAAGAAGGGTGGGAGGCAGCAGAAAGGAAACTATAGACCTGTTAGCCTGACATCAGTGGTTGGGAAGTTGTTGGAATCGATCGTTAGGGATGAGATTACAGAATACCTGGAGACACATGACAAGATAGGCCAAAGCCAGCATAATTTCCTGAAAGGAAAATCCGACCTGACTAACCTACTGCAACTTTTGGAGGAAATTACAAGCAGGGTAGACAAAGGAGATGCAGTAGACGTGGTGTACTTGGATTTTCAGAAGGCCTTTGACAAGGTTCCGCACATGAGGCTGCTTAGCAAGATAAGAGCCCATGAAATTACAGGGGAGTTACTAGCATAAGTGGCGCACTGGCTGATTGGCAGAAAACAGAGAGTGGGAATAAAGGGATCCTATTCTGGCTGGCTGCTGGTTACCAGTGGAGTTCCACAGGGGCTGGTGTTCAGGGGAATGGGCAAGAAGAGGCAAATGAAATACAATGTTGGAAAGCGTATGGTCATGCACTTTGGTGGAAGAAATAATTTAGATGGGGAGAGAATTCAAAATGCAGAGATGCAAGGGGACTTCGGAGTCCTCATGCAGGATACCCTAAAGGTTAACCTCCAGGTTGAGTCATTGGTGAAGAAGATGATTGCAATGTTGGCATTCATTTCTACAGGTATAGAATACAAGAGCATGGATGTGATTATGAAGTTCTATAAGGCACTTGTGAGACCACACGGAGTATTGTGTGCAGTTTTGGGTTCCTTATTTTAGAAAAGATGTACTGATATTGGAGAAGTTTCAGAGAAGATTCACAAGAATGATTCCAGGAATGAAAGGGTTACCATATGAGGAATGGCAGCTCTTGGGAGTTCAGGAGAATGACGGGGGATCTCATAGAAACGTTCTGAACGTTAAAAGGCCTGAACAGATTAGACACGGCAAAGTTATTTCCTATGGTAGGGGAGTCTAGGACAAGAGAGCATGATTTCAGGATTGAAGGATGTCCATTTAGAACAGAGATGCGGAGAAATTACTTTAGTCAGAGGGTGGTAAATCTGTGGACTTTGTTGCCATGAGCGGCTGTGGAGACCAAGTCATTGGGCACACTTAAGGCAGAAATAGAGATGTTCTTGATTAGCCAGGGCATCAAAGTGTATGGGGAGAAGGCAGGGGAATGGGGAATGACTGGAAGAATTGGATCAGCCCATAACTGAATGGCGGAGCAGACTCAATGGGCCAAATGGCCAACTTCTGCTCCTATATCTTATGATCTGGTCAGAGAATGTTGAATCTTTGTGGGTGGAGTTAAGTAACAGCAAGGGTGAAAAAAACCATTATAGGAATCATATATAGGTCTCCAAATAATAGCCAAGATGTGGGGTTGAGACTCCATAGGGAGCTGGAAAAGGCATGTAATAAGGGTAATGATACAATTGTAAAGGGGGACCTATCGAATGTTGAATGGACCAGATAGGGTGGATGTTTCCGATGGTGGTGGTACCCAGAACTAGAGGGCACAGCCTCAAAACTGAGGGGCGACCCTTTAGAACAGAGGTAAAAAGGAATTTTTTTAGCCAGTGTAGTAACTCTGTGGAATGCTCTACCACAGACTGTGGTGGAGGCCAAGTCCTCGCGTATCTTTAAGGCAGAAGTTGATCGTTTCCTGATCGGTCAGGGCATCAAAGGATATGATATGGCGAAAAGGCAGGTGTATGGGATTAAGTAGGATCCGGGATCGCCCATGATGGAATGGCAGAGCAGACTTGATGGACTGAATGGCCTAATTCTGCTCCTATGCCTTATAGCTTGCAAGATTACAGCTGGAGGAAATAGGCCAAGGAATGGCAGATGGAATTTAACTTGGACTAGATGGATAGGACGGTGAAGAAGTTGTTTGGCACACACTCAGTTTGGCTGTACGAGATGTTGGCAGGACCACACTTGGAGTTATGAACAAGAGGGACATGCCTTCTTCTCAATACTACCATCAGGCGGGAGGTACAGGAGCCTGAAGTTGCACTTAACATTTTAGGAACAGCTTCTTCCCCTCTGCCATCAGCTTTCTCAACGGTCCATGAACACCAAAGTCCTCAATAATCCTCTTTTGAACTATTTATTTTATTTTTTATCTTTATAGTAGCTTCTAGTAATTTTTTAGACATGTCCTGCACTGTACTGATGCCACAAAAACTAATAACACAGCATACAGTGTATCAGAGACAATACACATGATTCTAGTCTGTCACCAAGTTATGTGATTAAGCTGGAAAGGATGCAGAGAAAATTCACAAGGACATTACCAGGACTGGAAAGCTTGAATTATAAGGAGAGACTGGATGGGCTAAGACTTTTTTAAAAAAAAAACTTGCAGCGTAGGAGGCCGGGAGCATAGATAAGGCCACAATCCTGTTTCTCGGGGTAGGGGATTCTAAAACCAGTTTTAAGATGAGAGGGGAAAGATTGAAAAGGGGCTTGAAGAACAACATTTTCACACTGAGAGTGGTGGATATGCGGAATGAGGAAGTGGCAGAATTTTGCACAATGTTTAAAAGATGTGAACAGAAGAGTGGACCAGCTCATAGTCACGTGGACGAATAGGGCAAAGGGCCAGTTTCTATGCTGTGTAACTATTACTCAAGAACCTGGATTGAGTTACAGACTGGATCTATTCATAACATTTATATTTACTATAACAAATTTACAGGCTGGAATCTCATCTGGGTTGGGGGCAGGGGGTGGTGGTGGAGGAGACAGTGCTGGTGGGGTTTATATATCTAATAAAAGAACCCTGGCAGTGTTACAGGCTGGGATAAGATTAAGGATTTTGTGGGTGAAAGATGGATGGAAAACAATGTGAAAAAAAGTGAGAACATCCACATTGGGGATAAATTAAATTGCTGGATTGTTGTAAAATAATGAGAGACTGACCGGTGTTGTTCAGAGGGATCAGGGTGCCCTTGGCCATGAATCACATGAAAGTGAAGCAACATAGGGAAGTAATGACATGCTATCCATTACTGCAAGAGGGTTGGAGTAGAAGAAGCACATTGCTGCAATTATAGAGAGCCTTGGCGAGAATACATCTGAAATAGTGAGTACAGGCCTGGAATCACTACCTGAGGAAGGACAGGCTTGTGAGAGAGAGCTCAGTCAATGTCCTGGGATGGTGGGCTTGACGTGTGAAGAGAGGTGAAGCAGACTGCCCCTCTGCTCTCCTGAGTTTGGATGAATGATGTGTGACGTCATTGAAAGTCACTGAATTCCTTCATGACTCCACTGGGAAGTAGGGATGGCATTTCCCCAAGGGGTGTCCGGAACTGGGGGTATAGTCAGGGATTGAGGAGGTGGAGAGAAAGCTCTTCACCAGAGGTTAGGAATCTTAGGAACTGTCTCCCCCCTGTGGCTGGGTTGCCGAGTAGAATGTACTGAACAGGAACAAAACCTTTGGCAGATGGCGTTTTGCCAAATCAATTAAGTGCCTAACTAATCCTTTCTGCCCACACAATGTCCATATACCTCTATTTCCAGCACATCCATATACATATCTAGGAGACTCTGAAATGCTTCTATCGTATCTGCGTCCACTGCCATTCCAGGCACCAAATACTAACTGAGTTAAAAGAAAAACACTGCTCTATACACCTCCTTTGAACCTTTACCCTTTCACCTTCAATGCATGTCCTCTGGGATCAGACCTCTGGACCCTGTGAATAAGGGTCTGCTCTATCTATGCCTCTTGTAATTTTGTAAGCTTCAAATCAGGTCTCCCCTCAGCTGTCACTGCTCTAGAGAAAACAGCCTAAACTTGTCCAATCTTTCCTCATAGCACATGCCCTCTAATCCAGGCAACATCCTGTCAGACCCTCTCCAAAGCTTCTACATCCTTCCTATAACAGGGTGACCAGAATTCAATACAATACTCCAGTCTCTTAAACGCAATGCCTTGACAAATGAAGGCAAGAGTGCCATATGCCTTTACCACCCTATCACCCTGTGCAGACACTTTCAAGGAGCGACGGACTTGGACCACGAGATTCCTCTGCACATCCACACTGTTAAGGACCTTGCCTCCTGCACTGCCTGTTTACATTTGATCTCTCAAAATGCAGCTCCTCACACTGAGCTGGATTAAACAGTATCTGCCTTTTCTCCACCCGTATCTGCAACTGACCTACACTGCACTGTCTTTGGCAATGTACCACACCAGGGGTTCGCAACCCTTTTTATGCCATAGACCCCTACCAATTTCTGAGGGGTCCGTGGGAAAACCTCTGCTCTACACTATCCACATCACGAGCAATGTTTATATCGTCTGTGAACTTACTAACCCATTCATCTCAATTTGCATCACGTCACTGTCACTGAGCAATCAGCACGACACTAGTACCGTTCGGGACTTTCTGGAGTTTGGAGTTCGGTCCCAGCGCTGTCTGTAAGGAGTCTGTAGGTTCTCCCTGCAAACTGCACGGGTTACCTCCGGATGCTCCGGTGTCTTCCCAAAATCCAAAGACGTAGCGGTTAGTAGGTTAATTGGTCATTGTAAATCGTCCTGTAATTAGGCAATGATGTTAATAGGCGGATTGTTGGACAGTGCAGCTTGTTGGGCCTCACTGTCTCGAAATAAAAATATCACAGCAGAGATCCCAGTACAGATCACAAATCATGAACCTCCAGCCGGAACAAGTCCCATCGACCGGTACCCTATGTCTTCCGTGGGTAAGCCAATTCACTTTAGATCCCATGCATCCTAATCTTCCGGATAAATTTCCCATGAGGACCATTGTTGAACACCTTACTGAACATTATCAGCTCTGCCTTCATTAATCACCTTTGTCGCTCAAACAGCTCAATCAAGTTAGTAAGACACAACTTGCCCTACACAAAGCCATGCAGACCGAACCTAACTGGGCCATGGTTTTCTAAATGCTCGTAAATCAGTTCCCTAAGAATCCTGTCCGTAATTTCCCTTACACTGAAGTGAGACTCACCAGCCCAGCTTCCAGGATTATCCCCATTTCCCTTTTTGAGTAATGGAACAACATTAGCTGCTAGCCAGTGTTCTGGGACCTCCCGTGGCTAGAGAGGACATGAAGGTATTGGTGAAGTCTCCAGCAATCTCTTCTCTTGCCTCCCTCTATAATCTGGGGTATATTCCATCAGGCCCTGGACTTATCCACCTAATGTTCTTTCAGAGACCCAACACTGCCTGCCCTTCCCCCATCTCAAAAAGCTCCAGCATATTACCATACTCTATCTTGATCCCACAATCCTCCAAATACCAACACACCGTTAGGACCTTGTCCACATCCTCCTCCTCCAAGCATGTCCTGCTCCTCCCCTCGCCCACCCCCCAAATGGTCCTCCTTACTCTTCAGTTATTCTCTTGCTCCCAATGCGGAACATGGATCTGTCAGTTAATGGTAAGGGTCCATGGCATCAGAAAGGTTGAGAACCCCTGAATCTAGAGTATGTTTGGGATTGTGATCTGTGGGTGTTCAAGGAATGAAAGGAGGGGGGGACAGTGTGGGATGTTGGTGCTGGAGTAGGTATTAAATGTGCAGTAGGTAGTCTGTCTGATCACCGACCGTCTCGCTCAGTCCAGGATGTCACACTCACCTGCAAAAGACCAGTCCGGGAGATCCGTCAGGGGTCCATATTCTGTCCCACTTCGGGATAAACCGTGCCTGGGGATGGGGGTGGGCGGAACAACAGGAAGAAGTAACATGAAGCAGTATTCCCCAGTGGACAGCTCTCTGACAATTCTGAAGCATCGCCAGATGCAGGACCGTAAACACAAAATACTCTGCAGATGCTGGGGTCAAAGCAACACTCACAACACGCTGGAGGAACTCAGCAGGTTGGGCAGCATCCGTGGAAATCATCAGTCAACGTTTCAGGCCGGAACCCTTCGTCAGGACTGAAGAGGGAAGGGGCAGAGGCCCTATAAAGGTGGTGGGGGGAGGGTGGGAAGAAGGCTGGTAGGTTCCAGGTGAAAAACCATTAAGGAGAAAGATAAAGGGGTGGGGGAGGTGAAGCAGGGAGGTGATGGAAAGGTGAAGGAATAGAGGAAAGCACAATAGGTAGTAGAAGGAAGCGGTACCATGAGGGCGGTAGTAGGCAGCTAGGGGAGGGGGCAGAGTGAAACTGGGATAGGGGAGGGGAGGGGGGAGGTTATTACTGGAAGTTGGAGAATTCAATGTCGGTGAAACCCAACGCAGATTGGGGGACCGCTTCATTGAGCACCTCCGCTCCGTCCACCACAATAGACAGGATCTTCCGGTTGCCACCCACTTCAACTCCGCTTCACATTTCCATTCGGATGTGTCCGTACATGGCCTCCTCTACTGCCATGATGAGGCTAAACTCAGGTTGGAGGAGCAACACCTCTTATACCGTCTAGGTAGTCTCCAGCCCCTTAGCATGAACATTGAATTCTCCAACTTCCGGTAATTCCCTCCCCCTCCCTTCCTCTATCCCAATTTCACTCTGCCCGCTCCCCCAACTGCCTTCTACCTCCCTCATGGTTCTGCCTCCTTCTACTACCCATTGTGCTGTCCCCTATTCCTTTTTCACTTTTCCTGCCGATCACCTTCCTGCCTATCACCTCCCTGCTTCCCCTCCCGACCCCTTTATCTTTCCCCTTACTGGTTTTTCACCTGGAACCTACCAGCCTTCTCCTTCCCACCCTCCCCCCACCTTCTTTATAGGGCCTCTGTCCCCTCCCTCTTCAGTCCTGACGAAGGGTTGCGGCCCGAAACGTTGACTGATCGTTTCCACAGATGCTGCCTGACCTGCTGAGTTCCTCCAGCGTGTTGTGAGTGTTGCCAGATGCAGGACGGCAGGGTTGATGAGTCGTGCCCTGTTTAAAGGCCAGAGGGAGATGACAGACAGGGAGATAGAGAGGAATGGGGAGGGGGGAAGAGAGAGGGGGAAAAGAGAGAGATAGGGACAGAGACAGATTGTCAGCAGGCAAAGAGAGAGGGCGATGGAGAGACATAGAAACATAGAAAATAGGTGCAGGAGTAGGCCATTTGGCCTACACCGCCATTCAGTATGATCATCCAACACAGAACCCTGTACCTGCTTTCTCTCCATACCCCCGATCCCTCTAGCCACAAGGGCCATATCTAACTCCCTCGTAAATATAGCCAATGAACTGGCCTCAACTGTTTCCTGTGGCAGAGAATTCCACAGATTCACCACTCTCTGTGTGAAGAAATTTTTCCCCATCTTGGTTCTAAAAGGCTTCCCCTTTATCCTTAAACTGTGACCCCTTGTTCTGGATTTCCCCAACATCGGGAACAATGCTTTAAATTTGCACATTTATCTCTTGTGTGGGGCCTTGTCAAAAGTCTTTTGAAAATCCAAACATACCACTTCCACTGGTTCTCCCCTATCCACTCTACTAGTTTCATCCTCTAAAAATTCTATGAGATTCGTCAGACATGATTTTCCTTCCACAAATCCATGCTGACTTTGTCCAATGATTTCACGGCTTTCCAAATGTGCTGTTATCACATCTTTGATAACTGGTTCTAGCATTTTCCCCACCACCAATGTCAGGCTAACCGGTCCATAATTACCCGGTTTCTCTCTCCCTCCTTTTTTAAAAAGCGTGACAGAGAGAAAGAAAAAGAGAGGAGAGAGGGAGCGAGGGAGCGAGGAAGTGTGTGTGGCGCATGCACGGCAGGCAGAGGGAGTGGAAAACAATATAATCTTTAGTGGGTACTCACTCCAGTCGCCACTGACTCCCTGCTCGACACACAGGGCCACAGGAGAAAGCTCTCGTCACCGGGTTCAGAGGAATACAGAGCGATCGCCACATACCTGAAGATCAGTGTAATGGGTTACTTCACTTGACCACCCAATGAATGAATCAGTTCTGACTGTTCATCAACACGCGCAACATCATCGCCCTGATCCCTCATCCCTGTGACTCTTCACCCAAGGAAAACGGGACCCTGGGCCCTGTGACCCTTCAAACCAGACGTGACCTCCGCAACCTGCTCATTCTTCCCACCCCCGGTGACCCACAAATACGCTCTGCAACCCATCACTCTGGTTCTTTGACCCTCCACCCCAGGAACAAGGGTACCTAGTGATGGAACGTGGGCTTCCCCATGACCCTCGGGTCCAAACTTTTGACCCCTCCACCCCTGGAGTGATTCAATGACACCTTCACCTCTGCAGGTGGCCAAAACACGGCCCCTTATCCCCACGCGTGATGTGTCAGCAACAGGAAAGGGTGTCTTTTCACCACCACATGACCCTTGTACCATTCACGCATACAAACCTCATTGACACTCCTCACTCAGTGGAGCAGGGACCGCATGTCGCTTCACCCCCACACATGACCCGAACCTGAGGCCTCCTGACCATTCACCCCCCCTCCCCATAGCCCGAACATGAGGCGAGGTGACCCTTTACTCTCTAATCCCAGTACCTGGGAGCGCTTCAGCCCGGTGGCGCCGCTCCTGACCACGATCAACACGGCCGCAACTCGCAACCCTCAGCTACCCGCCGCCGTTCCTTCAGCAACCGGCCACCGCGCAGGCGCAGTGCAAGAAGCAGGGCGCATGCGGTGTGTGTGTGTGTGTGTGTGTGTGTGTGTGTGTGTGTGTGTGTGTGTGTGTGTGTGTGTGGGCGCGCGCGTGCGTGCGTGCGTGCGCGCAAGATAAAAATGAGGTTTAATGTCACCGGTTTATGTCATGAAATTTGTTTAGCGGCAGCAAAACAATGCAATACATGATAATATAGAAAAATAAGTAAGTCAATTCCAGTAAGTATATGTATATATTAAATTACAAATAGTGCAAAAACAAATAATATAAAAAAATAGTAAGGTAGGGCTAAGTTTAATGTCCAGAGGGAGAGATTCGGGGAATGGAGAGAGAGAGAGGATGGGAAACGTAAGAAGAGCAGAGGAATGGAGAGAGAGGGAGAGGGGGAATGGAGGGAAAGAGAGAGGAGGCTATTTATCATCCAGCCCGCTAACACCTGACTCAAAAAGTTACTTTCTTCCAGCAGTAAAGCTAATCAACACCTCAACTGCTTAATTATTGTCAGCCACCATATGTACAGCCTAGTGTCACTCTATAGATGCCTTCTATGTCTAAAAGTTATGTATTTATCTTCATTGCGTCTATTATTATTATTATACTTCATTGTCACCAAACCATATTATTATTATTATTATTATTATTATTATTATTATTATTTCCTTTATCTTTTGTGGTTTGGATGCGGAATAAAATTATTTCGTTCATCTTTACATTTGCGTACAAGAAATGACATTCAACAAACTTGAGAGTGAGAGAATGGGGAAAGGGAGAGCGAGGTGGGGAGATAATGGGGGTGGGCGAGGGATGGAGGGAGAGAGTGGGGTGTGACGATATGAGAAAGTGGGAAAATAGAGGGGAAGGAAGATGGAGAGGAAATCGAGGGACAGGGTGAAGGGGAATGGAGAGAGAGAGTGAGGGGAATGGAGAGGTGTGAGGGATGCAGAGAGTGTGAGGGGAGAATGGAGAGAGAGTGAGGGAAATGGGGAGGGGGTGGAGAGAGAGAGAGGGGGGAATGGAGAGAGCGTGAGGGAAATCGGAAGGGGGGATGGAGAGAGAGTGAGGAGGGGATAAAGAGAGAGTGAGGGAAATGGGGAGGGGGTGGAGAGAGGGGGGATGGAGAGAGGGGGATAGAGAGAGAGTGAGGGAAATGGGGAGGGGGTGGAGAGAGAGGGGATGGAGGGGGGTAATGGAGAGAGAGTGAAGGAAATGGAGAGGGGGTGGAGAGAGAGAGAGGGGGATGGAGAGAGAGTGAGGGAAATGGGGAGGGGGTGGAGAGAGAGGGGGGATGGAGAGCGAGTGAGGGAAATGGGGAGGGGGTGGAGAGAGGGGGGAATGGAGAGAGAGTGAGGGAAATGGAGAGGGGGTGGAGAGAGAGAGGGGGGAGTGGAGAGAGAGTGAGGGAAATGGGGAGGGGGTGGAGAGAGAGAAGGGGTGAATGGAGAGAGAGTGAGGGAAATCGGGAGGGGGAACGGAGAGAGAGTGAGGGAAATGGAGAGGGGGTGGAGAGAGAGTGAGGGGGGGATGGAGAGAGAGTCAGGGAAATGGGTAGGGGATGGAGAGAGAGGGGGAATGGAGAGAGGGGGAATGGAGAGAGAGAGGGTGAATGGAGAGAGGGGGAATGGAGAGAGAGGCAATGGAGAGAGGGGGGGAATGGAGAGAGAGGGGGAATGGGGAGAGAGGGAATGGAGAGAGAGGGAATGGAGAGAGAGGGAATGGAGAGAGAGAGGAATAGAGAGAGAGAAATGGAGAGGGGGGGATGGAGAGAGAAGGGGATGGAGAGAGAGGGGGAATGGAGAGAGAGGGGGAATGGAGAGAGAGAGTGGGAATGGAGAGAAAGGGGGAATGGAGAGAGAGAGGGGGAATAGAGAGAGAAGGGGAATGGAGCGAGAGGGGGAATGGAGAGAGAGGGGGAATGGAGAGAGAGAGGGGGAATGGAGAGAGAGAGGGGGAATGGAGAGAGGGAGGAGGAATGGAAAAAGAGAGGGGGAATGGAGAGAGGGGGGAATGGAGGGAGAGATTGAATGGAAAGAGAGAGGAATGGAGAGAGAGAGGGGGAATGGAGAGAGTGAGGGGAATGGAGAGAGGGGGAATGGAGAGAGAGAGAGGGGGAATGGAGAGAGGGGGAATGGAGAGAGAGGGGGGAATGGAGAGAGAGGGGGAATGGAGAGAGAGGGGGAATGGAGAGAGAGGGAATGGACAGAGAGAGGGAATGGAGAGAGAGAGGAATGGAGAGAGAGGGAAATGGGGACGGGTGGAGGGGGGATGGAGAGATAGTGAGGGGGGATGGAGAGAGAGTGAGGGAAATGGAGAGGGGTGGAGAGAGAGAGTGGAGAATGGAGAGAGAGTGAGGGAAATGGGGAGGGGGTGGAAAGAGGGGGCATGGAGAGAGAGTGAGGGAAATGGAGAGGGGGTAGAGAGAGGGGGGGATAATGGAGAGAGAGTGAGGGAAATGGGGAGGGGGATGGAGAGAGAAAGAGAGGGAAATGGGGAGGGATGGAGGGGGGTGGAGAGAGAGAGGGGGGAATGGAGAGAGAGTGAGGGAAATCGGGAGGGGGACGGAGAGAGAGTGAGGGAAATGGGGAGGGGGTGGAGAGAGAGGGGATGGAGGGGGTAATGGAGAGAGAGTGAGGGAAATGAAGAGGGGTGGAGAGAGAGAGAGGAATGGAGAGAGTGTGAGGGAAATGAAGAAGGGTGGAGAGAGAGAGGGAGAATGGAGAGAGAGTGAGGGAAATGGGGAGGGGTGGAGAGAGGGGGAATGGAGAGAGAGTGAGGAAAATGGAGAGGGGGTGGAGAGAGAGAGGGGAGAATGGACAGAGAGTGAGGCAAATGGAGAGGGGTGGAGAGGGACTGAGGGAAATGGAGAGAGGGTGGAGAGAGAGTGAGGGAAATGGAGAGAGAGTGAGGGAAATGAAGAGGGGTGGAGAGAGAGAGGGAAATGGGGAGGGAATGGAGAGAGAGTGAGGGGGGAATGGAGAGTGAGGGAAATGGAGAGGGGGTGGAAAGAGGGGGCGGATAATGGAGAGAGAGTGAGAGAAATGGGGAGGGGGTGGAGAGAGATAGAGGGGGATAATGGAGAGAGAGTGAGGGAAATGGAGAGAGAGTGAGGGGGGAATGGAGAGAGAGTGAGGGGGGATTGGAGAGTGAGGGCAATGGGGAGGGGGTGGAGAGAGAGTGAGGGAGGAATGGAGAGTGAGGGAAATGGGGAGGGGGTGTAGAGAGGGGTAATGGGAGAGTGAGGGTAATGGGGAGGGGGTGGAGAGAGGGGGGATGGAGAGAGAGTGAGGGAAATGGGGAGGGGGTGGAGAGAGGGGGGATGGAGGGAGAGTGACAGAAATGGAGAGGGGGTGGAGAGAGAGAGAAGGGGGGAATGGAGAGAGAGTGAGGGAAATGGGGAGGGTGTGGAGAGAGGGGATGGAGAGAGAGTGAGGGGGAATGGCAAGAGAGAGGGAAATCGGGAGGGGGGATGGAGAGAGAGTGAGGGAAATGGGGAGGGGGTGGAGAGAGGGGGGATGGAGAGAGTGAGGGAAATGGGGAGGGGTGGAGAGAGGGGGGATGGAGAGAGAGTGAGGGAAATGGGGAGGGGGTGGAGAGAGGGGGATGGAGAGAGAGTGAGGGAAATGGGGAGGGGGTGCAGAGAGGGGGGATGGAGAGAGAGTGAGGGAAATGGGGAGGGGTTGGAGAGAGGGGGGATGGAGAGAAAGTGAGGGAAATGGGGAGGGGTGGAGAGGGGGGGATGGAGAGAGAGTGAGGGAAATGGGGAGGGGGTGGAGAGACGGGGATGGAGAGAGAGTGAGGGAAATGGGGAGGGGGTGGAGAGAGGGGGGATGGAGAGAGAGTGAGGGAAATGGGGAGGGGGTGGAGAGAGGGGGGATGGAGAGAGAGTGAGGGAAATGGGGAGGGGGTGGAGAGAGGGGGGATGGAGAGAGATTGAGGGAAATGGGGAGGGGTTGGAGAGAGGGGGGATGGAGAGAAAGTGAGGGAAATGGGGAGGGGGTGGAGAGAGAGGGGATGGAGAGAGTGGGGGAAATGGAGAGGGGTCAGAGAGAGAGAGGGGGATAATGGAGAGAGAGTGAGGGAAATGGGGAGGGGTGAAGAGAGAGTGAGGGGGAGTGGAGAGTGAGGGAAATGGGGAGGGGGTGGAGGGAGAGGGGATGGAAAGGGGGGGTAATGGAGAGAGAGTGAGGGAAATGAAGAGGGGTGGAGAGAGGGAGAGGGGAGAATGGAGAGAGAGTGAGGGAAATGGAGAGGGGGATGGAGAGAGAGTGAGGGGGGAAAGGAGAGAGAGGGAAATGGAGAGGGGGTGGAAAGAGGGGGGATGGAGAGAGAGAGTGAGGGAAATGGAGAGGGGGTAGAGAGAGAGGGGGGGATAATCGAGAGAGAGTGAGGGAAATGGGGAGGGGGTGGAGAGAGGGGGGATGGAGAGAAAGTGAGGGAAATGGGGAGGGGGTGGAGAGAGAGGGGATGGAGAGAGTGGGGGAAATGGAGAGGGGTCAGAGAGAGAGAGGGGGATAATGGAGAGAGAGTGAGGGAAATGGGGAGGGGTGAAGAGAGAGTGAGGGGGAGCGGAGAGTGAGGGAAATGGGGAGGGGGTGGAGGGAGAGGGGATGGAAAGGGGGGGTAATGGAGAGAGAGTGAGGGAAATGAAGAGGGGTGGAGAGAGGGAGAGGGGAGAATGGAGAGAGAGTGAGGGAAATGGAGAGGGGGATGGAGAGAGAGTGAGGGGGGAAAGGAGAGAGAGGGAAATGGAGAGGGGGTGGAAAGAGGGGGGATGGAGAGAGAGAGTGAGGGAAATGGAGAGGGGGTAGAGAGAGAGGGGGGGATAATCGAGAGAGAGTGAGGGAAATGGAGAGGGAGTGGAGAGAGAGTAAGGGGGAATGGAGAGTGAGGGAAATGGGGAGGGATGGAGAGAGGGGGGATGGAGATAGAGTGAGGGAAATGGGGAGGGAGTGGAGACTGAGGGGAGAATGGAGAGTGAGGGAAATGGGGAGAGCTGGAGAGAGGGGGGATGGAGAGTGAGGGAAATGGGGAGGTTGTGGAGAGAGGGGGGATGCAGAGAGAGTGAGGGAAATGGGGAGGGGGTGGAGAGAGAGTGAGGGGGGAATGGAGAGGGAAATGGGGAAGGGATGGAGAGAGAGAGAGGGGGAATGGAGAGAGAGGGGGAATGGAGAGAGGGGGGAATAGAGAGAGGGGAAATGGAGAGAGAGTGGGAATGGAGAGAGAGGGGGAATGGAGAGAGAGGGGCAATGGAAAGAGAGAGTGGGAAAGGAGGGGGGAATGGAGAGAGAGGGAATAGAGAGAGAAGGGGAATGGAGCGAGAGGGGGAATGGAGAGAGAGGGGGAATGGAGAGAGAGAGGGGGAATGGAGAGAGGGAGGAGGAATGGAAAGCGAGAGGGGGAATGGAGAGAGGGGGAATGGAGAGAGAGATTGAATGGAAAGAGAGAGGAATGGAGAGAGAGAGAGGGGGAATGGAGAGAGTGAGGGGAATGGAGAGAGAGAGAGGGGGAATGGAGAGAGGGGGGAATGGAGAGAGAGGGGGAATGGAGAGAGAGGGGGATGGAGAGAGAGGGAATGGACAGAGAGAGGGAATGGAGAGAGAGAGGGAATGGAGAGAGAGAGGAATGGAGAGAGAGCGAAATGGGGACGGGGTGGAGGGGGGATGGAGAGATATTGAGGGGGGATGGAGAGAGAGTGAGGGAAATGGGGAGGGGGTGGAAAGAGGGGGCATGGAGAGTGAGTGAAATGAAGAGGGGTGGAGAGAGAGAGGGAAATGGGGAGGGGATGGAGAGAGAGTGAGGGGGATAATGGAGAGAGAGTGAGAGAAATGGGGAGGGGGTGGAGAGAGATAGAGGGGATAATGGAGAGAGAGTGAGGGAAATGGAGAGGGAGTGGAGAGAGAGTGAGGGGGAATGGAGAGAGAGTGAGGGGGGATTGGAGAGTGAGGGCAATGGGGAGGGGGTGGAGAGAGAGTGAGGGGGGAATGGAGAGTGAGGGAAATGGGGAGGGGGTGTAGAGAGGGGGAATGGAAGGAGAGAGAGGGTAATGGGGAGGGGGTGGAGAGAGGGGGGATGGAGAGAGAGTGAGGGAAATGGGGAGGGGGTGGAGAGAGGGGGGATGGAGGGAGAGTGACAGAAATGGAGAGGGGGTGGAGAGAGAGAGAAGGGGGGAATGGAGAGAGAGTGAGGGAAATGGGGAGGGTGTGGAGAGAGGGGATGGAGAGAGAGTGAGGGAGGAATGGAGTGAGGGAAATGGGGAGGGGGTGGAGTAGGGGGAGAGAGAGAGGGGGGAATGGCAAGAGAGAGGGAAATCGGGAGGGGGGATGGAGAGAGAGTGAGGGAAATGGAGAGTGGGTGGAGAGAGGGTGAGGGGGGATGGAGAGAGAGTGAGGGAAATGGGGAGGGGGTGGAGAGAGAGTGAGGGAAATGGGGAGGGGGTGGAGAGAGGGGGGATGGAGAGAGAGTGAGGGAAATGGGGAGGGGGTGGAGAGAGGGGGGATGGAGAGAGAGTGAGGGAAATGGGGAGGGGTTGGAGAGAGGGGGGATGGAGAGAGAGTGAGGGAAATGGGGAGGGGGTGGAGAGAGAGGGTATGGAGAGAGTGAGGGAAATGGAGAGGGGTCAGAGAGAGAGAGAGAGAGGGGGATAATGGAGAGAGAGTGAGGGAAATGGGGAGGGGTGAAGAGAGAGTGAGGGGGAGTGGAGAGTGAGGGAAATGGGGAGGGGGTGGAGGGAGAGGGGATGGAAAGGGGGAGTAATGGAGAGAGAGTGAGGGAAATGAAGAGGGGTGGAGAGAGGGAGAGGGGAGAATGGAGAGAGAGTGAGGGGGGAAAGGAGAGAGAGGGAAATGGAGAGGGGGTGGAAAGAGGGGGGATGGAGAGAGAGATAGTGAGGGAAATGGAGAGGGGGTAGAGAGAGAGGGGGGATAATCGAGAGAGAGTGAGGGAAATGGAGAGGGAGTGGAGAGAGAGTAAGGGGGGAATGGAGAGTGAGGGAAATGGGGAGGGATGGAGAGAGGGGGATGGAGATAGAGTGAGGGAAATGGGGAGGGAGTGGAGAGTGAGGGGATGGAGAGAGAGCGAGGGAAATGGGGAGGTTGTGGAGAGAGGGGGGATGCAGAGAGAGTGAGGGAAATGGGGAGGGGGTGGAGAGAGAGTGAGGGGGGAATGGAGAGAGGGAAATGGGGAAGGGATGGAGAGAGAGAGGGGGGGAATGGAGAGAGAGGGGGAATGGAGAGGGGGGGAATAGAGAGAGGGGAAATGGAGAGAGAGGGGGAATGGAGAGATGGGGGAATAGAGAGAGATGGGGGAATAGAGAGAGAGGGGGCAATGGAAAGAGAGAGTGGGAAAGGAGGGGGGAATGGAGAGAGAGGGAATAGAGAGAAAGAGGGAATAGAGAGAGAAAGGGGAATGGAGAGAGAGGGAATGGATATAGAGAGAGGGGGGGATGGAGAAAGAGGGGGGATGGAGAGAGAGGGAATGGAGAGAGAGGAATGGAGAGAGAGAGGAATGGAGAGAGAGAGGAATGGAGAGAGAGGGGAATGGAGAGAGAGGGAGAATGGAGAGAGAGAGAGGGGAATGGAGAGGGAGTGGAGAGAGAGGGGGGAATGGAGAGAGAGAGGAATGGAGAGAGAGAGGAATGGAGAGAGAGGGGGAATGGAGAGAGAGGGAGGATGGAGAGGGGGGAAATGGAGAGGGAGTGGAGAGAGAGGGGGGAATGGAGAGAGAGGGAGAGGAATGGAAAGAGAGGGGAATGAAGAGAGGGTGGGTAACAGAGGGAGAAAGACTGGGGATGAAGAAAGGGAGGATGGGGTATGTTTTGATCTGGGGGAGAGTGTTGGGAGGAGGTGAAGAGATTGTGTGTCGAGTTGGGGAGGTAATTGCTGGGTAGAAGGTGTGAGAATGGAATTGAAGGTGGAGGGAGAGTCTGATTTTGGGAAAAGGGTGGGTGGGTGATGAAATGGAGGAATAGTAAACTGATTTATCACGTCCCCTGTTCTCAGGTACAATAAATAAAAAAAACTGTGTTTTGCAAACCATCCACAGATTATATCATTACACCGTACATTGAGGAATAGATGGGAAAACAATCAGCATACGCAGAATATCGTGTTCCAGTTCCCGCAGCAGCCAGACAACAATGTACAAAGGCCACGGCCAGGTAGATCGGTAGATCACAAATTGGTCTTTATTGTCCAGAAACTCCATTTAACCTAGCAACAGAAGTGAAGCTGCCCTTAAGCCTGGCGGGATATGCTTTCGGGCTTTAGTTCCTTCTGCCCAATGGGGGGGTGGGGGGGAGAGAAGGGAGAATGTTCAAGTTGGGTGGAGTCTTCGATAATGCTGGCTGCTTTACTGAGGAAGTGAAGTGTAGACAAACTGTGAGATGGAGCTGGAGGATGGTTAATTTTTAATTGGTTTGTAACTGTCAGAAGTACCAAGGTGGAGTGACAAACTTTGTATTGCGTGCATCCACTTAGATCACCGCATCACGTCAGTACACTGAGGTAGTTTGCACAAGGGAAAACAATCAGAATACAGTGTTATTGTTACAGGGGCAGGCAGATAATCATGTTCAAAGACCATGACGAGGCAAATCAGGAGATCAAGAATTCATCTTTCTTGTACTAGGGAACCATTCAATATACTTATAATGGCAGGATAGGAGTTGTCCGTGGGTGTGGCAGTATGGGCTTTCAAGCTTTTGTATCTTCTGCCCTATGGCAGGGACAGAGTAGGAGGGGTCCTTGAATACGTTGGCTTGCTTTCCAATGTAGTGATGTGCAGACAGAGAAAATGGGTAGGGGGACGGTAGTGGAGCAGAGGTGAGGAATGGAAAGGAGTGGAGGAGTGGTGTAAGGTGGGAATTGAGGAGGGTTTGGGGAAGTGGAGGGAAGGGAGGCGACAGAGGATGAGGGAAGGGAGAGGAATTTAGGGAAAATTTGAAGGGGAAGGAGAGGAAGGAGGAAGAAATGGAGGGGAAAGGTACAGGATGGGAGTAGGAAATAGGGGAGGGCGGAAGTAATTGCGTGGGAGTAAAGGAGAAGTGAATAGAAGGGTGTGAATGAAGGGGAGTGATTGGGAATGACTGAATGGGGGAAAGAATGGAGGGGAGTGATTGAAGTGCGAAAGGATGGAAGAGGAGTGAAATGAGGAGAGACAATGGAGTGGGTGAATGGAGGGTGGAAATAATGGAGGGGAGTGATTGGAGTGGGAGAGAATGGAGAGGGAAAATGGTGGGGAGTGAATTAAGGGGGAGAGAATGAACGGGGAGTGAATGGAAGATGGAGATCCCAGTGTAAGAAACTTCAGCCACTTCCATTTACCGCAGGTGGTGTCAGGCATTCAGAGCTCAAAGTAAATTTGCTGTCAAACCCGTTTGTACATAAATGTACCATATGCTACATTGAGATTAACATTCTTGCAGGCATTTACAGGAAATATAAATAAAAGCAATCGAATCTACAAAACAAATTATGTAAACAAAGACTGACGAACAATCAGTTTGCAGAAGGAGCCAAGATGTTCAAATTTTAAAGATGGCTGAGAACATGGGTTATAAAGACACTTTGGAAGTGAGGCTGTAGGTCATAGAATCGGTACCGAGTTGAGGTGAGTGATGTTCTCCAAGCTGGTTCAGGAGCATGATTGCTGCAGGGTAATAAATAGCGGAGACTTGCCCGTGAGGAGCAGGACACAATCCAGTTACGAGCCTGAGAGTCTACTCTCGCTCATTAGCAGAGCGTTGCAAGGGGACATTGATGGTATTGACCGAGGAACGGGCTCACAGCGGGTCAGCCTAAGCATACTCACTCATTGCAGTCTGGATCCAGACAAGAGTCAGAGATGCAAGGCATTCTGGGGATGCGGGAAGTCATGGGCAAAACGCCAGGGGAACTCAGCAGGTCAGGTAGCATCTTTGGAGGGTAATGAATAGTTGACTTTCGAGCCGAAACTCTTCCTCAGGAAAACGTTGACTGTTTATTCCCCTCCATAGATGCTGTTCGATTTCTCTTACAGCATTTTGCGTGTGTTGTTAAAGTGTCAGAGAATCACTCAGCACAGTGTGCTGGCTCATGCCAACCAACCTATTGCTTGCGTTGTTCTGTTGAACATTGTTGAAGTGTGCCAGAAGGCATGGCCACACTCGTAGGCACCCCCGCGCCCCCCACCCCCCAACACATCCTGAGGCTGTCTTGGTTGTTCACTCAAAAGACCGGCGTACATACAAGAAACTAATGAATTTGAGCATCATGGGAGGCGGTTGTGGCCGATGCAGGTCAGTCATTCCCAGTCACAAGACCAAGCTCTCGGCCTCTCGTTCATCTGTCTGCCCAGTGAACTTCCTTCAGCTGTGAGGCCAGAAGTGGGGGTGTCCGTCCACAGGAGACTGCAGCACATCTGGTGCTCTTCGCCGCTTCTCGGGGAAACGAACCAGCCCAACTCCGAATGCGGAAAGGTCCCAGGCAAGCTCCAGGCCCGGTCTGAGAGGTGGCAGGGCACATCGATGCCACGCGGTTACAGGCAATGATCATATCCCGCAGAAGAAGCCCAGCCATCAGTCCCTGATAGCCAATGGTATGCCCACGTCTGAATTCCCAGCCATCAGCCCCTGACATCCAATGGTACGCCCACGTCTGAATAACCAGCCATCAATGTCCAATGGTATGCCCAGCCATCAATATCCTGTGGGATGTTAGCATCGGAAACGGAATCAAAGTAGCCATGTAAGCAAGAGCAAGTTTGAAGGGGGGACTGTGAGAGGGGGGACAGTGAAGGGGAAGGCATAAGAACTTAAGAAATAGGAGCAAGAGTAGGCCATCTGGCCCATCAAGCCTGCTCTGCCATACAATAAGATCATGGCTGATCTGGCCATGGACTCATCTCCACCTACCTACCTTTTCCCCATAACCCTTAATTCCCCTACTAGGCAAAAATCTATCCGACCTTCGCTTAAATATATTTACTGAGGTAGCCTCGACTGTTTCATTGGTGGATAGATTCACCACTCTACTGCCTTTCCTCATCATCTCAATGGCAGTAGTGGAAGGGAGGGAATAGAGAGATTGTGGGTTCAGGGGTCGGGGAGAGTGAGTCAGAAGGGGAGAGAAGAGAGTGGATGGGGAGGGAGTGGACATATCGAGCGTTCGGAGTGAGGGGATATTGTGAGGGGGAGGGAGTGAGGAGAGAGTTCAAGGGTTCAGAGGTGAGGGGAGTGAGGGGGAATGGAGTGAGGAGGGAAGAGTGCTGTGAAGGTGTGAATGGACAGATTTGAGTGTTCAGTGTGATGGGGATTGTTGGGGTGGGAGAGGGAGGAGTGGCCAGAGTAAAGGGGGTGAGAGAGGTGGCAAAGTGATGGACAGTGGAGGGCGTGGAAGGGAGGTGGGGAGAAGGCATGGTTTAAGCGAGGGGCGGGTGAGTGGGAGGTCGTGAGGGGAAAATGAATGAGGGCAATGAGGGGAGATTGTGAGGAGGGAGGGAGAGTGGGGTGAGTGAGTGATGAGATGGGAGGACTGAGGAGTGAATGAGGGTAGTGAGGGGAGGGAGTAGAGAGGGGTGAGTGAGATATGAGGTGGTAGGAGTGAATGAGGGGATGTAGGGAGGGAGGGAGGGTGTGAGAGTATGTGGGAATGGACAAGAGGGGAGGGAATGAGGTCTGAGTGAGGGGCAGATAAGGTGAGATAGAGCTGGGGGGTCCACAGTGAGGGCTGGAAGAGAGTTGAGGATTCCAGGGGAAAGGGCTGGCCAGGGGGTGAGAGTTTGGATGAGGGGGTCAGGGATAGTGGAGGACAGAATAAGATGTCAGGGGGAGGGTGAGGTGGTGGTGGGGGTGCTAGCCACAGTGTGGGAACGGACAGGGAGGGAACGGGAGCAGAAAGTGTTCACTGGACCTTGGAGGCAGGAATGAGGAAGTGCGTGCAGTGAGAGAACCCTCCCCCTTCTCCCTCTGTTGGGGAGCATTAGGTGCCGGCTGGGACAGGAGAAGAGCGGGGAGGGGTGCACTGTAGGTAAACAGGAAGAAACAGGGAGAGGATCAGGAAAGAGAGAGGGAGAGGGAATAGAGGGGGAGGGATTGAGAGGAGAGAGAGAGAGAGAGAGAGAGACACACACACAAAACAGAACAGGAACTAAGAGAGAGGCACAGTAAGAAAGAGCCACAAAAATGGGAGAGAGAGGGAGGCAGAGAGATACACGGTGGGGAGGGGGAGGAGAGAGAGAGAGAGAGAGAGAGGGAGGAACTGCGAGTGTGACAGAATGGTAGAAACAAAAGGAATGGCAGAGACACACACACAAAGACAGAGAGCAAGACAGAGACTGGAGGTATGAGTGGGGGAGAGAGAGAGAGGGAGGGAGGGAGGGAGGGAGGGATAGAGACATGGATAGGAAGAGAGATGCGTGGAACTGGGGGCGTGGGAAACATCCAGAGGAAGTCAGATTAAGGAAGAATGAAACAGACAGAAACAGTGCTTGAGAAACCGAGAGGGATGGAGTCAGGGAAACAAAAGAGCTACAAAAACAACAAGTGGGCAGTGAAAAATTGAGAAAGACAGAGCACAGTGAGCTAAACAGAGAGAGGGGAGGAGAAGGTGACAGAAAGAAAGGGAGACAGGCAGAAGGATAATGATGGGAAGTTTGGGAGAGGGAGAGTGATGGGGTTAGGAGAGAGGGAATGAGACAGGGATTAGGGTGGGAGAGGGAGGAGGGGAGTGACAAGTGAGGGAGAAGGGGCTGACAGGCAGACAGAGGGAAGGAGGAAGGCGGAGACAGGGAATGTGTGATCACTGGTTGAGCGAGGTCTGGTGGTGGCTGGAGAAGCTGAGCTTAGCACTTTCTCTGTGGGGTGATTCACATGACTCCCAGCCCCACCATGGGGTAAGACAAATCTCTCTATTTACCTCGGTGATTGGGAGCTGCAGATTCAGTCCCTGGAACCCAACCGATCAGTTCAGGTAAAAGCTCCCAACTCTTGCCTCTCTCTCTGTCTCTGTCTCTCCTTTTCTTGTGCACCGTTCACAGCCTCTTTCAACTTCCCTGCTCTCTTGATATCCTGCTCGTGACCCCGCAGGATGGCCACCATTTGGTGCTGCTATCCTGATAGTGCTGGAGGAGTCGCCCTGCTCGAGATGGCAGCGGGTGAGGCTCTGGCTGGAATCTTTTCCTTCCGTCCGCTTCTGGCCTGGGCCCTTCAGCTGATTCCCTTTCTCCGTTAGCTTCCTGGTGCCGGAGGCTTGTGAGTGGGGTGGGGATGTTACTGTCTGGGTCAGGGATCTACCTAGTGTGCAGGCACATGTGTGAGTGTGTGTGAATATATGTCCTTCAGTCTGTGTGCATCACATATATGTTACCCTGTGTATGTGTGTCTCTACATATGTGTCTGTCCTATGTTCATGTGTGTGTATATATGCCCCACAGTCTGTGTGCATCTTGTTTGTTTGTGCATGCGTGTGTGTGTGTGTCTGTCTGTCTCTGTGTATGTGCGTCTGTCTGACTGTCCCATTGCGTGCGTGTGTGTGTGTGTGTGTGTGTGTGTGTGTGTGTGTTTGGTGGGGGACACAGATACCACATTCCCGAGGTTGCCTGATGCAGTGTGACGTTTGAACGGGTGGGACATTACTCACTGAGAAAGTTAGGTGCCGTTCTGGTAAACAGGAAGCTGGTTTCAGTTACCCATGGGTTTGCTGCAAAACCATATAAAGCATGCTTCTCAGGATCTGCCGGCGCGCACGGGACCAGAGGACGCAGCACGCTGATGAAATGTAGCAAGGTAAAGGTCAAAACTCATCCCACTGTGCACAGGAAGATCCCAGCAGAAGACCATGAAACCAAGCAGGCAGGCAGCTCTGGCATAAGTCAGTGAAAGGTGAAGACTGTGAGAGAGAGAGAGAGAGAGAGAGAGTGAGAGAGAGAGAGAGAGAGAGAGAGAGAGCGAGAGAGAGTGAGAGAGAGAGAGAGAGAGAGAGAGAGAGCGAGAGAGAGAGAGGGGGCAGAGGCGGAGGACTCACTCCCACTTTCACAAAGACGGTAGAGGTAGACAGACTTCAAGTCTTCTCTGACTACGTGTGTTCCCTGCCTGCTGCTCCTCCCTCCTCACTGTCCCCTCCCTCCGCACTGAGCCTCTCTCCTCACCATCCCTCTCTCCTTGCCGTCTCCTTCCCCACAGCCCTCCCTCACTACCCCTCTCTCCTTGCCGTCTCCTTCCCCACTATCCCACCCACAGTTCTCCCTCCTCACCGACCCCCTCTGCTACCCACCTCCCCCCACACCCTGTCTTGCATCCAGACATGGCTCTCACTGTCAGCTGAAAACACTCAGCTCTGCCAGATTTTATTCTGCTAATAACCCTCCACCTCAGACTCCGCTCCTTCCCTCTATCCCTCCCCACCAAAGCTCCCCTCTACGTCTCTCCATTCCTCCCCTACCACTTCCCTCTACCCCTCCCTTCCAAGCCCTCCACCCACCCTCACAATTTACCTCTCCCCCTCCAACCCTACCACCTCAACCCTCTCTCCCTCATCCATAACACCTCCTTTCCACTCCCTTCTCTCCTTCCCTCCTCTCTCATCTTCCTCCCATCCGACCTTGCTCCCATGCACTCTCCATCTCTGCTTCCCACACTGTTCCTTTCCATCTCCCTAACCCCCAATCATAACCCTTACAAATCATCCTCGCTGACAAGGTGGGCTGTTGGATCTTGCTGTGCCCAAACGGCCCAGATGAGGATTGTTAGGATTAATTGGGGGGGGGCAGGGAGGAGATGGAAAAGGTGGTTGGGAAACAAGATGTCTCACCTCTCTGCCATACTAGCTGTCACCCCTGGGTGAGTCCCTTCCACCAAGATCCTCCCATGCTCGGTGCTGATTCTGGGAGGGGGGAGGAGTGGGTTCTATCAGACCTATCTGCACCTATGCCAACTCACCATCTCACCAACCTCCCCTGTCAGAGGAGATGTTGCCCTTTTAAGACCTCCCTGAGGTAGGGCCTACTAATTGCCAAGTAAATTGCCCTAATGGCACTGAGAGGTATTGCCAAGTTTTAATGAGCTGACACGCGACTAATCTGCTGAGAAAGGGTTTCCCGCAGGAGCCTCTCCCTGGACCTTGCCCCTAATTACCGCTGATTCCTCCTTTTGTGTGGATCAAGTCCGACTATCTGCAAAAACTGTGGGAAGTGTGCGGGACGTCCCGGAGAGGACACACTCTCAGAATCTCAGGGGCACCGGGTGAGTGAACGGGACCAGCTCCCACCCACCAGCCTCACCTCCTGCCCCTTCGGCTCCCCCTAAACCAAGGGCCCTCCCACCCCATTTGGAGAATTGTCCTGACTGCGTGGGTTGCGGGGTGGGGGGCGCTGAAGGAGGAGCGGCAAGAAGGGAGGCAGCGAGGGTGGAGTGGTGAGGAAGGGGGAACCACGGTGTTGGGGGGGCGGTATGAGGAGGGGCTGCCACAGAAGGGGCAGTGAGGCACGAGGGAGCACTGAAGGAGCAGCATTATGAAGGAGCGCAGTGGGAGGGGTGGCGAGGACAGACGGATGGGAAGGGGAGAGTGCCGTGGTATTGGAGGGGCAGTGAGTAGGAAGGGGCAGAGAAGAGCGAGGGAATGGCAGGAGAGGGGCGATGAAGAGGGAAGGAAGGAGAGCCAAGGCAGGGGCAGCGGGGAAGGAGGGAATAATATTTGGTAGTGATGATGCTCCGAGGGAGAAGAGAGTTCCGAGGTACTGGGGGGGCTGGTCGGGAAGCATGGAGAACCGAGGGGAGTGTGGCCAGGCGGGAAGGGAGGGAGCACCGTGGGACGGGGTGCTGAGAAGGGAGCGTCGTGACTTTGGAGGGGTGGTGAGGAGGGAGAGCCACAGGAGGGGCAGGAAGAAAGTCGGGAGTGCTGAAGGATGGATGTTGAGGAGGGAGCACCATAGTGCTGCAGGGGTGGTGAGGGGTGCCGGGAACCCGGCGTGAGAGAGCGTCAAGGAAGGGGTGGCGAATATGGAGGGAGCTTGGCGGTAGGGATAGCGGGAAGGGAGGGAGTGCTGAGGAAGGGGCAGTGAGCTGGGAGCACTCTCCTACCTGACCCTCCTTCCCCCTCTCCCTTCCCCTCAGCCAGTGGTGCGTAGGGCACCCCATCCTCAGATTAACTGGGCGGGTGCTGATACTGATCTCAGGGTAGGACAGAGGAGCGTGGGATGAGTCCCCAACCAGGGAAGCGGAATCAGGGAACCTTCGATGGGACGGTTCGGGAAGCCTCTGGGTGTTTGAAGATTGTGGGAAAACTGTGTGTGCTGTGCTTCTCTCATCATCGGCCCCTGTCCCCGGCTGGCGGGGGGGGGGGAGTTGGGGAAATGGGGCGGGCTCACGTTTGATTTCATCCGGAGTACAATGGTTGGATTGAAGGTGCATCCCTGGAAAGCAGGTGTGATTCTAGCGACTGATCCTCTGGCTGGACTCTGGATCCTGATAAGAAAGGTGCTGAGTGTCACTTTTGTGCCGTCTTTATCAAAACCTGAGCAAGGAAGGGACATATTTCCTATCGCTGTCGTTCTGGGAATGGCAGGGAGGAAGGGGGAGCAGTGGAGAGGTGCCCTGTGTCTGTGATAATTGTAAAACTCTGCAAGCAGTCAGTGTGGTGTTGCTGGCGTGTCCGATGTATTGTGAGCAGTTTTAAGTCACATATCCAGCAAAGGAAGGGCTGGCATTGGAGAGGCTGCACAGGAGGTTTAGAACAACGAGCCTGGGAATGAAGGAGTTAGTATATGAGGAGGGGGGCTCTAATTGAAACCCACTGTTAGGCCTAGATAGAGTGGATGTTTCCAGTAGTGGGAGCGAGTCTAGGTCCAAAGGGCACAGTCTCAGTATAGAAGGGTGTCCCATTAGAACAGAGATGAGGAGGAATTTCTTTAGCCAGAGGGTGGTTAATGAGTGGAATTCATTGCCACAGACAGCTGGGGAGGCCAAGTCATTAGGAGGATGAAGTACTTTCATACTTTATACTTTATTGTCGCCAAACAATTGATACTAGAGAATACAATCATCACAGAGATATTTGATTCTGCTCTTTGTGCTCCCTGGAGTACAAATCGATAGTAAATATTAAACATTTAAATTATAAATCATAAATAGAAAATAGAAAAGGGAAAGTAAGGTAGTGCAAAAAAACCAAGAGGCAGGTCCGGATATTTGGAGGGTATGGCCCAGTAAGTATTGGACTGTTGGAAAATGATGCTGGAAGGGTAGTAATGGGGGGCAGGAAAGTTCTGAAGGTAGGACCTTCACCAGACGGACCACACACCAGGGTTCTGAAAGGGGTAGCTGAAGAGATTGTGGAGGCATTAGTCTTGACATTTCAAGAATCACTAGATTCTGGAATGGCTCCGGGGGACTGG
Source organism: Mobula hypostoma (assembly GCF_963921235.1). Classification (NCBI taxonomy): domain Eukaryota; kingdom Metazoa; phylum Chordata; class Chondrichthyes; order Myliobatiformes; family Myliobatidae; genus Mobula; species Mobula hypostoma. The sequence continues at coordinate 20,052,720 of NC_086106.1, forward strand.
AAAATTCCAATCTTCAAGAAGGGAGGGAGGGAGAAGAAAAGAAATTATTGGCCAGTTAGTCTGACTTCAGTGGTTGGGAAGATGCTGGAGTCGATCATTCAGGATGAGGTGATAAAATAGGCCAAAGTCAAGATGATTTCCTCAAGGGAAAATATTGCCGGACAAATCTGCTGGAATTCTTTGAGGAAATAACAATCAGGGTAGACAAAGGAGAATCGGTGGATGTTGTGTACTTGAATTTTGAGAAAGCCTTTGACAAGGTGGCACACATGAGGCTGCTTAACAAGATAAGAGCCTATTGTATTACATAAAAGATACTAGCATGGGTAGAGCATCAGCTGACTGGCAGGAGGCAGAGTGGGAATAACGGGAGCATTTTCTGATTGGCTGCTGGTGACTAGTGGTATTCTGCAGGGGTGAGAATTGGGACCACTTCTTTTTACCGAGGGGTCACAGTTTGAGGATAGAGGGGAAGCCTTTTAGGACCGAGATTAGGAAAAACTTCTTCACACAGAGAGTGCTGAATCTGTGGAATTCTCTGCCACAGCAAACTGTTGAGGCCAGTTCATTGGCTATGTTTAAGAGGGAGTTAGATATGGCCCTTGTGGCTACAGGGGTCAGGGGGTATGGAGGGAAGGCTGGGTTCTGAGTTGGATGATCAGCCATGATCATAATAAATGGCGGTGCAGGCTCGAAGGGCCGAATGGCCTACTCCTGCACCTATTTTCTATGTTTCTATGAATGAGGTTCAGAGGGATAATAAATCACCCATAATGAAATAGCAAAGCAGACAAGATGGGCCAAATGGCTTAATTCGGCTTCTCTGTCTCATGATCTTATAGTGTATTTTAAACAGAGGCTCAGGCATTCTTGATTAGTAAGAGTGTCAAAGGTTTCAGGGAGAAGGCAAGAGAATGCATTTGAAAGGGAAAATAAATCAACCATGATGGAATGGTGGAACAGACTTGATGGGCCAAAATAATTCTGCTCCTATCTCTTACGGGCTGTGACACCGTGAGGTGTGGAGACGTCCAGGAAGGAGGAGGGGGAGGTCGGGGACTGCAGTCGGTGAGTGACTTGGAGATTGGTGTGGGGGAGGGGGATGAGTATTACTGTGGGTAACCAGAGGAAGAGAGAGGGAGGTGCCCGGGCCGAGAGGATGTGAGTGAGGAAATGAAACAAGCTGAGAAATGACTGACAGCAAACTCAGAGAATCCAAAACTGTCCCGTGGCCGTGTGACCAGAGCATGAGCTGTTGGGAGGAGGGCAGAACAGTCAGACTTCTACATGAAAGTTCCTCAAATGTGCCTGTATCCATCCTCACTCCCCCTCAGCCCTTGGGCTTCCTTCCAAACCCCCCATCCCCTCCCTCACTCTCTTCCCCTCTCTCTACACCCACACTCTCACCCTCCCCAACACCCATCTCCTGTCACTTCCTCCCCATACACTCTCAGCCCATTCTGTCCCTCAATCTCTATGCCCTCTCCTCACTCTCTCATCCCTTGCTCTGTCCCCCCCCAAAAAACTCAGCCCCTATGTTCTCTTCCCACACTCTCTCCACCCACACCCTCTCATTCCCTCCCCCTTCCTCCCAGCACCCCAGTCACACTCTCCACTCTCCCTCCCTCCACTCTTCCCTGCCCCTCCAAATCTCTCCTGCCCCTAACTTCTCCCCTCTCATAACAATGTCAGTGGCAGTGAAGTCACAGATTAATGGTGTCAGTGTGCAGTGATGCCACAGGCTAATGACATCAGTGGTCAATGAGGTCTCAGGGTGATGTGAGTTAGCAGTGATGTCACAGGCTGATGATATGGACAATTACTTCACAGAGTGAGCAGTGATGTCACAGTCTGATAACGTCAGCTGGCAGTGACATCATAGACTAATCTTGTCAGTAGGCATTGATGTTGGTTCTGCTACTTTTCACATTACACGTTAATGATCTGGGTGATGGAAGTGATGCATTTGTGTCAATGTTTGCAGATGATACAAAGACAGGTGGAAAGGTACGTACTGTTGAAGCAGAGAGCCTGCAGAAGGACTTTGACAAATTGGTAGAATGGCAGAAGAATTGGTGGATGGAATAGAGTGTAAGGAAGTGTACAGTCATGCTCTTTGCTAGAAGGAAAATTTTCCAAACGGGGAGTGAATATAGAAATCAGATGTTCAAAAGAGACTGGGATTCCCAAAAGTTTAACTTGCAGCTTGAGTCAGTGGTAATGATGGCAAAAACAATATTACCACTTATTTTCAAAGGACTAGAATATAAAAGTAAGAAGGTAATGCTGAGGTATTATAAGGCATTGGTCAGACCCCATTTGAAGGATTGTGAGCAGTTTTAGGCCCCGTAGCTAAGAAAGGATGTGCTGCCAGTGGTGGGGGTCCAGAAGAGGTTCATGAGAATGATTCTGGGAATGAAAGGGTTAATGTATGAGGGGCATTCCATAAGACAAAGGAGCAGAAGCCGGCCATTCGGCCCATCGAGTCTGCTCCGCCATTTTATCATGAGCTGATCCATTCTCCCATTTAGTCCCACTCCCCCGCCTTCTCACCATAACCTTTGATGACCTGGCTACTCAGATACCTATCAATCTCTGCCTTAAATACACGCAATGACTTGGCCTCCACTGCTGCCCGTGGCAACAAAGTCCATAGATTCACCACCCTCTGACTAAAAAAAAAAATCGATGGCTCTGGGCCAGTACTCACTGGAGTTTAGAAGAATAAGTTGGGGTGGGGGTATGGCATTGAAACATATTGAATATTGATAGGCCCAGAGAGAGTGGGCATGTGGAGGGTGTTTCCAATAGTGTGAGAGTCTAGGATCAACAGGCACAGCCTTGGATTAGAAGGATGTCTTATTTCAGTCTGCTCCACCATTTGACCACAGATGCTGTTTTTTTTAAACCCCTCTCAACCCCATTCTCCTGCCTTCTTCGCATAATCTTTGATGCCTTTACAAGTTAAAAAACTATCAAACTCCTCTTCAAATATACCCAATGACTTGACATCCACAACCACCTGTGGCCATGAATTATGATGAGAATGATCCCAGAAATGAGAGGATTAACACAGCTCAAGGTCTGTGCTTGCACAAGTTTAGGAGAACATGAAGGCTTGAATATTGGAAGCCTAGATTAAGTGGAAATGCACAGGATGTTTCCAATACTGAGAGAGTCTAGTAACAGAGAGCACAGCTTCATAACAGAAGGGCATCCATCCAGAACAGAATTTCATTAGCCAGAGGGCGGTGAATCTGTGGAGTTCATTGTTGCAGGCACCTGTGGAGGACAAGTCAATGGGTTTAGTTAAAGCAGAGGTTTATATGTTATTGATTCATAAGAGTGTAAAAGGTTACAGGCAGAAGATAGGAGAATGAGTTTGAGAGGAAAAACAAATTCAGCCATAATGAAATGGTGGAGCAGACTCAATGGGCTGAATGGCCAAATTCTGCTCCTACGTTGTATGGACTTATGATGTCACTAAGCAATGAGGTCACAGGCTGCTGCTACGGAGATGAGATTCACAGAATGACGACATCTGTGGAACTGAGGTCAAGGACTCCTAACAACTCAGAAAAGTGTCGGTTTGTCCACAGACCCAGTGGTTCACTTCTTGCAGAGATTCATGGTGGCCCATGTCATCTCCGCCACCTAACCCATGAACTCCCCTGCCGTGAACTGTGACCCCAGTCTACCCTCTGCTGACTCATGACCCCGGTATCCTCTCCACGGACCCGTGACCCCAGCCTCCCCTCCCCAGACCTGTGACCTCTGTGCTCTTGGATGGACACTCCTTGACCCGTTTTATGCCTTCTCCTCTGCTACAGAACCCGTGAGGACATCAGGAGCACATGTTGGGAGTATTAGGAGGTTGGATGTAGCTGAGAGTGGGTCATTGAGGAGTGGGAGAGGGTTGGTGAGGGTGGTAGTTTTGGATTGGAGGGTAGAGAGTTGGGCATGATGGGGTCCCTGAACTGGGAATGATACTCACACCCTCAAAGTGTCTCTGCATGGAGAGCAAGGCTTCTGAAAGAAGCCCAGACCATGGTAGACAGCACAGCAAGATCCAGTGCATTGTATCTTCTACTCCCTCCCATTCTCTGAACCCTTCCCACCCCTCCCTCCCCTCTCACCACCACGTGAAGAGGATGATTCTGGCATATGGTGAGGCCATTGGAGATGGGCTAGAGAGTGGGGATTTCACTGATTCTGCAGTGGGAGGTGTCCAGGCCTCAGGAACAGGGGGAGTCTGGACAGGAGTGAATCCTGACCAAGGCCTTGCTACTGACCGGAGGAACTCAGCTGTGAGGCTGGTGGGACTGTGAGAACGACCTGGGCAGGAATCAGGAAAATGAATGTGGAATTGGGAATCTGATTGGCAAGTGGCTAATTCTCTCACTCTCTCTCCCACTCCTTTCATGCCATTCTTTCCCTCTCTCCACTGTTGCCACCTCCCTTTCCCTTGCCTGCCTCCACCCCTATCACTACCTCCTTCCCTCCTCCCCCTCCACCATCCCCTGCCTCTCCCTTTCATCTCTCGCTCATCTACATCCCCTTCACCTTCCCAATCCCTAATCCCTCTCCCCCTCCTCCCCACTCCGAACCTTCCCCCACTCCTTTGTTACTTGTCCATTTGCCCTCCTTCCCTCTCGCATCCTCCCAATTGCCCCTTCTCTCCCCTTTTCTTCACCCTACCCCATCTTCCCCTCCCTCCCTCCCTTCCTAACACTAGCCTCACCCTCCTTTCCACCTCCACCCAGCTTCAGAGCGGATTCCCTGGCCGTCCTGCCCTCGGGCTATGAGAAGAGCGAACGGGCCCCCATGTCTGATCCGGTTCGATACTCCAACGTGTCCTCGGGGAAGGGCTCCCAGGACCCCGCCCTTGACTGCCAGTCCTCTCCCTCTGCCCCTCCCCTTCCCTCTACCTCCGGCGAGGCCATCCAGCTTCGGAAAGAGATCTCCCTTCTGAATGGCGTGTGCTTGATTGTGGGGAACATGATCGGCTCTGGCATCTTCGTCTCGCCCAAGGGGGTTCTGATGTACAGTGCCTCCTACGGCCTCTCGCTGGTCGTCTGGGCGCTGGGGGGCATCTTCTCCATCTTCGGGGCACTTTGCTACGCCGAGCTGGGCACCACCATCACCAAATCGGGCGCCAGCTACGCTTACATCCTGGAGGCTTTCGGCAGCTTCCCCGCCTTCATCCGCCTCTGGACCTCGCTGCTGATCATCGAGCCCACCAGCCAGGCCATCATCGCCATCACCTTTGCCAACTACATGGTGCAGCCTGTCTTCCCCACCTGCATGCAGCCCTACCTGGCCGCCAGACTGCTGGCGGCTGCCTGCATCTGTGAGTGGTCGTCCTGGGGTGGGACTGGTGGTTGTTGGTTGGGAGGAGGGCGTCAGGACTTGGGGAAGCACCCGCGACGGTCGGCTCGGCCATAATAGCCAGCCTCGGGAAAATTCATCCACCCCACTCGGACGCCCCTCTGGTTGTCTGGGACGCGAGACTCCCGAGGGGGGACGGATACCGACTTGGGAGGAGGGGTTGGGAAGAAAGGGGCGGATCTAAAGAGGAGATAGAGAGGAGAGGGATTATGGGTCGGACACAGGGGTCATAGAGATGGTGACGGTTGTGGAGGAGGGAAGGGAGGGTTATGGAAGCCGGATGAGGTACTTGAGCGGACATGAAACAGACGGCTATGCAGGCCGGCGGGCTCGTTTGGGTGTGGGATGAGGAAGAATGGTCCCTGAAGTTACGGCTAACCCCGCCCTTCCCTCACCTCCCCCTCAGGTATCCTCACCTTCACCAACTGCGCCTATGTGAAATGGGGGACGCGTGTGCAGGACATCTTCACCTACGCCAAGGTGCTGGCACTGATCGTGGTCATTCTAGCCGGTTTGGTCAAGCTGGGCATGGGTGAGTCATTCCGTGACCCCTCCGGACTCCGACCACTGTATCCCCTCTCCCCCACCCCCCGCGACCCCTGTAAATCATCCCGCTCCAATCCCGATCTCAACCCCAACTATCCCTCCTCTTAGGATACCAACCCTAGCAACCCTATCGCACTGTCCGGACTCAACTCCATTACCTGAGAGCAGACACGAACGCTGAAACTGTTCGTCGCTGCCCCTCCCTCTAGATGGTCACTTTCAGTGTTTCTCACATACACCCCCCCAACTCCGCTCCCACATGTCGTCCTTCACACTCCAATGTTACTCATAGCTGCTACCAATCCTTCCCGAGCTCACAGTACGCCGTCCCTCGCCATCCTCTCATCCCCACAGCAATCGTCACCTACTCTTAACGTCCCCCACTTCCTCCTCAGTTCCAACATCCATCGCTCTCCCCTGGTCTCGCACACCACATCTATATTTTCCCCCTACTCTCGTCGCCCTTCATTCCCAGACGTCCCTCAGTCCTAACGTCCTGTTGTCCTTCACGCAGTGTCGTCCCCCATGCCCCACCTCAGTCACGCGCCTCTCACTCCTGACCTCCATCACTTCCTCCCATTCCTTACTCCAGGCGAGACGCAGAACTTTGAGAATTCCTTCCGAGGCTCCTCCTGGCATCCAGGCGACGTGGCCCTGGCTCTCTACTCAGCCCTCTTCTCATACTCCGGCTGGGACACACTCAACTTCGTTACCGAGGAAATCAAGAATCCCACGAGGTAGGGGGCTCGGGGTCAGGGGTCGATTGGAGACCCCCTGTACACTCTGTGGATAATATTCGTACCCTCACCCAGACCAGCGTCACCGTCCCTTTGTGGAATGGTGTGGAGGGAGCTTTACCCTGTAACCGACCCTGGAGTGTGTGACGGGGCGGCGTGGGGGAAGCCTCGCTCCGTGTCTAACCGCGGGAGTGTGTGGGATGACGTGGGGAAGCCTTCCTTGTGTCTGAACTCTTACTTCCTCGACCACAGGAACCTGCCGCTCTCCATTGCCATCTCCATGCCGATTGTGACGGTGATCTACATTCTGACGAACGTGGCCTATTACACCGTGCTGGACTTCCACGAGATCCTAGCGAGCGAGGCTGTGGCCGTGGTGAGTCCCACCTGTGGCAGTCGGTTCCTTTCCATCCCACCCCCTTCTCTGAGCTCTGTTGGCTCCGGCTGTGTCGAGGGATCCTCATATCCACGCGGACGTCCGAGAAGCGAGGATCACCCATCCAATGGCTCGGGAGAGGGAGGACGCTCAGACCGGATGTTCAACGCCGGTGGTGGGCCTGGAGAAACTGATCTACCAGGGCAAATTAGTAGAGCTGCTGTCTCACGACGCCAGAGATCCGGGTTTGATCCTGATCGCGCCCCTGAACGGTTGTGTGGAGTTTTCAAGTTCTCTATGTGACCGCGCGGGTTTCTTGCGAATGTTCCTGGTCCCTCTCAGCATTGTTGCTTTTAAACCGCCCTTAATGAGAGCGGCGCGGTGGAGATACGTCTCCACTAAAGGAGGCGTAAGGCGCTCGCCTGCAGGTCACCCTTGAACAAAGATCTAGCACCCGCTTTGTACCCCACCCACCCCGATCAGGGTCACGTGAAACAATGGGAGAAGGTGTGGTCTCATGTGCAGCTGGTGTTTATCACGTCATGGTTATGGGACCACTGACGCCGGGCAGTCAATCTCTGAAGAGTATTGATAATGGCTGGGGTCTTCCGTTTTGTAAAGACGCTGTCCAGAAGAAGGCAATAGCAAATCACTTTTGTAGGGAAAAAAAAATGCCAAGAAGAATCATGGCCATAGGTCATGATCGCCGACGTCATACGACACGGCACATAATGATGATGACAAGGGGGTAGAATTTGTTGCGATGGGTGGGGATTTGTAGACGGAGACTGCAGAGATCTAGTCAGAGGAACCAGCACTCAAGGCGCTGGGACAGGTGGTCCCTGTAGAGGGGGGAATGGAGAATTATCATTGTCCGATAAAAGGAATGAATGGAAGTGCCTATTACCCAAACGCCACAGCACTGAGAATATGCTCTATCTCGAGGGGCTATTGGGCGTGGATATTTCGGGTCGAGACCTATTCGGGGCTGGCTGGTACAGAGAGGTGAGCGAAAGGGGAGCAGCAAGAGCCGATATGTGTGAGTGGGAACGGCGGCAGAAACTAGGAGGTGATGGGTGAAAGTGACAAAGATCTCAAGGTCTTCTTCTGCCGTCTCCGGTCTTACTTATTTGGCAAGGATTCTCCACCCCGCGCCGATGACCCATTCTACCGTCTTCAACCCTGCTCCTCTTCCTGGACATCTCGCCCTGGTCTTCTGCCTGCTCTGGATCTTTTCATTGCCAGCTGCCGACAGGACATCCTGCCCCACTGAACTCATACCGGCATACCTCAACTCTGTTTTATTCCCCTCTAGTTCAGTCCCTTCCTACCTACATCCGTGACACTTCACGCGCTCTCGATCTTTTTCATGATTTCTTATTCCCTGGCCCCGAGCATCTTATTTTCACCATGGATGTCCAGTCCCTATACACCTCCATCCCCCATCAGGAAGGTCTCAAAGCTGTTCGTTTCTTTTTGGACACCAGACCCAACCAGTTCCCCTCCACCACCGCTCTCTTCTGCCTAGCGGAGTTTGTCCTCACCCTCAATAATTTCTCCTTTGGCTCCTCCCACTTCCTTCAAACAAAACGGGTAGCCAGGAGCATTCGCATGGGTCCCAGCTATGCCTGCCTTTTTGTCGGCTACATAGAACAGTCTCTGTTCCAAGCCTACACTGGTCTCACTCCCCAACTTTTCCTACGCTACGTTGACGTCTGTATTGGAGCTGCTTCTTGTACCCATGTGGAGTTCGTCGACTTCATCAACTGTGCCTTTAACTCCCCCCCCCCCGCCCCACCCGGCCCTCAAGTTTACCTGGTCCATTTCCGACACCTGCCTCCCCTTTCTCGATCTCTCTGTCTCTATCTCTGGAGACAGCGTATCCACTGACGTCTATCATAAACTCACTGACTTTTACAGCTACCTTTTCCCAACCTGTTACTTGTAAAAACGCCATCCCTTTCTCTGAATTCCTCCGTCTCCACCGCATCTGCTCTCATTCCAGAACGGAGGAAATTTCCTCCTTCCTCAAAGAAAGGGGCTTCCCTTCCTCCATTATCAACACTGCCTTCAACTGCATCTCTTCTATTTCGCTATCTGCTCTCACCCCGTCCTCCCGCTACCCCATCAGGGATAGGGTTCCTCTTGTCCTCACCTACCACCCCACCAGAATCCACATGCAGCACATAATTCTTTGAAACTTCCGCCATCAGCACAAAGTACATCTCTCCCCCCCCACCCCCACTTTCTGTTTTCTGCAAGGATTGCTCCCTACGCAACATCCTTGTCCATTCGTCCCTCCCTACTGATCTCCCTCCTGGCATTTAGCCTTGCAAATGGAACAGGTGTACGCCCTCCCTCACTACCATTCAGGGCTCCAACTAGTCCTTCCAGGTGAGGCGACACTTCAACTGTGAATCTGTTGAGGCCATCTACTGTATCAGGCACTCCCGGTGTGGCCTCGAGTATATCGATGAGACCTGACGTAGATTGGGTGACCGCTTTGCCGAGCACCTACACGTCGGCCGCCGGAAAAAGCGAGATCTCCCTCCTAGTCCCATTCTGACGTCAATCCATGGCCTCCTCTACCGTTGCGCTGAGGCCACACTCAGGCTGGAGGACCCACACCTTATATTCAGTCTGACTAATGACATAAACATCGATTTGTTGAGCTTCCGGTAATGCCCCCACCTCATCATTTCCCACCACTTTATCTCCTTGCCTGGTCATTGTCTCCATCTGGTGCTCCTGCCCCTTTTTTCTTTCTTACACGACCTTCTGCCCTCTCCTATTAGATTGCCCCTTCTCCAGCCCCGTATCTCGTTCACCAATCAACTTCTCAGCACTTTACTTCACTCTTCCCCCCTTCCCATCAACTCGTGTTTCTTCCTCCCCTCCCCCACCTTCTAATTCCAACTCCTCGTTTTTCTCCTTTCAGTCCTGCTGAAGGGTCTCGGCCCGAAAATACAATACTCTTTTCCATAGATGCTGCCTGACCTGCCGAGTTCCTCTATCATTCTGTGTGTGCCGCTTAGATTTCCAGCTTCTGCACATTTTCTCTTGTTAGTGAAAGATAGATTAGATGTATTCGTCACAAAATGATCGAAATAATACCTCGAAACCCATCATTTGCGTTATCAACCAACACAGGCTGGAGAGGGCGGCGGCCTGCATCTCGCCAAGCTTCCCGCCCCAACATTGCATCATCAGAGCAGCTGCCGCCAACATACAGCAAGATAGACACAAGAACAACAAAAGAAACCTCATTCTACCCTCCACTCCCGCCGTCGGACTTCACCAGCCCTCATCCTCGGGCTCGCCGACCACGGTCCTCGACCTTGGGAATGGCAGCTGTTCTTCCTCTGCGCCCGGAGGCAGACAACCTCCAGACAACTGACTGGCGTCGGGCCTCCGGACCGGGACTTCCAATCTCTCTCTGTGTTTGGTTGAATTTCCACATTGAGTACACACTCGCATAGCTTTTGATTCACTTAGGACGGTTTTCTAATAGGCAGGCGTGCAGTCCTCAGACCAACCCGTAAGAGTGGAGGGCCGTGGACATTTTTGCAGTTGCTCGCCTCTTACCGACAACAGCCATTCGTTGACAATACCATGGCACCTTCCAAATATGCCACCTACTTCGAACAAAGTGTAATCCGATTTTGATTGACCGAGATCGAGGTTCTGAATGTCTGTCTTTTGCGTTCTCCGCCAAAGTCAGGCAACCTGAGAGGAGGGTGGAGCACGGAATAAAGGGAAGGTGTGGGGAGAGCAGGGGGAAGTAGTGAGGGCAAGTGTGGGTGATGGGCAGGAAGATAGAGTGAAAGAGGGTAGAGAGAGAGGACGATGGGAACTGGGATGAGCTGGCTGGATCAAGAGGGGAAAGAGAAAAGGGACATAAGAGGTGGGAAGAGTTTACTGAAGGATGGAGAATTTTTGTCCAAGGTCCAGGCGGGATAGTTAGAGCCTGGGCTGGGGGAGGGGGACAGGGCTTGCGGAGTGAGTGGCAGGGACGCGCTGGGCTAAAAACGCCCGGTCTCCGGGTCTCGGCCCGAAACGTCGACTGTTTACTCTTTTCCGTAGATACTGCCTGGCCTGCTGAGTTCCCCTCGCATTCTGTGTGCTAGTCAGGAGAAAACTCCGTTTACCCTCGAGAAGCAGCTGTAACACTGCAGCCGCTGCTTGTCGGTCAGATAATCCTTTCCGTTCGAGAGGAACCTCTAGAGTCCATACCCGTTCATGATAGGATCAGTTGTCCCTGGCAGTTATACCAGGGAGTAGGCAGCGCCTCTCGGCGTCCCGGGACGTGCTGGTATTGCTGGGAGCTGTGGAGGGTCCTGAGTGAAGTGGGAGTCTCGATGGGTTTTACTCCTCTGCTAACCTCAGGCGTTCCCGCTCTGCTGCAGTTCCTCCATGATCCGTTTGTAACCCTGCTGTCAACCTCCTCTCCTTCCCTCCACCCCTCCCTTGTCTTCCCTCTCTCCTCTCCCTTCCCTTCCACCTTCCCCTCCCCCTCCTTCTTCCGTCCCCTTCCACTCCCTCCTTCCACCATCCCCTCCTCCCACCAACCTCTGCCCCTCTCCTCCCACCCTCCCCTCCTACCCTCTCCCTCCCCTCTCCTACCCTCCCCCTCTCCTCTTCCTTCCCATCCTCCTCCACTCCCTTCATCCCCACAGACGTTCGCCGACCAGATCTTTGGAATCTTTAACTGGACCATAATGGTGGCCGTCGGCCTGTCCTGTTTTGGAGGTCTCAACGCCTCCATCCTCGCCGCCTCCAGGTAAACCACGGCAGCCGTTTCCCCAGCAACCTACACTGAAGTGCTCAGGAACAATTTGGGGAGCTGGAAGGAGGTGGTAGCGGGGACCAGGCGCCCTTGGCTACGTGAGAAGGGAGGGGACGACTTCACAAGATGGTGTTGTCCAGTCGGAACCAGCTCACCGAACTGAACGTCTGAATGTCCAGGAAGAGGGGGAGTGGTGTGGAGTCTGGGGGCTGGGAATGGTGTGGGGTTTGGGGGCTGCTGGTGGTGGGTGCCCCGGGGTGGGCCAATGACTGCCTGGAAATGTCCTAGAACTGATGTCCAAGTTAGATGATAATGTGGTCAACTGGATCGGCAAATTTGCAGATGACACCAAAATATGGGGAATTGTGGGCAGTGAGGAAGGCTGGCAAAACTTTCGCTGTGCTCTGGAACAGTTGGGAAAATGGTAGGTGGAATTTAATGCAGACAGGTGTGAGGTGTTGCATTTTGGGACCCCAAACCAGGGTAGTTCTTACACAGTGAATGGCAGGGTACTCAGATGTGCGATGGAACAAAGTGATGTAGGAATATAAATATATAATTTCTCACAGGTAGATAGTACGGTTGTAAATGAAGCTTTTGGCACATTGGTTTTCACACTTAAGGGTATTGAGTACATGAGTAGGAATGTTTTGAAGTTGTAAAGATCAAGGTTCCAAGTAAAATTTATCATCAGAGTACATACGGGACACCACATACAACCCCGAGATTCTTTTGCTGCAGGCAAGTCTTTAAACAGGATTAATTTCCACAGCTGGCTGTAAGGAGTTTGTACGATCTACCGGTGACCGCGTGGCTTTCCTCTGGGTGCTCCGGTTTCCTCCCACAGTCCAAAGAAGTACCAGTTCGTAGGTTAATTGGTCATTGTAACTTGTCCCGTGATTAGGCTAAAGTTAAGTCAGGAGTTACTTGACGTCGTGGCTCGAAGGGCTGGAAGGGCCTACTCCATGCTGATTGTCAATTAAAAAAAATGGACAACAAATTGTGCATATGCAGATATAAACAAATAGCAATAAATAATGAGCATGGCCCGGGTGACGAGGACCTTTGATTGCGGATTGCTTTTCTACAGCAACATTTCATGTAGATGGGTTCAACAGTTAGGAGGGCTTTACCTGTGATGTACTGAGCAGAATCCCATACCTTTTGTAGGATTTTTCACTCAAAGGCATTGGTGGTCCCATACAAGGGATACAAGATGCTGGTGGGGCTGAACTTTGAGTATTGCCTGCAATCCTGGTTAATAAGCTTGAAAGAGTGCTGCAAAAATTTCCAAGGATGTTGCCTTTTCTTGAGGACCTGAGTTATAAGGGAAAGGTTGAATAAGGCACTCCGTGGAGAGAAGAAGAATGAGCTGATCCTATTGAGCTATGCAAAATAATGAGGGGTACAGATAGGGTGAATGCATGCAGGCTTTTCTCTCTTAGATTGGATGGCACTAGAATTAGAAGTCATAGTTTTGGATGAAAGGTGGAATGTTTAAGGGAGTTCTGTTGGGACGGGGCACTTCTTCACTGAGAGGGTGGTGCAAATGTTGAACAAGTAGCCGGCGGAAGTGGTAGATATGGGTTCACTTGTAACATTTAAGGGAAGTTTGGATGAGGGGGATGAGGAAGTCTATGGTCCAGGCGCAGGTAGATAGATCTATGCAAATTGCCAGGCTGGCCTGGACTAGATGGCTGTAGTGCTCTATGATACTCTGCCCTTACCCTGGAAGTGGCTGGAGGGAAGTTAAGGGTGGGCAGTGTCAAAATCCAAGGATTAACAGAGGAGCTTCAATGCTCCCGGAATTGCCTGGAAGGCTCCCAGCCTCCCCGATTTCTCACGCCACTGCCTTATGCACAGATTTCCGGTCCCTCCCTTTGCTGGTGACCCGTTGCGTTTTGTACAAGTTAGCTGCACCAGGTTCCTCCGGAGCTCATCATTGCCTCAGCACATCAGAGCTGTGGGTAGCTCCGGTCACCCATCCACGGGGTTGGGATGTAACTGAACTTCATTCCACTGAGATGCAGCACTGAGCATCATAGGAAGTCATTCCTGCCTGTGGCCATCAAACTTTACAACTCCTCCCTTGGAGGGTCAGACATCCTGAGCCAATAGGCTGGTCCTGGACTTATTTCATAATTTACTGGCATAATTTACATATTACTATTTAACTATTTATGGTTCTATTACTATTTATTATTTATGGAGCAACTGTAACGAAAACTAATTTCCCCCGGGATTAATAAAGTATGACTATGACTAACTTGCGAGGGTGCCGAGGAGATTCACCGGGATGTTACTGGCACTGGAGGGCTTGTGTTATATGGAGAGACTGAACAGGCTAGGACCTTTTCCCTGGAGCAGGTGGCTGAGGGGTGAACTTGCACAGGCTGATAAATCTATGAGGGGCAGAAACAAGATGGATGGTCACAGTCATCCCAGGGTAGGAGTCTAAAATTAGGGGGTTATGGAGAAAACAAGATAGAGTAGACATAGAGAGGACACTTCCATCAGTGGGAGATTGTAGGATCCAAGGGCATAGCCTCAGAAGGAAGGGACCTCCCTTTGGATAGGTAGATGGATACATGCTTCATTGATCTCAAAGGAAATTACAGTGTCACAGTAGCATTACAAGTGCACAGGTATACAAATGTTTGAAGAGAAGTAAGAAAGAATAAAAAATGTTTTTTTGAAGATAAGATGTACAAGATTTACAAGGCAAAGATGACAAGATTTACAAGTTCATACTGATAAGATGGTAGAGCAAGAATTACTGTAATATTATACATTAATGGGTGCACATTCACACTGTACAGATAAAAAGTGATGGCAGTATTGCACAAGGTGTCCATGATAGCAGGGTGTGGTAAACAGAGGTAAATAACAGTCCAACGGGCGGGGGGGGGGGGGGTCTTCACTTCCCCAGCTGTAGGTTGGCTCATTATAGAGGCCAATTGCCGAAGGTAAGAATGACCTTAGATGGCGCTCTTTGGATCTTAGTCTATTACTAAAAGTGCTCCTTTGTTCAGCCAAGGTGGCATGCAGAGGGTGAGATACATTGTCCAGAGTTGCCAGGATTTTCAGGAGGGTTCTTTGTTCTACCACAGCCTCCAGTAGTACCCAGTCTGACTCCTATAACAGAGCCTGCCTTTTCTAATCAGTTTATTTAGCCTGTTGGCATCATCCCTGTTGATGCCATTGCCTCAGCACACCAGCACACAGAAGATTGTAGTGCCAACAATAGACTTGTAGAACATGTGAAGGAGTGGCCTGCATACTGAGGAAGTAGAGGCAACTTGTACACAGCCTCTGTGTTGGTGCTTCATTCAAGTCTGTCATCCAGGTGTATCGCTAAGTACTTACCACATCCACATCCTCACCATTGATAGTAACAGGGAGCAGTCCAGGCTTGGTCTTCCTAAAGTCCATCAACATCTCCTTTGTCTAGCTGATGTTGAGCTGCAGATGATTCAGCTTGCCTCATTTGACAAAGTCCTCCACCTCTTTCATCCTCCCATCCGCCCTTTATACACCCAACTACTGCTGAATCGTCAGAGAATTTCTGCAGATGACTTGACTCAAGAGTTGTATCTGAAGTCTGAGGTATACAGGGTAAAGAGGAATGGAGCCAATACAGTTCCCAATGGTGTCCCAGTGCTGCTTGAAGCCATGTCTGACACAAGGTTCTTTAGAACTGAGACGAGGAGTAATTTTTTTCGGCCGGAGGTGGTGAACCTGCAGAATTCATGGCTACAGAGCGCCGTGGAGGCTGTCATCAGGTGTGTTCAAGGCAGTTCAATACTTTCTTGATTGCTAGGAAAGTTCAGGGTCGGGGAAAAATGAGCTGTGATTGAATGGGAGAGCAGACTCGATGTGGTGAATGGCCTAATTCTGTTTTTATTTCTTATGGTCTCGAGGTGGTCCTGAGAGACAATGTTTTCACACAGAAGGTGCTGAGTCTTATGGAACGAGTTGCAAGAGGAAGTGTTAGAGACGGGTACAATGATAATGTTTAAAAGTTTTGAGAGATGTGGGCTAAACCCAGGCAAATAAGATTAGATAAGCTGGTCATTCTGGAGCACGTGGACTGGTTGGGCTGAAGAGTTTTTTCCCTAAGGTTTGACTATGAGAAGGTGGTCCCTTCATATAGGCTGGAGAGAGGGGGATCTTCTTATCCAATCATTCCAGATGCCAAAGGGATTGGAGATGAGAGACATTCAGGGTCATGAGGAAGGGGTCATGGTTTCAAATAGCCAGCACCTTCTATTGTTGTTGAGGTGCTGAGAAATGTCTTCTCTCAGAGGACGTGAACCTCTGGAATCCTGCTGGAGGCCAGAATGTCGGATTTAATGTGGGTGGAGAACATTTGACAGACGGAGGAACTCAGGGCTCTGGGGAACTGCCACTGAGTTTGAGTGGATGGATCAGCCATAATCAGACTGAGTGGCCGGACAGGGTTGAGTTGGTGCACAATTTATTTATTTTGTAAATTCTAGTAATTTTATGTCTTTGCACCATGCTGCTGCTGCTGCAAAACGACTAATTTCAAGCCACACAAGGTGGTGCCGATAAACCTGGTTCCTGATCCCTGCTTTTTAATTAGGTCTATCCTAATTGAAGCCGTCCAGCCCTGGCAATATTCTCGTACATCTCTTCTCCGCCCTCTCCAGCTTAGTGACCAACTCCCGACAGCCCGGGCCACCGGAACCACACACAACACTCAAGGCGTAGTCTGACCTTTGCAACAGGACGTCCTGACTCCTGCACTCAGTCGCTTGACTTGCGAAGGAAGGTGTGTCAAATGCCTCCCTCAACACTCTGCTTCCCTGTATCACCACTTTCCAGGACCTGTGCCCCTAAGCCTCCATGTTCTACAACACACCCAGGGCCCTCCTGTTAACTGTGTAATTGTGCCTCAGTCTACTTCACCAAAATGCAACACTAGTTACATACCATTTGCTGTTCTGTGGACCACTTTCCAATTTGGCGTCGATCCCCTGTGGAAACTTTGATAACTCTGTTCACTATCCACTGTACCACTGATTTTGGCGTTGTCTGCCTTAACTTACAATCCAAGTTAACATCATCATCCCAGGAACTAGGCCGATGAATCTCCTGTAGGGTTCCTCCAGTGGTACCATCTATTTCTGTCAGGCGTCATAGCTGTCCGCAGTATTCTTGATGTGGTCTTGTCAGTGTACTTGTGACTGAAAAAACTCCTTTAATGCATCAGAGTGCTGGAGACCTGGACAGTCCCGCCTTCTGCCCCGTCCATCTGGCGTTTGCACCTTCGCCCCGTGATCATGTGCCTTCTCCCTCCACATCCTCCAGTATCCTGGCTCTGGCTCTCTCCCACAACTCAGAGACTTCGGGACGGTGGGGTAATTGCCCTCTAAGTTTCCGCTCCCCCACCCCCACATGTTGGAGAGGGGTGGATTTTGGGGTGCGGTTGTGCAGACTGGGGTCAGCCGAGGAATAGTGTAAGTGAGTGACTGCAGTTAGTGTAGCCTCGATGAGCCACAGGGCCTGTTTCCATCAGCTAGGCTCAGCTGCCTTCCCCAGACTGGCTGGGTGGTAGTGGTAGGAGGGGGGACAAACCTGGGCATTCACTTCTCTTCCACCACACAGGCTGTTCTTCGTGGGATCGCGGGAAGGTCATCTCCCGGATGCGCTCAGCATGATCCACCTGGAGAGGTTCACGCCCGTCCCAGCGCTGATCTTCAATGTGAGTGGGGGAGGGTGGGGTATTGAACTTTCCCCTCTGACCTCAGCACTCACCTCACACTTCTTCCATCCGCTCCCCATCCACATTCCACCTCATGGCCTCAGTAACCCCCAACTGATTAACCCCACCCTCCAAATTCCTCCCTCCCCTCCCCTCACTACCCTCCCACCTCAACATTCCCACACTCCACACCATCCCACAGCTCCATGCTGCTCTCCCATCCTCCGTCCCTCCCACAAAGCAGAGATGCGCAGGACTCTGGGGTAAACTTTCTGCCATACCTTCCATCCCCTTCTTATCCCCAACTCCCACATACCTCCTCCCACCTTCCTACACCTCTCTTCCGCCCCTCCCTCACCTCCCATCTATCACTCGCTGCTCACACACTCCTCCCCACCCTCCTGCCCATCCCCATCCTTCCACACACCCTCAAAACCAACCTACAACTCCCTCTCCCACAACTCTCTCCCTTTCCCATCCGCCTCGCACTCTCTTCCTTCCCCTCCACTCCTCACTCACATCTTCTATCCCTCTGAAAGCTCCTTATCCTCCGTCGCCACCTTCTAAACCCACCCTTCCCACACCTCCCACCTCCCTCCCCTCCTCACACTTCCCACCTTCCTCCCCTTCTCTTCCCACATCTCCCACCTCCCTCACTCCCATCTATAGATCCTCTCAACTTCCCATAACCACTCCACCCTACATCTTCCTACACCCACTCCCCCACCCCTCCCCACCTTACCTTCTCTCTCTGCCTCCCACACACTTCCCTCTAGATGCCCAGCATCTCTTCAATTCCCCCGCGCCCCCCCACAAGAGCATGTGACAGCAGCTTTAGTCTGTGTCAGATCCCCGGGAGTGTGTGACGTGATAGCATGCGTGGAGCCTCATTCTGTGTCTGACCCCGAGAGTGCGTGACGGGACAGTGTAGAGGGAGCCTCAACCTGTGTCTGTCCCAACTTTGAGAGGGCTAATGCTGAGGAAGGCTCCCTGCCATTACAGGGAGCCATGGCGTGTGTCTACCTCTGTGTGGAGGACATCTTCCAGCTTATCAACTACTACAGCTTCAGCTACTGGCTCTTCGTGGGGCTCTCCATCGCCGGGCAGCTGTACCTGAGGTGGAAAGAGCCTAACCGCCCCCGCCCGCTGAAGGTAGGTGTATGTGTGTCTGCAGCTGGGGGGAGGTCTCGTGGTCCATGTTCTCTGGGATAGGGTAACATGGCTACTCTCACGGTCCCCATGCCCTGGGGAATATTTATATTGTGCTGTCCCAAAGCCCATCACACATACTCCAGAAGTCTGGGAACGAGAGGGGAGGTGTCTGCATGAGAGGAACCCACAGAGCACTGGAGGCCATGGTCCCAAATGGGCTGAGATTGGGTCAGGGTGAGATAGGGTGTGCTGCCTCTCCATTCCTCCTCATCGCCTCCTCCTTGCTCCTCCTGCAGCACTCCATCTCTCCCCGCTGCCCCACCGGTGACACCACCCGTGCTGGGTGTCAGAGTTATCCCGATGTCACAGATTACAATGCGGGCTCTCTGACCATTCCCACCACCCCGGACCCTTCTTGGTCGGGCTGTGCTGTTGCCGTGGCCCACGTCCGCACTTCCTTGCATCTGCCCCAGTTCTCCTTGCACCTTCCTCCCTGGGGTAGTGGCTACTCGACACCGAGCGGCTTCGCGCGGGGCTCTTTTCCAGCATCAGCTCTGTGTGTCTGCCCACAGCTCAGCCTCTTCTTCCCCATCATCTTCTGCCTCTGCACCATCTTCCTGGTGGCCGTCCCTCTCTACAGCGACACCATCAACTCACTGATCGGGATTGGGATCGCACTGTCTGGAGTTCCCTTCTATTTCCTGGGGGTTTACCTGCCTGAACACAAGAGACCTACGTTTCTCCGCGACATCCTAGGTAATGTTCGTTGCGCGCCTCGCCGTTTGTTGGTTTGTGTAGGTTCTGAGTCTCCCCATTTCGTCAGAAGCAGGGCTCTGATTTTCCGATGTGCCGGGAGTGCGGCGCTGGTGTCCTCATCCCACCAGAAGCACAGTGACAGTTCTTGTCTCCTAATCATCATAATTTCATGAGGATTGTCTGTGAGGGTGAAAAGTGGGAAGGGGCTAGGACCATTGAAATTGGCGTGGGAAGGGGCTCGGTCCATTAGGATTGGAGGGGGAAGGGGAGTTGGGACCGTTGGGATTGGAGTGGGAAGGGGGAAGTTGGGACCATTAGGTTTGGAGTGGGAAGGGTGATTGAGACCATTGGGATTGGAGTGGGAAGGGGTGGGGACCATTGGGCTTGGAGTGAGAAGTGGGGTTGGGACCTCTGTGACTAGAGTGGGACTGGGACCATTGGGATTGGAATGGGAAGGGGCTGGGTCCTTTGGAAATGGAGTGGGAAGGGCTGTTGGAACCATTGAGATTGAAGTGGAAAAGGGTTGAGACCATTGTAAATCATAGGGACAGGCTGTATTTTGGGAAGGGGCTTGACCCATTAGGAATCAATGGGACAGGCTGTCTTCAGGGAACTCCTCCCTGTCTGGGTTCCTCCAGCAATAACACCACCTCTGCTACCTCTCTCCCAACCCACACCCCTCCCAGCCTCCTTCACCAGGTACACCCAGCTCATATGCTACTGTGTGCTGACCGAGATGGATTCGGGGGACACAGCAGTGGACACGGCCAGTGAGAGGAAGTCGCTCTGAGCCCATCACCGGGCTGGGGCAGTGACTGGGAATGGGAGAGGTGCAGCAGTTTGGCTGAGGGACTGAGGAGCACATCGCACGTTGCCCCGGGATCATTGGGAATGGAGTCGTTGGCAGGGAGAGTTCCCCTCACGGCTCCCATTCCTCGAACAAAGCAGTGAACTCACCGCCGCTCCTCTCCCGCATCCACCTGAGTAGACTGGATCCTAATCTCCAGGGAATGGACCTATGTAGGGTGTCGGGGCAGAGTATTCTAGACTCCAGGGCTCTGCTTGGTTTTACCCTTCCTGCTCCCACCCTTTTCTCCTTCAAAGTTTACCCCCCCGCCCATCTCCTGATTCCCCACCACTCCCTCCCCAACCCAGCGCTTGGTACGCTCTCGGCCCACCACCTGACGCAGCGAGGGAGGAGCTAAGGTTGGGGTGTGGAAGCAAATCCGCTACCCCTGCCCCCATGTCATCTGAATCCTCTCGTCGATCACGTTATCTCTGTCACATCCCCTCCCTCTTCCTTTCCTCCGGCACACCCTCCCTTCCCACTCTCGCCCCCTTTCGCCTATGCCGTCTCCTATTCTCCCTTCCCTCCCACCCTTCTCTTTTCCCCTTCTCAACCCCCACTTCCACCCTCCCCCTTTCCCACTTCCCTCACCCACTCTCCCTTTGGTTTCTTTCCCATCCCTTTGCTTTATCCAGCCGTTCCCACTTCTTAACCCTTCCTCCCTTTGTAACCCCCCCCCTTCCTCCTCCCAGTTCTTTTCCTGGTTTGCCTCTACCTTGCCCTCACTGGTGGCTGGGCAAAGACTTGCAAATGGACCTTGTGATCCCACATGGCCAGACCGCAGGGCGGGGTCTAATTCTCCGCCGTGACCAAAGAGGGGTCAAGGGGGATGGCTCAGCTCCTCCTCCTCCCTTCAGATCCCGAGTTCCGGCCACCGGACCCCAGGCAAGGCTGACTGATAGACTGAGCGGAGCTCGGGGCCCAGTAGCAACTACTGACAATCACATTAATGATGTAAATTATGGCTTCTATAACCACACAGATAAATACATTAGAGTCTTATGTTTCCGACAACCTGTAGCCGAGTTTTTGTTCTCTCCGCGGGCAATGTCAGATCAGACCTCCGCAGGAGGCAGTGCGTCCTCTCTTCCCCATAACAGGGGGCCTGGTTTGGGGGTGGGGGAGGGTGGCAGGGTGGTGCAGTGGGTAGAGCTTCGTAGTAAACTCCCCTTCGTGCAAGGGAGGAGGGGCAGGATTAGAGGGGGAGTTGAGTAGTGTTGGTCAGTCAGGGGGTGCAGAGAATTATGTAGACATTGGGGTGAATGGACCTCGCAGCGATTGCTTCTCCTGCAGCCAGTATGGAGCCTCAGGGAAACAGGCCATTCGTCCCATTGATTCTGTGCTGCCCCTCACACCTGCTCTGATACCAAACCACACCACACACATACCAGAATAAAAACTCCTTCCTTTATTTTCATTCCTTCCACCTGCTTCTCAATGCCCCAATTCCAGACCAGCGCCGAGGCTGGTGGGATCACTGCCACATGGTGAGAGATGAAGGTGAGGCCTTGGGTGGATTTAAGCCCTGGGAACAGGGAAGAGCAGAGCTGCTGGAGTCTGAAGCAGCATGCGAGCTGCCGGTGGAATTCCATGGGTCGTGCAGTGCGTGGAGCCAGAGTAACAGCAGGATCTCTGAAGTTACAGGCCGAGACCCTAAGTCAGTGCTGAGAGGTGTGGAGGGGAGACGGACCGGTACATGGAGGCCAGGAACAGGAAAGCAAAAGATGGATCCCCCTCCCCCCCGAGGCGGAGGAGGAGGAGGATGGACGGATGGAGCCATCTAAGGAAGTGAAGATTAGGAGGCAGTGGCCTAAGGGTGACAGACGAGAGATAAAAGGTGGAGCCAGCTAGGGGAGGAGTGGGTGGAGTTCGAGCCATTTGAGGGAGAGCTTCTTCACCCTGAGAGTGGAGAAAACCTGGAACACACTGCTTGAGAGTGATAGTAGCAGAAACAGCATTGAAGACTTGAGTCCCCACGGAAAACACTGGAAGATGGGATTAATACAGATGGGTTACCAGAGACACATTGGGCTGAATAGCCTCACTTCCTGCTCTACAGTCCATGCATATGACACGCAGGTACTCTATCAAACGTAGACTTCTTGGACCTCCCAACTCTGGAACCTCTCTAAACAGAGCAAGACCAGGGATACTCACACACAAAGTGCAGAACCATCAGATGAAAGGTCTCTGTCTGAAATGTCAAAAGTTAATGTTATTTATTGATTGAGATACAGCACCGAGTAGGGCCTTCCAGCAGTTCGAGCCGCACTGCCCAGCAATCCCCCAGTTTAATCCTGGCCTAATCTTCGAGCAATTTATAATGACCAATTAACCTGGGATGACCTCAGACTGTGGGCGGAATCTGGAGCACCCAGAGGAAACCCACATGATCACGGGGAGAATGCACAAACCCCTTGCCGGCCGCGGCTGGAATTGAACCCCAGGCCGCTGGTACTGTAAAACGTCGCGCCAACCACGGCGCCACTATGCCGCCCCGATTTCCCTCCATAGACGCTGCCTGACTTGCTGAGCTCCCCCCAGCATTTTGCTTGTGTCGCTCAAGATGTGCAGCGCCTGGAGAATCCTCTCGCATCTCGGGGGATCATCAGCAGGTCAGGCGGTAACCACAGGGAGGGGACCAAGTCAACATGTTCGGAGTGTCACATGGGACTGCCCCCCCACCACTAGTTGAGACTTCATTAACAGGGTTGGCAGGAGATCAAGGGGGTGAACAATTATTTGCTCAGAGAGAGAAAATACATCCCTATAACCTGGATGGGGAATATCGTTCCGTTCTGGTGCCTGAGACTCCTTTCACCCTTGTCAGAGCTAAAGTAACAGCCACAGTCCTGGAGGAAGCATACGTTGAAGGAGAGATTCTCAACTCTCAATGCACAGGAGGGAGAATTGCAAATGAGTGGGAATTCTGTAGGGAACCAATAGAAGAGGTGGGTCTATTGGAAATGAATGGAATGTTCACAGTCTGCTGGGGATGACTGGAAAGAGCGAGACTTGGTAATGAATGGGAAGGGGAAAGGAATAAATGGGAATCTTTGGGATTTGCTGTTGATGAATGGGAAGGGGTGATTCCATTGGGGTGAATGGGAAGGGCGGGACGCTGGTGATGGTGTCCATTGGTGTGGAATGAGAATGGGTGAGAGGATGGATCGGAAGGTGTGGAGCTCCCAGGGAATGAATGGGAAGGGGCAGTGAGGGAATGCCGCTCTGTGGGAGGGGTGTGCTGAAGGGAATGCATTGTTACGTCATGTCTGGGAGATTTGTTACGTCGCTGGCCGGACACATTGTTACGTCACGGCTGTCGAGCACCTTCGCACCTCGGCGGCGGAGATTATCATTGCTACGGTTTCAGATGAAAGGTGAAGGCACCAATGCACAGGGTCGGAAAAAGCTGCAAAGAGTTGTAGATTCAGCCAGCTCCATCATGGCCACAAACCTCCCGACCTTCGAGGAGGTTATTCCTCCTCCAAAGGCAGCAAGCACCATGAAAGATTCTCACCATCTGGGGTATACTCTCTTCTCATTACTAACATAGGAAGGAGGGACAGGAGCTCAAAGTTTTATGAACAGTTCCAACCTCTCTGCCATCAGATAAGGTGTCTGAACAATACTTCATTATTTTGCACTATTTTAGAGTTACAGAAAAGCACTGCTCAAAAACAGACCCTCTGGTCCATCTCATGTGTGCCGAACCGCTTAAACTGCCTGGTCCCAAAGACCTGCACCGGGACCATAGCCCTCCATGTCCCTATCCAAACTTCTCTAAAACGTTGGCATCAAGCTCGCATGCACCCCTTGTGCTGGCAGCTCGTTCCACACTGAGTGAAGAGGTTTCCCCTCATGTTCTCCTTAAACTTTTCACCTTCCACCCTTAACCCATGACATCTATTTGCAGTCCCACACTGTGGAAAAAGCCTGCTTTCATTTACCCTATCCAATTCCCTCATAATTTTATAGAACATAAAACATAGAATAGTACAGCACAGTACAGGTCCTTTGGCCCACAAAGTTGTGCCAACCCTCAAACCCTGCCTCCCATATAAACCCCCACGTTAAATGTCTCCATATACCTGTCTAGTAGTCTCTTAAATTTCACTAGCGTATCTGCCTCCACCACTGACTCAGGCAGTGCATTCCACGTACCAACCACTCTCTGAGTAAAAAACTTTCCTCTAATATCCTCCTTGAACTTCCCACCCCTTACCTTAAAGCCATGTCCTCTTGTATTGAGCAGTGGTGCCCTGGGAAAGAGGCACTGGCTGTCCACTCTATCTATTCCTCTTAATATCTTGTCCACCTCTATCATGTCTCCTCTCATCCTCCTCTCCAGAGAGTAAAGCCCTAGCTCCCTTAATCTTTGATCATAATGGCAGCATCCTGGTAAATCTCCTCTTCACCCTTTCCAATGCTTCCACATCCTTCCTATAGTGAGGCGACCAGAAATGGATACAGGACTCCAAGTGTGGCCTAACCAGAGTTTTATAGAGCTGCATCATTACATCGCGACTCTTAAACTCTGTCCCTCGACTTATGAAAGCTAACACCCCATAAGCTTTCTTAACTACCCTATCCACCTGTGAGGCAACTTTCAGGGATCTATGGACATGTACCCTCAGATCCCTCTGCTCCTCCATTTACTTTGTACTCTCCCTTGGAGTTTGTCCTTCCAAAGTGTACCAACTCACACTTCTCCGGGTTGAACTCCATCTGCCACTTCTCAGCCCACTTCTGCAACCATTCAATGTCTCTCTGCAATCTTTGACAATCCTCTACACTATCTACAACACCACCAACCTTTGTGTCATCTGAAATCTTGCCAACCCACCCTTCTACCCCCAAATCCAGGTCGTTAATAAAAATCACGACAAGTAGAGGTCCCAGAACTGATCTTTATGGGACACCACTAGTCACAACCCTCCAATCCGAATGTACTCCCTCCGCCACGACCCTCTGCCTTCTGCAGGCAAGCCAATTCTGAATCCACCTGGCTGAACTTCCCTGGATCCCAAGCCTTCTGAATTTCTGAATAAGCCTACCATGTGGAACCTTGTCAAATGCCTTACTAAAATCCATGTAGATCACATCCACTGCACTACACTCATCTATATGCCTGGTCACCTCCTCAAAGAGCTCTATCAGGCTTGTTAGACACGATCTGCCCTTCACAAAGCCATGCTGACTGCCCCTGATTAGACCATGAATCTATAAATGCCCATAGATCCTATCCGTAAGAATCTTTTCCAACAGCTTTCCCACCACAGACGTAAGGCTCACTGGTCTATAATTACCTGGACTATCCCTACTACCTTTTTTAAACAAGGGGACAACATTCACCTCCCTCCAATCCTCCGATACCATTCAGATGGACAACAAGGCCCTGGGGACTTATCCACCCTAATGTTTTTTAACAACTCCAACACTTCCCTTCCCTTAATATCAACATGCTCTAGAACATCAACCTCACTCATATTGTCCTCACTGTCATCAAGTTCCCTCTCATTGGTGAATACCAAAGAGAAGTATTCATTGAGGACCTTGCTCACTTCCACAGCCTCCAGGCACATCTTCCCACCTTTATCTCTAATCAGTCCTATCTTCACTCCTGTCATCATTTTGTTCTTCACATAATTGAAGAATGCCTTGGGGTTTTCCTTTACTCTACTCGCCAAGGCCTTCTCATGCCCCCTTCTTCCTCTCCTCAGCCCCTTCTTAAGCTCCTTTCTTGCTACCCTATATTCCTCAATAGACCCATCTGATCCCTGCTTCCTAAACCTCATGTATGCTGCCTTCTTCCACCTGACTAGGTTTTCCACCTCACTTGTCACCCATGGTTCCTTCACCCTACTATTCTTTATCTTCCTCACCGGGACAAATTTATCCCTAACATCCCGCAAGAGATCCCTAAACATCGACCACATGTCCGTAGTACATTTCCCTGCAAAAACATCATCCTAATTCATACCTGCAAATTCTAGCCTCATAATTTGCCCTTCCCCAATTAAAAATTTTCATGTCCTCTCTGATTCTATCCTTTTCCATAATAATGTTAAAGGCCAGGGAGCAGTGGTCACTGTCCACCAGATGCTCACCCACTGAGAGACCTGTGACCTGACCCGGTTCGTTACCTAATACTAGATCTAATATGGCATTCCCCCTAGTCGGCCTGTCAACATACTGTGACAGGAATCCATCCTGGACACACTTAACAAACTCTGCCCCGTCTAAACCATTGGAACTAATCAGGTGCCAATGGGAAGTTAAAGTCACCCATGATAATAACCCTGTTATTTTTGCATCTTTCCAAAATCTGCCTCCCAATCTGCTCCTTGGTATCTTTGCTTCTACCGGGGGCCTATAGAATACTCCCAGTAGAGTAACTGTTCCCTTCCTGTTCCTGACTTCTACCTATACTGACTCAAAAGAGGATCCTGCTACATTACCCACCCTTTCTGTAGCTGTAATAGTATCCCTGACCAGTAATGCCACCTCTCCTCCCCCTTTCTCCCTCTCTATCCCTTTTAAACCACTGAAATCCAGGAATATTGAGAATCCATTCCTGCCCCGTATACCTCTATCAAATCTCCCCCCAATCTGCTACAATCCCAGGAATAAAGTCCTAACCTATTCAATCTTTCCTTATTACTCAGGTCCTCCAGTCCCAGCATATATATTATATATAAAATATTATCCAATTTATAGTACTTTCTATGTATTTCACTCTACTGCTGCCGCACAACAACGATTCATGACATATGTCAGTGATAATGAACCTGATTTTGACTCTGCCTCACCCGTGCAAAGCTGTAACTAGCACGGATGCAAATCTCCGCTGCTTCAGTCGAACGGACTGCGCCGAATCGAGGCGTAGTGATGTCACGGGCACGCCGTGCTGCACCGCCCCTTCCGCTCCTGCGCATGCGCCTTGCATGTCAAAGATGGCGGCGGCGACGGCCGGGAGGACATGGAGCCAAAGACTGGTAACTAAATGGAATAATGTGGGACCAAGGGCTCGGCGTGGCGGGGATTGTGGTGACGGAGCGGCTTCCTTCCCCTACGGACTCGGGCCGGGGTTGGTGCGGGGAGCGGAGCCGAGCCCTGTGTCAAGGTCTTGGTTACCACCACGGGAGAAGTCAGCCGGAGTTAACGACAGGGCTGAGAGGTCAGGGTGGGTGGGAGTCACAGCCCACGGAGTATTCAGAGCCTGTGGAGCGATCACAGCTTGAGGAGCGGTGACAAACTGGAGGCCAGTGTCAGAGCCTAGTCAGGGAGGGAATGGGGTCAGACCTCATAGACAGTTCTCAAGGCAGAGGATAGGTCATTCAGTGATCAGTGGCAAGTTAGAAGTCACTGGCAGTGGTCAGAGCTCGGAGTCAACATCAGGGGTGTCAGCGAGGGAATGGGGTCAGACCTCATAGACAGTTCTCAAGGCAGAGGATAGATCATGGGATGTCTGTTTGGGCTCTGGCCTCTGTGTTATGGGAGCTTGCTATCCCCTGACACAGTTTCTAACACTCTTTCACAGCCTCCCATCTCTTCTCTCCTGTTGCAGATGCAGAGATCCTGGGCCCAGATGACGGGCGTGAGAAAAACAGCCTTCACCCTGACTCCACGGTGTGCCCCTACCCAGTACCAGGGCACCTGCCTCTTGCTGACAGCAACTCCAGTGCGGTACAGAAGCACAGAGGTACAGAGAGAGACCAAACTTTTCACAAGGGATGGTGTGGTGGAAGGAGGAGTGTTGACTGGGAAGTAGAGAGCTTTGAATACGGAGGAGAAAACAAAGGGGTGTGTAGTCTCGTGGGGTTATGGAGGTGGCTGCGTGTAGGGGGTTATGAAGGCAGGGAATTATGAAGTCCAGTGGTGGTTGCAGGTGTACCTTGCGGGCCAAAGAATGTCCCCGGCACAAATGGGGAGCGTGCTGAAGTCAGAGGCAGGGAGGGGTATAATAATGGTGGAGTGATAGAATCTGAAAAGGGATAGAGGTTTGCAATGATATGGAGGAGTGTGGGGACAGAGGATTACTCAGATGGGGAAGTATTGGGGTTGGCAGGGGTTACAGGTGGAGTGTAGGGGCAGGAGCTCACAGATGAAGAGGGAGTGGTCTCAAGGGAGGAGTATGGGATCTGAAGGATTGAGCAGTTCGGATGGAGAAGACAGACATGGCTGGTCAGGAATGTCGGGAGAGGGATTAACCCCATGATCTGTGATCTATGTCTGCAGCCGCCGTCGTCCCTTGGTTTAGCCTCTGCAAATGAGATCCTCCAATCATCCGGGACCAGTACTGCCTCTGGGGGAGTCCAATCAGCTGAGGCCCTGGCACAGTCCGGGGGAGTCGTCCAGTCGGCCGAGGCCCTGGCACACTCTGGGGGAGTCGTCCAATCGGCCGAGGCCCTGGCCCCCTCGGTGGAAATGGTCCAGTCGGCCAGCGAGGTGCTACAGGAGGCCGGACTCAGCGAGCTGGGTTTAGGAGGATATACGCCAGTCGGCCTGATCCAAAACATCCTTGAGTTCCTGCATATGGATGTGGGGCTGCCCTGGTGGGGGGCAATCGTGGCTGGTGAGGGCAGGAGTGGGGCAGAGGGCAGCGCTGCGCACGTTCCTTCCTACCTCGCTTGTGCCGCCCACATTACACTGCCGTACATAAGAACATAAGAAATAGGAGGAGGAGTAGGCCATCCAGCCCATCGAGCCTGCCCTGCCATTCAATAAGATCATGGCTGATCTGTCCATAAACTCAGCTCCATCTACCTGCCTTTTCCCCATAACCCTTAATTCCCCTACTATGTAAGAATCTATCTAATTGTATCATAAATATATTTAGTGTGAAGAAGCCTCAACTGCTTCCCTGGGCAGAGAATTCCACAGATTCACCCTCTCTGGGAAAAACAGTTTCTCCTCATCTCCATCCTAAATCTTCTCCCCTGAATCTTGAGGCAATGTCCCCTAGTTGTAGTCTCACCTACTAATGGAAACAACTTTCCTACTTCTATCTTATCTATCCCTTTCAAAATTTTGTATGTTTCTATAAGATCCCCTCTCATTCTTCTTAATTCCAGGGAGTATAGTCCCAGGTGACTCAATCCCTCCTCATAGGTTAACCCCTTCATGTCTGGAATCAACCTGGTGAACCTCCTGTGCACTGGCTCCAAAGGCAGTATATACTTCCTCAAGTATGGAGACCAGAACTGCACACAGTACTCCAGGTGCGGCCTCACCAGTACACTATATAGTTGCAGCATGACCTCCCTGCTCTTGTATTCAATCCCTCTGGCAATGAAGGCCAACATTCCGTTTGCCTTCTTAATAACCTGTTGTACCTGAAAGCCAACTTTTTGCGATTCATGCACAAGCACTCCCAAGTCCCTCTGCACAACAGCATGCTGCAATCTTTCACCATTTAAATAATAATCTGCTCTTCTATTATTCCTTCCAAAGTGGATGATCTCGCATTTACCAACGTTGTATTCCATCTGCCAGACCTTGGCCCACGCACTTAACCTATCTATATGCCTCTGCAGACTCTCCATATCCTCTGTACAATTTACTTTTCCACTCAGTTTAGTGTCATCAGCAAATTTTGCTATGTTACACTCAGTCCCCTCTTCCAAATCATCAACGTAAATGGTAAACAGCTGCAGGCCCAGCACCGACCCCTGCAGCACCCCACTCACTACTAACTGTCAACTGGAGAAGCACCCACTTATACCAACTCTCTGCCTTCTATTGGTTAACCAATCCACTATCCATGCCAATACACTTCCTCCAGTTCCATTTACCTGTTCCCCTCTATCCACTGCACTCATTATGTCTTTAAATAACTCTGGTAAGTTTGTCAAACAGGACCTGCCCTTTCTGAATCCACGCTGCGTCTGTCCAATGGAACCACTTCTTTCTAAATGTTTCACTATTTCTTCCTTAATGACAGCTTCAAGCATTTTCCTGACTACAGATGTTAAGCTAACTGGCCTATAGTTGCCTGTCTTTTTCCTACATCCTTTTTTAAAAGGTGGTGTGACATTTGCTGTCTTCCAATCTGCTAGGACCTGCCCAGAGTCTAGAGAGTTTTGATAAATGATTACCAACGCGTCTACTATAATGTTCGCCAATTCCTTCAGCACCCTGGGATGCATCCCATCAGGACCAGGGGACTTATCTACCTTCAGGCTCTCTACTTTGCTCATCACTATCTCTTTAGTTACAGTGATTTCATCGAGGTCCTCACCTCCCATTTCGTCCATAACATCATTCTTTGGCATATTAGATGTGTCCTCCACCATGAAGACCGACACAAAATAGTCGTTCAAAGCCTCAGCCATTTCCTTATCACCCAATATCAATTTCCCCTTTTTGTCTTCCAAGGGAGCTACGTTGACTTTTGCCACCCTCTTCCCCTTTAAATATTTATAAAAACTTTTGCTATTTGTTTTTATATTTTGTGCTAATTTACTGTCATACTCTATCTTCCCCTTCCTTATTTCTTGTTTAGTTGTTCTTTGTTGCTTTTTAAAGTTTTCCCAATCCTCCAGTCTCCCACTACTCTTTGCAATTTTGTACACCTGAGCTTTTAATTTGATACTAGCTTTTATTTCCTTAGTTATCCAAGGCTGGCCCTCCCCACACTTACTGTCCTTACTTTTGACTGGAATATACTTTTGCTGAGCACTGTGAAAAATCTATTTGAAAGTATTCCACTATTCCTCAACTGTCCTATCAAATAGCCTGTGCTCCCAATCCACATTAGCCAACTCCTCCCTCATCCTGTTGTAGTCTCCCTTGTTCAAGCATAATACACTAATTTTAGATCTGTTTCATCCTCCATCTGTATGCAAAATTCAATCATATTATGATCACTCTTTCCAAGAGGATCCCTAGCTACAAGATCGTTAATCTTACTTGCCTCATTGCACAGAATTAGATCTAAGATAGCATTTTCCCTTGTAGGTTCACTAACATGCTGCTCAAGAAAGCCATCACAGATGCATTCTATGAAGTCCTCCTCAAGACCTCCTTGACCAACCTGATTCACCCAATCTATGTAGAAGTTAAAATTCCCCATGACAACTGCCATTCCGTTCTTACAAGCCTCAGTTATTTCTTGGTTAATCACCTCTGCCACGGCAATATTGTTATTAGGTGGTCTTTAGACAACTCCCACCAGTGATTTTTTTTCCCTTTACTATTCTTTTTTTTTTTTCTTTTTAAATCTTTTTATTGAGTAAGTATACAAAAAAGGTAAGCCATATAAACATTAATACAATGTTAAAGTATAATAAAATTCCAAAAGATAACAATACCAAAAAGAAAATACTACAAACAATGTAATTTAAGCATAAGAAACCAAGATAACATAATAGTATACTAGATTTTATATATATCAATGGAAAAAAAGAAAAAAAAACCCCAAAAAAAAACCCACCGTGCAACTAACTAAAAGCAAAGCAAAGCAATGGGCTAACTTGAAACCAAACAGAGTTAAACTTAAAATCACGTCCTCAATCCCGACCTCCATTAAAACAGTAAAAAAAAACAAGAAGGGTAAATATTACATTAAATGAAAATATCGAATAAAAGGTCCCCAAATCTGTTCAAATTTAAATGAAGAATCATAAAGGTTACTTCTAATTTTCTCCAGATTCAAACATAAAATCGTCTGAGAAAACCAAAAAAAGGTAGTTGGAGCATTAAGCTCTTTCCAATGTTGTAAAATACATCTTTTCGCCATTAAAGTAAGAAATGCAATCATTCTACGGGCTGAAGGGGAAAGATTACTAGAAATTTTAGGTAGTCCAAAGATAGCAGTAATAGGGTGAGGAGAGATATCTATATTTAATACCTTAGAAATAATATTGAAAATATCTCTCCAAAAAGTTTCCAAAGTAGGGCAAGACCAAAACATATGAGTTAAAGAGGCTATCTGCCCCGAACATCTATCACAGAAAGGATTAATATGCGAGTAAAAACGCGCTAACTTATCTTTGGACATATGTGCTCTATGAACCACTTTAAATTGAATTAGGGAATGTTTAGCACAAATAGAGGAAGTATTAACTAATTGTAAAATCTGCCCCCAATCATCCACAGAAATGGTAAGCCCCAATTCCTGTTCCCAATCTACCCTAATCTTATCAAATGGAGCTTTCCTAAGTTTCATAATAATATTATAAATCATAGCCGATGCACCTTTCTGACATGGATTAAGGTTAATTATCGAATCTAAAATATATATAGGAGGAAGCATTGGAAAGGAAGAAAGTATAGTACTTAGGAAATTTCTAACTTGTAAATATCTAAAAAAATGTATTCTTGATAAGTTATATTTATTAGATAATTGTTCAAAAGACATAAGGGAACCATCTAAAAATAAATCCAAAAACCGTAAAATACCCTTAGTCTTCCAAGTTTGAAAAGCGCGATCCGTAAAAGAGGGAGGAAAAAATATGTTACCTAAAATAGGAATCGCTAACCCGAATTGATTAAGATCAAAAAATTTTCTGAATTGAAACCAAATACGCAAAGCATATTTAACGATCGGGTTAGAGACCTGCTCAAGGCGTTTCGAATCAAAAGGAAGAGATGAACCTAAAATAGAACCAAGTGTATAACCCTGAACAGATTGTAATTCCAATGCTACCCATTTAGGAATAGATAGTATGTCCCGGTCAAGTAACCAAAATTTCATATGTCGAATATTAATAGCCCAATAATAAAATCTAAAGTTAGGTAATGCTAAACCTCCATCTCTCTTAGCTTTCTGTAAATGTATTTTACCCAGTCTCGGATTCTTATTCTGCCAAATAAATGAAGAAATTTTAGAGTCGACTTTATCAAAAAAAGATTTAGGAACAAAAATTGGTAATGCCTGAAACACATATAAAAATTTTGGCAAAAAAAACATCTTAACTGCATTAATACGACCAATCAAAGTTAAATATAAGGGAAACCATTTAGATGAAAGTTGAGTAATATGGTCTATTAATGGTAAAAAGTTAGTCTTAAATAAATCTTTATGTTTACAAGTAATTTTAATCCCAAGATATGAAAGATAATTATTAATCAATTTAAATGGAAATTTATAATATAAGGGAAGATGTTTATTAATCGGAAAAAGTTCACTCTTACTAAGATTTAATTTATAACCTGAGAAAAGACCAAATTGTGCTAATAACTCTAAAACAGCAGGAATAGATCTCTCAGGATTAGAAATATATAAAAGTAAATCATCAGCATAGAGTGATAATTTATGGGACTTTAATCCCCGAGTTATCCCAGTAATATTTGAAGATTCTCGAATAGCAATTGCAAGAGGTTCTAATGCAATATCAAATAATAGGGGACTAAGAGGACAGCCTTGTCGAGTACCACGAAAGAGAGGAAAAAAAGGTGAGTTTAAAGAGTTAGTACGAACCGAGGCTACAGGGGAGTGATATAACAGTTTAATCCAGGATATAAATTTCAAGCTAAAATTAAACATTTCAAGCACCTTAAATAAATAAGGCCATTCTACTCTATCAAAAGCTTTCTCGGCATCTAAAGAAATAACACACTCAGGAACATTTTGTGAGGGAGTATAAACGATATTTAACAATGTACGAATATTATAAAAAGAGTAACGACCTTTAATAAAACCCGTTTGGTCTTCCGAAATAATAGAAGGAAGTACTTTTTCTAGTCTATTTGCTAATAACTTAGAAAAAACTTTAGAATCAACATTTAATAAAGATATTGGTCTATAAGATGCACATTGAGCAGGGTCTTTATCCTTCTTTAGTATTAAAGAAATTGATGCTCTATTAAAAGATTCCGGAAGTTTACCAAGTTTCAAAGAAGCCTCAAAAACTTTATAGAGCCAAGGAATCAATAAAGAGGCAAAACATTTATAAAATTCAACGGTAAACCCATCAGGGCCAGGAGCTTTCCCCAGATTCATAGAAAAAATAACATTCTTAATCTCATCCATTGTAATGGAAGTATCTAATAAAGAAGACATATCCTGTGAAATCTGAGGGAAGTCTAACTTATCTAAAAAATCATTCATATATTTAGAATCTCGAGGAGACTCTGATTGATATAAAGAAGAATAAAAATCACAAAAGGTTTGATTAATCCCCACATGATCCAATATCAATCGATCATTTTGGTTATAAATCTGATTAATTTGAGATTTAACATAATTAGATTTCAATTGATTAGCCAGCAGCTTCCCAATTTTATCACTGTGAACATAAAAATCACTTCTTGTTTTCTTTAATTGGTTTACAATCGAGGACGAAAGTAGTAAACTGTGTTCCATTTGAAGTTCAGTTCTTTGTTTGTATAGCTCCTCAGAAGGAGCCATAACATATTTCCCCTTTACTATTCTTAATCTCTACCCAGAAGGACTCAACATTCTGCTCAGTAGATCTTATATTGTCTCACAATCGCCCTGATCTCATCCTTAATTAAGAGCGCCACCCCACCTCCTTTGCCTTCCTGCCTATCTTTCCATATTACTTGATACCCTTGAATATTTAATTCCCAGTCATCTCCATCTTGCAACCAGGTTTCTGTAATGGCCACTAAATCATCTGCCTTGGTACTGATCTGTGCCACAAGTTCACTAACCTTGTTTCTAATACTAAGGGCATTTAGATAAAGTGGATCACTTCCCTCTTCTTTTCTGTCTTGGTTCCCATCCCCTTGCCATATTAGTTTAAAACCTCCTCAACAGCACTAGCAAACAATCTCCCTAGGACATTGATCCTGGCCCTGCCCAGATGTAGACCGTCTGGACGGTACTGGTCCCACCTCCCCCAGAAGTAGTTCCAATGCCCCAAGAATCTGAAACCCTCCCTCCTGCCCCACCGCTCAGGCCACATGTTCATTCTAGCTATCCTGCTATTCCAACTATGGCACTGGTAATAATCCTGCGCTTGTTAACTTTGAGGTCCTACTCTTTAACTCCTAGCTCCCAAAATTCAGCTTGTAGGACCTCGTCCCACTTTCTTCCTATATCATCAGTACCCACACGCACCACGACAGCTGGCTGCTCACTCTCCCCCTTCAGAATGCCCTGCAGCCTCTCGAGACATCTCTGACCATTGCACCAGGCAGGCAGCACACCATACGGAAGTCCCGTTTGCCTCCACAGAAGCTCCTCTCTATTCTCCTTACCATGGAATCCCCTACCACAACAACTCCGCCACTCTTTTTCTTGTCCTCTTGTGCAGCAAGTACACTTTCCCAATGTCTAATTCCCATTACTCTTCTGCCTTCCTCCTCAGCACCCTCCCTCTACCACCACAACTCTCACCCACTTCTGTTTCCTGTTCCCCTTCACCTCCACAGTCCTCATGTCCTCCTCCTCCCCTCCCACCTCCCCCTCCCCATGCCCCTACCCTGCAGCTCCCAGCTCCCATCCCCTCCCCACCACTCCCTCATTCCCTGCTACGCCTCTTCTCGTATTCCTTGGGTTCTGGATGCGCTCTGGCTGACTCTACCTCTCCCTTTTGCTGCAGGGACTGTGCTGGCCCGAACCATGGTCTTCCCGGTCATTGTGAAGGGCCAGCGGGAAGCTGCCAAGCTCAACAACCACCTCCCAGCCATGACCAAACTCACCAACAAGATGAATGAAGCCAAAGCCAGCGGCAACAAGTTCGAATGTGAGTGTCTGCTCGCCTGGCTGCCCCCACGCGCTGGGTCGTGAGCCGGGACCGCCCGCCCATTCCGCTACCTGTGCTTGCTGTCTGTCTGTATCCTATTGAATAGGCTATTGTGCAGGGAGTAGTTTTGTCCCTAGTACAGTAGGATTGCTGCTGCTTCTCAAATTTCAGGACGTGCCTGAGTCTGTTTGAGGTGGACAGGGCTAGCAACGAGAGTATAGATTTATTCCATTTGATATTGTCCATATCATGTGATATTGACCCCACCACACCCCGTCCCACTCCACTGCACCTCAACCATCAGACCTTCATCTTCGCTCCCCAATGTTTTTTTTTAACCCTTTCGTCTTCTCTCCCACCCACCCCCAATTTCCCCTCCCCTTCATGGTCTCTTGCTCCCCCCCCCCCGCCCCACCATCTCCTCCCTGTCTACTTCTTTCTCACTCCTCCTTCTCCTTCAGTTGCTAAGGCATACTCGGATCTAATGATGTTCCAGAAGAAACACGATGTTAACCCTCTCCGGGGCTTCTTGGTGCCTCTGGTCCAGGTCAGTGGCTGTTCCACTGCCATGTGTGAATGAGTGCGGAGGGGTGGGTCTCGGGTGAGAGGGCGAGGCAGGGTGTAGGGGCGAGATGGGACTGTCCTGATTCTTGTTCCCTGACGTTGGCAGGAGAGTGTTTTGATGATGGGCCCAGGGTCAGAGGAGATGGATCGTGTCTGAGATGGACCAGTGGGTGAGGTGTTGGAGACAGATTGGGTGGGGGAAGGACATTTGTGGGAATGGGCCGGAGTGAGGGGGGTGGGGGAGAGTTTTGGGGAAGGACGGGAGTGAACAGGTGTGGGGTGGGGGTGGGGCACACACCAGAGGGAGGGGGGATGGTGTTGGAGTCAGAACAGTGAGAAGGTATGGGGAAGTTGTTGGGAACGACTGGAATGAGGGGATGTGGGTGCTGGGGACAGACCGGGTGCATAGGTGTGGGGGATGTTGTTGAGGTTGGGCGTTGGGGATGAACTGGAGTGAGGGGGGGTGGGGATGGGTGTTGAAACAGATTGGATAAGGGGGGGTTCGGAGGGTGTGTGTCAGAGATGGACCTGTATGAGAGAGTTGGGCAGGGTGGGTGTTGGGGACGGACCAGATTGAAGGCATGGGGAGGAGGCTGTTGGGGTGAACTAGAATGGGTTGAGTGGGTGTGGGGGGCTGACTGGAGACCGAAAAGGAGAGGGCAAGTTGCCGGTTATGGGCCAGAGTGAGATTTGGCGGGAGGCAGAAGTTGTTGGGGATAGATTGGAATGAGAGGTTAGCTGGGTCGGGTATTGGGGAGAGATTTAGTGTGGGGTATGTACAAAGTGAGGACCTGAGTGAGCAGGGTCGGGGATGGACAAGAGTTAGGGTGTCGGGGGAGGGAGTGGGAGGAGGTTGTTGCGGATGGACCGGAATGAGAGGGTAGCTGGTTGGGGTGTTGGGGACAGATCTAGTGTGGGGTATGTACACATTGAGGGGAGAATGTGTGGAGGGGGTGGGAGAGGGTGTTGAAGGATGGACTGGAGTGGTGGTGCTGGTGTTTGCGACGGATGCTGGATTTGGACTAGTATGAGGGAAGTGGTTTGGGCAGACTGGAGGGGTGGGCCAGAGTGAAGGGATTTGTGGGAGAGTGTTGAGGACTGACTGGAGGATGGGGCACAGCAGTAGGGTATTCAGGCAGACAAGGAGAAGGGGTTTGAGGGGTGGGTGTTGGGGACTG